>NC_091937.1:23043323-23408323 GCF_041260155.1 Ptychodera flava | reverse complement strand
GGGACACGAACGCAAAGGAAAAAAAAATGTGAAAAATATTTTATTAGAAGTTGTTGTGTTTGTGAAACTTTGAAAGGTTAGAGTTAGGCTTCAGAAAAAGTTATCGGTCATTCTCTTTATTTACCTGTTGAATATGTAATGAAAATTAGCTATGCCTTTGTCCCTCACATCCCCTGAACCTTCCCCATGACTGAATTGCCATTTTACAGCATCTATTCTCATGTTCATAAGTAGTATGCATTCATTATTCTTAATATATGCAATGCATTTAGTTTTTAGTCCCCGAGGATGAAGTCAGGGGGGAGAGCTTACAGCTTGGGCTCAGTCCGTTTGTCCATCTGTCTGTCCGTCTATCCACACAGATATCTCAGACATGCCTCCAGGCCCACTTTGTCAAAACCTGGCACAAGGATAATACACTGTAGCATACATGCAGATCATTTCATTTTGTGATGATCAATATGGCCACCAGGCATCCATTTCTTGTCATTTTATTATGTCCCAAGCCAATAACCTTGACAAATTTCTTTTAATCTTGACGCAAAGATAACACACTATGACCTACATACGCATGTTGTCAAATATCTCCATGATACAATCCAAAATGGCTGCCAGGCATGGAATAAGTTAACCTTTGAATAAATCCAATGAATTTGAATTTTTGACCTCCCAAATGTCTTCAATACATTTTATGCGAAAGAGCAAAGTCGCATAAACTGTCAATGGCTCATGGGAAAATGGCTGAAAATACATGTTCTTATCATTGAGGTAGCTATAGCAGGAGCAGAGAATTAGTCATAAATAGTCAAGGATAAAGTGGGGACAAGTTGATTTATTCAAAGACTAATGTATTTCATTATTTTATGATCTAAATCAGCGACACCACCTGGTGTCGCAGTAAATTACCAAAAAATCTAGGGGGTGGCTCGCAGCTATTCTGTGGTGATGACCCTTGACCTGAGCGCAATCTGTATTCCACAGCACTGCTGCGTAATCACAGCTAACACATATGCAGTTTAGTTATATGCATGTTTGTATGTAAGTAGGGTGTTGCTTTATCAAATAAAAATGAAGCGCCTGTTTTCAGCTTTTCTACTTTGTACCAGGGCATACGCAGATTGTTCATTATCATAAATTGTTTTTATTTTATTGAATAGAGGTGAACTACAACGATGAGAACGTCAGGGCATGAAATTTGAAGAATCATTTCTTCGAATCCAATTCTGAAATTTTCTGAACTTTTAACGTGACTGCAAAGAGACACAAAATGTATTATCAAACCAGATAAACCAGTCAGTGAAATGTAAATTTGTTAATTTTTCTCACTTGCATTGCTGGCTACTGGAATGTGATAGCACCCTCTACAGCCATTAATATATTTTCCATGTTCTGATCCCATTTGTTTAAATGAACACGAAGCACTTTCAGCATATGGCACTGCTTCTATTCAAAGAGGAAAAGGAAACATTCTTTTGCCTATTTGCCACTTCTGGACTTGAAAACTGCATGTACATCACATTTGTACACTTTTACTGTAACAGTTGCACATTGTCAAATTTATATTTGACGGGGACTATGTCATTGACAATGACTTGTTTCTACTCACACTGGGAAGTACGTATTCCAAGTTCAAGTAAAGTATGACCATGAAGGTGAAAATGAGAATATGCAATACTAGTAATAATCACTAATACAGTACATGTATTAATAAAGGTCATGGTTTCTCCACCCGCTGAAGCGACTGTGGTAAGGCCAGATAAAATAAGTGTTTCCAATAACCCAACCAACCCTAGAACACACTGCCTACCCCAGACATTTTTTTGCGTTATCGAAAGCTTTTGAGATTATTGTCAAAATTTTATCCTATTTCATGGATGTCATTAAACGAAGAGAAAAAGAAAATTTCTTCTACCTTAATTTTTGGCGCACGTTACCGGAAACGCATTATTTTTTATTTGGCCAAAGTAACCACAGTCAAGCCAGAAGTAGTAGTTGTACATCCATGAAGTAAGTGAAAGTCAGATTCAGCATTTTTCTCATTGTCTTCAACCAAGTTGCATCCTAGGGAGACCTTTGTACTTTAGATATACAGTGGAACCTGTCTAAACTGAACCCTGTCTAAACTGGAAACCTGTCTAAACTGAACCCTATTTCAAGTCCCATTCCAGTAGAACTCTATATTAAAAGGACCTCTATAAACCGAACACCTCTCCAAACCGAACAATTTTCTCAGCCCCTGTAGTGTTCGGTTTAGACAGGTTTTACTGCACATGTATCCCTGAGAGTCAGATGACAAAACATGATAACATGTTCTGTAAGCCTAACATGGCAAGTGGTAACAATACCTAAGAATACCTCCTCCCCCTGGCAACTGTGTCAGACTGGTGTAGAAGAAGTACTGGTAGTGTTTGCAATCTTTGTGTTAATTTATACAATTTTTCATGAGTGACGATTATCTCAAAAGCTCTCTTTAACAAAGTCCTCCCACTTGACATTGATTCAGACGTAAGATCTACAAAATTTGCAAATCCATCTTCAGGTTGAATTCATTGTTTTGATGTTCTGCTAATTTCCATTTGATCGTACACAGAAAATTTGTCCAAAGCAATGACACACAGTAAGTGAGGCTACCCCAATTCCCCTTGATTTGTTCACTCAGACATTTTTTGCTAAAGGCTTTTTCAATTTTATCAGTTTCTTAACAATTTTTAATTTACAATTTAAGTTTAGAATTAATTGTCAAGACTATGTTCCAAAATTATTGATTATGTGTACAATTCAAGAGTAAATTGAATGAGAAGTTGATGTTTGGAGGTGCTAAAAATTGCACACTGTCAAGATAAAGTTATCAGCAACTAATATGGTCTCAATCATACCACCTGTCAGACATGCAAATTCCTTTGTACGAACATTAAATAAAATCGATACCCTTTCTTTTGCCAACACAGATGCAACTTATTCCCTTAGTTTCCTTGAAAATATTGTGTATGGCTGTCAAAAATCTATGTCGACAAAATTATAAAATTGCTATCTCCTCCGCGTAAAAGGGTTTGATCTTCTCATTATTCACAGTGAGAAATCAGAAAATTATGATGATCAGAACTATGTTGCCAGAATTTCAAAATATGGACCGATTGTTCTGTGTAGAGAAGAAATTTCCTTCAGTTCAGTGAGTGATCTCCGTGTGTACAGATCATGGAGCATTGTGGGTAGCCTCACTTACTGTGTGACATCACCCTTGAATCAGTAGCATCAATAGCAGAGTATATTGCTAGCTAGACACTCTCACAGCCCCTCGTCCACCACGCAGCTCTATCCTCAACCATATGGTGATGCGCCCTCAACGGTCTTTCTAGCAAGCGAGGCTCACCGAGCCAGCCGGGTTATAGTGTAGCGGACCTCGCCGGCTTTGCCGCCTCGCTGAGCTGAGCTTCACTCGGCTCACCTTCTGAGGGCGGTATGATGATCTGAGGTGAAGCATGGAGGTGAAGCTGGTGAGGGGCTGTGAGAGAGTCTAATTGCTTGCAGGGAAAGTTGCACTCCAATACGTTAAGGTAGTTCAAACCTCAAAATTAAAAGATTTAAACTTTTGCTCAAGCATTCAAACATTCAGCCATTCTCAAGAATAAAAATTGGGGGTTGGCCTGCAAATTTTGGTACTAGAGAAACAAATTACGCATCATTAACCGATATCTGAAATTCAAAATGGCTCCCACCGCTGCCTCATTTTTAGGGGGGGGAAGAAAATTTATGATTTTCATAAAGCAAAGCTTGTGAAAACTTTATTTACTTCAGAAGCTTCAAAATGAGCCCCCACAAGAGTTAGGTCAAAAGAATATCGTAAAAGTTTGAGTCTGAATGTGTGTTTTGTTTCACTACACAGCAAAATGGTGGTGGCCCGAGTATTCACAGTGGCTGTAATGTCTATCACAGTACTGTCAACAAAAGTTGCAAGCAATCCTAGTCAACCATCAACAAATGATGTCATCAGGGGTATGAAATATGTTGGAAACTTAAAAAACAACAATAAAATTCTACCATACGGCAAAGAAGATGGCAGTAGAGATCATTTCATCAGGAAACAATCCTTCATAGATGCTGCATTCCAAAAAGACGACTTTGGTATCTTGTTGAATGGGAAACCGATTGTGGAAAATCCAGTGTTGCATTTTGAGGAAGTCCTGAAGGATACAGCTGGTGAACCAACCGTGTTCCACACGGATAAGTAAGTACCGGAATATTGTCAATTGACAACAACAACAACTTATAAAACAGACAGTTTTGAGTCTCAAGATACCTATTTCAAGTTTCAATATACCTTCCATCTCATTCAAAGGTGAATGGACAACCAGCAAACTCTGTAAGCAATGAACATTGCTTCATGAAAAATAATCAAGTCATAATTTAGTTGATTTGCATTTCTCAGAAACCTTGAGATAATCTTTGCAAGAATCCTTTCATATATTGGTAATTCAGCTCTCTGAGCCAGTTATTGATGTAAGATCATACATAAGACATTGAAAGATACACCTTAAGTATGCAAGTTTTTTATCTTTTGTCACTCAAATAGTCTTTTTTCCAATGTTCTCACATTTTTCACATGCCATCTTGCAAATTTGCAAAACATCAGAACGTCGAAAATGAGAAATGAAACTTCTTATAGATTTAAACTTCCATTACATCAATGTGGTTTTCATGCAAATTATTTTTCTAGAAAAGAGATTTCGGAATGCATAGATTACATACATATCTCTGACGCAACTTGTCAGAAAAGGCTTTCTATTGACTTCATCAGAATTTTGCTTTGTTGCTAGGTTACCAAGTAACCCCAGATACATGGCATCAGTTGGCAACGGATTCTTATCAACTGTGGTGTACGGTGACACTGTGTACATGAATGGCGTTTACAATGGTGCGGCTGAACACAGCCATCGTGCACGAATACCCTCCACTGGCGCCATCACCGTGTCTCTTCCTGCCGCTGAGGGAGATAACTCAGCTGATAAGAATGAATCTTATGCTTTAGATGTCGGAAAAGGTATACACACCTAGGGTTTAAGAGCATATATTGGCTTGGTCCAAGATCTCACTTTCTATCAGCTTACAATAATTTGAAGTCAGTGGATCTGGTAAAACTTATTGTGTCTTTTGTGATTGCACACTAAGAAAAACCGAAATCATGATTTGCCAATTTCATTCAGTGTCCAGCATGTAGATCACATTATTGTGTGTATATTGATGCTTTGTAAATAAATTATTATTATTTTCAATGTCATGCTGAGGTGAATATTGTTAAATATCAACAGGTACCATGGATCAGTTTTATGATGTTTTCAAACAAATACATAACAACTGACTAGTATTTGCACATGAAAACTGATCTCTCAAGCCATCGCAAAAACTTTTCATTCAAACAACTTCAATATATTGTCATGTGTACATACCTGATTTAAATAAGACGTACAACGTCACACTCCTGTGAAACAGTCAATCTTGCCTACCTTTCCGAGGCATCAGACTAATGTCTGTATACAACAAACACACTGAAATATTCCATCTTCCTTATGTGCATTGGTTTTACAACACATGATTTGAAAAACTTGATATTTTGTAAGAGTGACTTGGTATTCAGCATGTTTCAGTGACGGATGCAGCAAAAGCAAATTCAAAGTATAAAAAAAGCTTGAAAATCAGTCACAGAGTCCTGTAATGCTGTTTGTTAAACACGAAAAAACCTGTAGAAACCGAGAAAGAAACCCGCAGAAATCAAGCTATACATGTCTGTGTTCCATGATGGTGAAATTCGCTAATTATTTGTACAATCTATTTTTAATGATCCAGGTGTATTTTTCCATTGCATCAACACATCGACTGTCAGTGTACTGCAGCGTACATACGCCCACCAATATTTAACGCGCCTCCTCATCAATGAGATTATCGTAACTCGTAGAAAGCAATCCAGTAACCCAATAACTGTGAACTTGAACAATAATTATGGACCAGAGAGTAACGACTTTGATTTTAAAAAGAAACCTGTACAGGAAGGCATCAGGTTAGTATTGCTTTTCAGATCTTAACCCTTTGAATACCAAAGTCAATTTTTGTAGACTTTATGGAACAATTTTTTTCAGGCTGAGACAATTTTTAGCTCATATTTGGTATGTATATTTTTTAGATTCTGATCTTCCCAAAATTTTGGTCAAAAATTGTAGCCAATGAAAAGATACGTCGATCTGGTCCAAAAACTAAACAAAATTTGAGAAAAAGTCATCAAAAATGGTAAAATGTTGCACTGATATTTTGATTGGAAAAATATCAGTGCTCAAAGGGTTAATCATGAGTGTACGCACTGCGACAATTTCCCTTCTGCCCGAGACACAAGATGCAAAATTCTGTCAAGAATATCTTTCAGTTTGCAAAATAGCTAAAACTTTCAAACTCAGTCAACAAAAACTCAATCCAAAATTATGAGGGATAATTTTGACAATTGAAATTTATTTTTGCAAATAACTTTGCTGTGTGAATACATAATTGAAACTTACATGTAGAAGTAACATATCGCAAAATGCATACAAGACACATCACTGGTATCTCCCAGCAGCTACAGGATAGATTTTATATAATTCTTGACATAAAAAAGATGCTGGTGATCAAATGCTTGTCCTTTTGTGTCAAATATTATCATACTACTGTACATAGAAACTTGTATTATTCTTGTGTCTAATTGCTTTTTTATTTTACCTACTGGACAACAGTGTACCAGCTCATTCCAAACAATTGATGTTACTGTGGATCTTTTTGTAAAATTATTTTTAATAGGTCAATGTCTGGTCCAATCAGAACTCCCGAGACTTCATCAGCCGGCAAACCAGAAGTGTTTGTTTATTGGACAGACATGCCACAGAACATTACACTGCCTGAATCTGAACAAACACAGCGTTGGACATTCCTAACATCCATGGCCCTTGACGACGGAGCGGCATCCAAGTTTTACAAATTAGGCATGGAGATCGCTCCTGACACCGACGTTCTCTTCCAGAGCCATGTCGGCTCGTGGAGCTACAAATGGAACCGCGGTAAAATTGACGTAGAGGGCAATCTTTACTTGAGTCAAGCCATCTATGGCAGTATGTACTACATACTCAGCTCACTGCCGCCCCTGCTGACTGATCAGTCGTTTGAGTTTCCGTTCTATGGGCTGAGTCCAGGCGGACTCGCACAGGGGGCCCTTGGAGCGGACTACCAGGGCCACGTGTTCTGGGATATGGAAACATGGATGTATCCGACCATGTTAATGTTTTATCCATCGCTTGCCAAGAAAATGTTGTTGTATCGTACCCTACATCTAGATGCTGCCAAAGCTAACGCCAAAGATTTTGGATGCACAGGTGCTAAGTTCCCATGGGAAAGTGCATACACAGGTATTTCAGTCATCTTTTGCAACACTGCACTTCATGTGAGTGTAGTATACCGACATGTATCTGTATCTTTGATTTTCTAGTTCTCACATCCACACTTTGCGCTGGGGCTGCTCACAAATGACGTCCTTGTTCACTCATTAATATGCTGTGGTATATATTTGTCTGCAAACTTAGATTACAATTTCTGGAAATTATGTCATGCGAGAAAGACAAAAACAACATTGTAGCGACTAACCATGTTAGATTTAGATGAAGACTATACAAGGCATATTAATGGCTGAGAGGACAATCGCTGACAACAGCCATGCATGCAACTCTGACAAAAATTCATAAGAATTTTTACCAGCAGTGTCTGATGTTGCAGGCGTGCAGCTATATTTTGTAAAAAACATGTAACAGCCTGATTATGGATGCTTCCTTGCAAAGCAGATTATCACAGTCGATCTCAAACACAAAAAAAGATCAATAATGTGCATTAAAATTAAAAGTATGAATCATGAAATTTTAATTTTTATGTAATCCTAAACAAAATATTGAATGTGATATGCCTTCATTTCATTTCCATAAATGCATGGTCTATGAAACCTGTATAAGGCATGCTTTTGTAGGGTATCAGTAGTGTATCCTATATCAAAAAATATAATCTCCATATCTCATGTTACATATTCAATTTTGTTGGACAAAACAACTTGGCTTTCGTTTTTCTATGTAAACAAAAAATGTACAGTACTACAAAGCTCTTTTTCATAGTTCAAGCTTGCATGGCATGGTTATTTGAAATGCAAATATTTCAATTACAAAAAAGTATGCTACATTTCATGTAATGTTGACATCTATCATTTAATTTAAATTCCCATGAAAAAAGTTTTCGTCTGAAGTTCAGACCTGTTTATATTTGTAGGTGTTGAAGTTTGTCCCGGTCCAGTCTATTCTGCAAATGAAGTTCACATTTCAGGAGATATAGCATACGCCCTCCAACAGTATATTTCCGCAACTTGGGACACAGATTTCCTCCAAAACAGACGGGGATATGAGTTATTAACAGAAGTTGCTAAGTTTTGGGCCAACAGAGTTGAATTTGATAAGACCAAGAAACTCTATGTCTTAAATGGTAAGACTTACTGGAGTTGTTAAATTACAACAGACAGATGTATGTTTGCTAATTGTTTGTTTACTCCAGGACTTGAGGTAGATCCGGCACCGGATACAAGGGACTATGAACAGCACATAACCGGGGATATTGCTTTTGCAATTCAGCAGTACATAGCTGCCACTAATGATATCGATTTCATAGCTGCAAAGCGAGGCTTTGATACCGTTGAAAGCATAGCCGAGTTCTGGAAATGCCGTGCTAAATGGAATGCAACCAGAAATAAATATGAAATCCATGGTAAGGCATAACAGCTGATGTGTGTTGTAGCAGGGAAGGGTATAGCTACCATCAGATACATGTAACATCAAATTTTAAGAAATCACAAGCACAGATAGTTTAAGATACATCAAAAAACGACAGTTTATCAATTTCAGTTGGCCTTGGCCCATCAAAGAAAGAAAGCAAATATAAAACAGAAGCACCACTATGATAGACCAAGGAATGTTGTTTTACACAGTTTTGGAATTGTTCTGAGAGCATTGCAGCTTATATGGCAGAACTAGGCCTAACAGGATTACAATTTTGTACCCTACACGTTTTTTAGTGTATCTCCAAAAAGCTCTCAGGTACCTGTCATTGGTTTATACCATGATCTTTGCATAATGTCCTTGATATTTCATCATTGCATTTGAAACACTAAAAGGCTATCGATCAGTTTCTCTATCTGAAGAAAAATTCTCAAAAAGAGGATGGTATACCGAATATACTGATCCTTGTATGTTTCAAAATGTGCTACTGCTGCTGTGTAATTTAATTTAGCTGAGGAGACAGAGGAAAGAAACATCAATGGCTAAAACATGTCTTGAAATCTGTCCTGGAAATGCAGGCTGCTCAGTTTATTTAACCATCGGTTACATTTTAAAAAGACTGTACATAAAATTTTCTCCACAGATGTTATGGGACCAGATGAGTATCATCAGAATGTGAACAACTCTGTGTACACCAACATAGTGGCCCAGATCAGTCTCCAGTTGCCGTACTACGCCGCAAAGTTCATCAACGCCAGCGTGCCGCCGGAATGGAAGGACATCGCTGACAAGATGTACATTCCCTTTGATGAAGAGAAGCAATACCATCCAGAGTATGATAGCTATACGAATGGTCAGTGCAAAATTTTTTACCTGGTCAGAGTTGTTTGGTGATAATTACCCTTGATATTTGCTTCGAAAATTTATCCTGTGAAGTTTACATTGATATACTGGCAGCAGTGGTAAAGGTGCTAAACTGAACAACATGCTCTTTATGAACGTTGTTTCATTTTCAAAGTTGAACTAGTTGTTTGAGGGCTGATGACCGAGTCACAAGCATGATTATGAAGGCTGACATGATCAGATGCAGCGTTCAGGTCTTATCCTCCCTTGATGAACAAGTTACCTTCTGGGGTCATGCTGAAATTTACTGTTAATAATTGACAAAGGTTGACTTCATACAGAGAAACATGCATCAGAGTATGCATGTGAAATTTTAAAAATTGTGATATTCACACTTTGTTTCTGCTGCGTCTTTAAAACTCGCGTCTCGTCTTTTTCTGGTAATTTTGATCATGGAAATGCAGAATGATGGGACTTAACCAGCCTAAACTAGCAGGTCTGCATTGTACATCATAGCATGTCTTCTAAAGGAAAGTGAAGATCTATGGGACATGTCTTGCTGTGAAAGTTGATGTGAAAATCTAAAATTTTCTGACCCCTGGCCCTGAGAGTATAGCCCACTAAATTTTACGAGCATTCCCCTATCATATCAATGCAATTCTGTTAGAGGGTAGCAGATATGGTACTAGATTTCCAAAACCACTTACCTATCTTTTCAAACCTTTGCAAAAAATTGTCAAATTTGAAAAATGTGATGTAAAAGTCAAATCCAGTTACCCTGTCAGTGACGCCAGCCTGGCAGTTGAAATTAATTGAGTTTTGGCAAAACTGTTAGAGTAATAAAATAATATTGCTTTCATATCTCTTTTTCTGTACAAATTCTCATTTGTTCTACATGTAGGTACTGTGGTAAAACAAGCTGATGTAATTCTGCTTGGATTCCCACTCTTGATCAACATGAGTGAAACAGTCCGAAGAAACGACTTGACCTACTATGAAGAGCACACGGATTCTCACGGCCCGGCAATGACCTGGGGAATGTTCACCATTGGATGGTTGGAGTTAGGAGAAATAGACAAAGCTAACTCTTTCTTCAGCAGAAGCTTTGCAAACATACAGGAACCTTTCAAGGTACGGGGAATCTGATTTGTCACTATGACAGGTTGGTCACCCCTTGCCTCGCAATGGTTTGGCTCAAGTCAATTGTCTTCTGTTGTTAAGCTGGACCACTGCAGTTAAAAATAGGATGAAAGGGTTTGAGCTAACAGTGTTGAGTAGGATGTCTTTTATTATAACATTTGACTTAACCCTTTGAACCGGGCTCGGACAGAAATGTCCGATGACGTCGTAGAGTACCACGGGGTCAGGGTGCAAAGGGTTAACTCTGGCAACATAGTCTTATTCAGCATGTCAATTATGCTGAAGTTGAACACTAGCTAAAACGTTTTTAGTTTTCCGTTGTCTAAAACTTTTCAGAAATACAATCTCTATCAAAAACATGTTTTACCCATAGGCGTGTCCTCTTATGGTTTTTAGAGAGACAGAAAATTAATGTGAATGCCAAGCTTTGTGTCTTTTGTCATGTAATAACTCTAAGCATTGAACCGAGTTGTAAGTTTTGAAAATGATATACACATTATTTACTCCGTTAGTGATTTCAATTTCAGTCGGACATATGTGGTTTTGATATTCAGTGACTTTTGTTGACTTTTCCCAGGTTTGGACTGAAGTGTCTGACGGTTCCGGTGCCATTAATTTCTGCACTGGAATGGGTGGTTTCCTGCAAGCGGTCTTGTTCGGATACGGCGGATTTCGATTGTATCAGGACAGTCTGGACTTCAATCCGGTACTGCCTCCAAACACCACCGGATTCAACATCACCGGCATCAACTACCTAGGCTCATCAATGGATTTTGTCATCAAAACAGACTTTGTCGTGGTGACCTTAACGGAACAGACTAAAGGATCACCGGAACTGACTCTTGTCTACAATGGCAAACAGATACCTCTGCAAGCAGGTTAGTAGACCGGGAATGCTGCAATATAATATATCTTTATAAATACTGCGAATCCAGTTACATGTGTTTATAGCACAGCCAATCAATTGAATTTCACTTGAGACCACTCAAGATAATTCCACAGGCACATCGTAAAGTGCTACTGATATTTCATATGGAAACAAGGTTAGTTTATTTTTCTCAACACATGCCTGTCAACAATAAGTAGATATTTTTATGTTTAGGCTGTTTCACCAGCTGAATACATAAAATATTTTCTCTTACTGAAAACAAAAATTGAAACTTCAACCTGCCACCCCTTAAACCCATTCACCACAATGGTTTGGTCCAAACCAAATGTGTTCAATGGTAGGTGTGGACTGTGTACAAGTGAATAGGGAGGGGTGGATGGAAAGGGGGGAGGCATAGAATGTGTAGACTGTTACTGTAACAGGGAGCAAGTCTTTGATGCTCATTCAGTGTACTCATTTATACAGACAGACTTTTAGATGAGTGATATATGTAAGTACAGAATAGTTCTAAAGCACACCCATGAGATTTTAAACAGTTTATGACAAATGTGTATGAGCGATAGTTAGTGCATATAATGATGTGAACTAGTCAAAATCGAGTGGAACTCTTGTTGCTGAGTTGGTTTATTACAATTACATCATAATATTGAATGGAAATTCTGGCATGAAACATCAGAAAATGAATTTTTCTCTAACTGAAAGCTTGTGCCTGTTCCAACCATGCAATATTGTGAATACAGCATTTTTATTATTTTCAAGTCTCGACAAATCAGATTGCAGTATTTGCACCATCAATATACTGGTATGATATAATACCAGTATGCATTACAAACAAGCTGATGCATTTGCAAAGATAATTGCATAATTTGAAGGATTGAATTCCATCAAACAATTTGTGCAGTGCATGATTTGAAGTAGAACGTCTTTATTGTTCGATTTTTAAAGATTTTTTTCAATATGACTCATATTTTGTCTTGCTTGTAGCCAAACCAGTACAAATTGGAAGAGGAAAAGCCAAGATAGCGCCCTCAAAGATGGACAGAAGAGACAGTAAATGGAAAAAATCTTAGATGAAAACTACTGGTAGATTGTCTGCATTGAATGGATGGTGTATGATGTAGTTGCATGCAATGGTGGTAGATAGGTCCAAGTGATGGTGTGTTCTTTGACAGCTTGGTTGCCATGGAGTTTATTCAGACTTGGCATCGCCAAGGCAACAAGAGATTTCCATTTGCTATTTGCATCAGAACAGTTTCTTGAAAAGAAAACCAGTCAATTTTTTTTTTTCAAATACCCAAGCCGAGTGTCGTAAAGGTATTGCAGAATAATAGTATTGGGTGTGTGAAACCCAGCCAATTCTGATGGAGTTTAAGAATTTTACTGTTAAAAACAGAGTACATAGAACAGAAGTCTTCCAAAGTTGCAAATTCAAACAACACAAAGTTCGGATCTAAGGAGTTTACCAAATTTGAAAATTCAAGGAATGTTGACAGAGTTCAGAAAACTAAAAGTCTGCCAAATTTGAAAATTTGAAGAATTTTGACAGGATTCAGAGAGCTTAAAGAGGCTTCCAAACTTGAAAGTTTTAAACAAAATTGACAAATGTCAGTCGCGTCTTAGTCATACATGTAGAATACAGGGCAAGACTCAATTCAATTCACTTTCTACCGGGCTCCATAGACAAACCATAGAAATAAATACCTCTTGGGAAAGAGGATTAATTCACTGAACAATTTTGTCATTTGTGTAAATGGTCTACAAATTTAGTCAAAAACCCTGTAGCAAGATGGGATGGATGACTATGGCAAACACCAAAGGGAACAGCTGTTGTTGTGGTCAAGATAATGTTTTTGTTTTCACATATGACTTAGACTTCATAAACAGATCACATTACAATGTACAAAAATTCTGGTCGTACCGTAATTTTATGGCAGACAATTACATAATTTTCATGTGTCAGACAAATTTTAATTTGAAAAAAACATGCTCATGTAATGTACTTAATGTAGTTGGACATGTCTTTCCCCGAAGTGCCTGTTGGATCAGCCTTATCAAATAACTGACTGTAATCATAAAATTTCCCTGTTTGTGAAAGAAATGCTGCATAAAGCAAAAAATTCACCGAACGATATATGATCATCATGATGTTGGCAAATGCACTTGAAATTGTTCACTTGAAATTGGTCTTGAACAATGAAAGCAGTGTCATTGGCAATGTTGTCCTTTACGGTTTAGGAGAGTAAGGAATGGGTACAGGCAGCTAGCAGCACTGCATGGTAGGTACTGATGTGTCAGTTGGACTTGTTGCAAATGTTGTGTTCTGAATCTGACCATTTCCAGTCGTTTGGAGTGAGGACACTCTTACTTGCAATAGCATTTATGTACGCCTGTAATGGATTTCACAAGCTGACTGTCACTCAACAAGGGTTTTGCAAAATTACCTGTCCTGGTCTATGAGATTGAAATGAATAGTGCATGACAAAACGGATGAAAAGCATGAACTGGAAAACAGCCTGTCCATCGCTGATTGTTCTGACTCCTCACATGTATGGTAGAGTGAAAAGAATTGCAGCTGAAATTTCTTTAAAGGAAATACCATAATATTCAGTCCTTTTTACTCAAGAGAGTATTGTTAAATAGATGTATAGAAATCTCTTCAATAATTGATGAATTCTTGAGTTTTGAAATCAATACATTACCTTGATCCTTCAGCGTGAATAATTGGGTGTTTTTGAAATAGTGTCATTTCATGAAAACCAATGCTTCCATGTGTGTATCCCATGATGCATCTGTATATTCTACCCGATTTTATCAAGACATCCATTTATATAGATGACATTTAATGCGCTATGCTGATAAAATAAGGAATTCTAATCATTCACACTTCCAAGATGTGTGGTAAAATAAAAAACTGTACATACATTTACAGCTAGCCAAAATTGAGGGAATTCAATGGTCATTGACCTCGGCGCTCCTATGGGTTATTTCATCAGTTGATTATGCCTTGATGCAAATTTTACCAAAAGAACATCAAGAAATTTTGGATGATTTAACTATTTAACGAAAATGTGCAGAAATCCGTACTTATCATATGATCTTTGTTATTGTAATCAGCATCATTTTAAAACTTGCGATGTATAAATTTGCAATATAGTCAAATACTGTCGGTCTTTATCGGAACTCTCTGCTGCATTTCAGTACCAGTTCACAGTTATAACTTCACCATCTCTTGCCTTTCAATCAAGATTTGATCTTTACATTTTATTTGACCATGTCAATGTTTTAAGTTAAACTTACTTTTTCAACTTTTCTTTAGCATTAAATGCATTCTCTACCCAGGATTGTTCAGAAGTGGATATCTTTAATTTATATATGTATGTGCAGGGTCATTGGTATGGATGCAAATTAGAGATGAAATCAAAAGTAAAATATTGACATTATACAGTTGTCTTGGGTGTTTTTTCTTGTCTCTGAACTTAATAAACTTTCTTGTTGTGGTGTTTTGTTTGTCCACTCGCCAAATCATAATATACAATGAAGAGTTTGGCGTTGAGATCTACCTATAGATTGGTCAATATGATTATCATGTATGCCTGATTTCACATACCAGTGGTTTTTCAGCCTCTGTAGTTCCTAACACGTATAATCAGGCCTGACATATAAGGGATGGACCATTAGATCTTTTGAGGGGGTGGTCAAAAAAAAAAAAAAAAAAAAAAAAAAAAAAAAAAAAAAAAAAAAAATTCAAAGCAAAACATTATGAAAAAAAAATCTTCAAAGTAGTTACAAAATAAAAAAAATCAGAATGCAAAAACATGATAAATCTGACAGTTTAGTTAGAAAAAAAGAATTCAAAAATCTACAATTGTAAGAAAAGATGTGCACAATCTGATTGTGACTACCCAACTTCCGCAGATCTAATGGTCTGTCCCTAATGTTTTTCAAACTCGACACAATTGTGATGTGCATTGACATATTTTGCATATCTAGCATGACAGATATGAACATAGAGCACAAGAACTAATGTGGCAGGAGAATGCGCATCTATGCAACAATGTTACAAAAAAATACATTACCACAAAGGGTGACCTTTACGAGGCAACCCTTTATACAAACCTCATTTGTTGTTTGAGAGTAAAGTCACACAAAGGTGTTCAGTTGTGAACCATAAAGATTTTCCTTAAAATTTACAAAACTTCCCTCATTCTTGAATCGAACAAAAGGTGAGACTAGTCTTCCACTTGGAGAAGAGTATAGTAATTGAAGAATAAAAGACTCCCGAAATTTTTTTCAATTTTAAGTTGACTCGCTTTTCCCCAGAAGATGCAGTGGCTAAACATTCGTACGTCTCTATATTTTCCCTGGAGAGGGCAGGACAATGGAGTGGGTGTGATGGAGAGCGCCCTCAAGCCACAAACGGTTCTTGTTTCGTGGCGGGTGACCGGATTTCTGTATCTGCAAAATATTCAGTCGTTCATGTGTCAGACCTAATATCTTCCACAAATCAAATTTCTCATCGGAGTATTTGTCACATGTTGGAACTGCCTCAAATGATCTAGTTTGTTAACTTCAAACACCAATTCCTGCCTTAAACTTTTTTATTTTGTTTTGTTTTGTTTTGTTTTGTTTTGCTTTTCTGTAATCGCCAATTTTACTTCTCCTTTCCTCCTCGTATCAATCATGATGAATTACAAATGTTTGAAAAGAGATCAGGAGTACTCGGTTCCGCGAAGTCTGGTCAGTCTGGTCAGCGGTAGTTTCAATTTTACATGCATTCTAATGTCATCATTAATCAATTCTGGTCTGTTTATCCCAGTGGTTGCCACAGTGACAACCACTCACAGGAGTTGAGCGCCACCTCACAAGACTTTAATAACTTCATTGTCTGCTGAAAAAGAAAACGAAATAATCCATTGAAACAAAAACAATACAGGGTTGTTTAGCTTTATTTGACATAGCTTGACAGCTAGTACAATTTCAAACGGTCGACGAGTCCCGTAGGTGCCTCTTAATTCTTATTGGTAGACAGTTGTATTTTGAATAACCACGCATGCAAGAATAAATAAAGCCGTTTTTCACACACTCGATACAACTTAAAAGGCTTTGTAAGTACTTGCGCGTTTTCATTAACTTTGTGCCAAGTTTCATGCCCGTGAATCGTCTCTTCACGATCGCTAGCCGACAATTCAAGTGTTGTCACAGTGATATTCTTTCTTCCAGTGTCCCGGATGACGCGCTGGATCTCCGGCGGGTACTTGTGTAAAGTCTCAAAACGATTGGCAAGTTAATCTCCAACAACTGAAAAGTGTCATCCAATGTTAGATTCTTTAAGGTAGTATGCACCTCGGAAGTGAAAGCCTTAAACTTTTGCTCAAACTTTCTTTAGGAATCTTTCAATCATTCTCTTTCAAAATCAATAATGAAAATTTTGGGTCACCGTGCAAATTTTAGTACTAGAGAAACAAATAACCCAAGATATGCCGATATTTAAAATTCAAAATGGCCGCCGTCCCTTTGTTAACTCTAAGGCGAAAAATGAAATTTTCGAATTTCGAAAAAGTAAGCCGGTGAAAAGTTTTCTTACAGTACTAGCTTTAAAATTACCCCCCCCCCCAAGTGGTATATCAGAAAAGAATTGTAAAAGTTTGAGAGTCCGAATATCTGTCCCCGAGGCGCGTTCTACCTTAAATATTCTGAGCTCAGACCAACAAGAAAATAATTTCTCGCGGTTTCGATAGTATAGAGAGAATTGATGTCTTCACGTTACGTAAATTTGGCACGTGGCATTAATGATTAATGCGTGGGCGGGGCTACGGAGCTATAAGTTGGAAGTTTGGAATTGGGTATTCAGTCTAGCCAGGCACTTCAGCAGCCTACAGACGGGTTCGTCCAAGTTATCTTCAAAAACAATGATGCTGTTGTGTTTTCGTATTGAGGGAATGAACGAAAGTGGTGAAGTCCGACACCACCCCGTGGTCCTGTGTTATGCACTGTTTTCGGACACAGGTTTCCAGAGAATTTCCTTATCTAAGGTTTTTTACCTCTGGTTTTTCCTGGACGGCATGCACAGGTGACGCGGGTACTACATTTCATTTGCGTCCGCCACGCCATTAGCTCCTGCACCCAGTTATAATGTGTACTGTATACTTTGCTCTACTTGTCTGTAATAAAGCTGCCCCTCTGGCTGATCCATCATTAATGAATGAATGGAGTGGAACGTAATTCATTTATTAGAATGAGAGTATAGAGCAACAAGAACGCTTGTGTTGGTCAGGTCGTAACGTATTCGTGTGAGCAGTGTACGGGTTATAGCGGGTTAATGATGAACTAAACTGGCCACTCATCAGCAGTTTTCAAATATTAACCAAACTCAGTATGGAAGTGACGTAAAACCTGGCTGACAAGAAACAACCTATCCAACTGGGCGCCATTTCTATTCGTATTTCTTCTCTAAACCGACTTGCAAACGTAGTTCCTGCAGGGCGACCAGAAAGTTTCCCAAAATGAGAAGACGGCCATATATCTCGCTGCTAATTATTGCCCTCACAGGTGAGTCTGGTCAGTTTTGTAGCCAGCCTACGACCGAACTACTAGTATTGCGATTCGAGCTTTACCGTTATAATTGTACTATTCAGTGTCAATATTTGTAAATATAACAATTCCCATCGACATTGTAGTGTTGTAGTTAGCACTGTACACAACAAAAAATTTGTCGAGTTGGTCAAGAACAATGCTCTGCGAACTTAGTGGCTTGTCAAGGAAATATTTCCTCGTTTAGGGATGTCACCGTACATTGTTCTGTACGTCTCCCACGCCATGTAAACTACCCACAATAGCCGATCCTTCACAGGTGTGCAATTTCATGTAAAATGGCGATACGTACTTCAGGTGAACTCCAACTTAGCCGCCCAAAAAGCACGCATGGCATGTAACACGGCTTCAGCAGCCGTTCAACCCGTTGTGCTACTGACATTAATGTTGGGAATTCCATGGTCAATGCTGTGTGTACACCATTGGCATACTGTGTGAGAGGGTAAACAATTTGTTTACTCAAGTTGGATAATAATTATCATGACCGATGAATATTATGGGTTATATGCTGACCGGAAGACAGACAATAATAAATAAAAATTGCGTATAATACGAAGAATTTGACAATCCCTTTGGAGTCGGTAATCAATCGAAATGATTCATTGATTGTAAGCAAATCGTTGACAAATAAGCTATGAAGTATGTCTAATTATTAATATTAATACACGACGGTGAATTTTACTCGGTAGTTAATTTACCGGTCACAGTTTGGTCTTGTTACGAAATTCTCATTCGAAAACCACACGAATGGTCTGAGTCATTCAATACAATTGTTAGTTTGCAAGTGTGTTTGAGCAAAACTTTATTCAAAATATTGACATCGACAGTGAACTCTATATGATGACCAAGCGGTCGACAAAACGGCGGGATCGATTGCCTGTTCCATATTTTATATTACATTGTTGTTTTTTTAATATCCACCATGGTCCAATATAGGCTCTATCTCTTTCCTTAACAGTTTTAAGTGCATTTGACTTCAAATAAAATGAATTGCTAATTTTCTTTTTCTCATTTGTACGCGTTGAGATGGGATATGTACATAAAGGTCACTTCGTTCTACTTTTACAACACAGTTTTTTGCTCTCACAAAGGCATTGGAAATGCTTAGCGTTCAACTTGTAAATACACTCTGTGCGTGTAATGGCCAAGGTTATAGTTCACAATTTGATTTTATTCCGGACTAGAATTAATTTGCTACCAAAAGTGAAAATGGTACATAGAGTGTTATATTAGCAGAAACAACACCCTGCGACGGTATACCACGAGCTCGAGATTTTTACCAGTTCACGACTTACCGGTATGTGTATATATGGACGGAGTGCACTGGTCAAAATCAAGTGGTATACCCGTTGCTGAGGTGGTTTTTTTTCTATTTTATATCATACCAGTATATTGATGGCGCAAATACAGCGATCTGATTGGTCGAGACGCGAAAAGAACCGTGGTATATTCGTGATATACCACGGCTGGCATACGCGCGAGCTCTTATCTTGAGCAAAAATCCACTTTTGACGTTCCACGCCAGAATTTCAATATACTGTTATGATATAATAGCAATAATAATCACACCCAGCTATGGTATACCACGAGATTTTGACCATTTCACTTCATATATGTACTCTCTATCGCTGGTGCATATATGTCGTGAACTGGTCAAAATCTCGTGGTATACCATAGCTGGGTGTGCTATATTGCTTAATTTGAACACTTTAGGGTGAAGAATTGGAAATGTACTTGTTTCTAAACAAGTAATGAATATATTATAGAAAACTGTCGTCCCTTTAATCATGAAAAATGTTTCTTCACAGCCGTCACTGTGAGGAGTAATACTCCGATCGAACCGGGAAGGTTCATGGACGGAAATTTCTATAACAGATATGGTTTCAGAAACCCCAAAACAATACGAAGTAGTGACGTCAGAGATTGTTCAATGCTGAGTAATCCAGTAAGTGTGCGATTGCTATGTGTCCAGTGTTTGCACTATGACTGACTGGCCAAGAACAAGTGTATCTTCTTGTGGATATCATTTTCCCCCAAGGAGGGGGAGGGTGTTGTTAATGGGACTATCTCTGATTCGTACTCTGCCCATTCGAGTTAAGGAACCCTTTTACGTTCCTCGTGTATAGGGGACAGTTATTGTTATAACTTTTCATGAGTTTTCACTATTTTTTTTGCTTTGTATGTCAATTGCAAGTTCTCGTTGTACTCTCCAAATCATGTTGAAGCACCCACTATTTATCCTGTCAAAGCGGCATTCACACGTGTAGCATGCACTGTTCTTGTTTACATTGGAATTCTAGTCCAGATCATAACTCACTTGTCGAAGATAACAATGCAGTCTACACATGTACAGGCTGAGTTCCAAGCTGAATACCGTGTATCTCCTCATGCTTGGGGGGGGGGGGGGTAGGACAAGGAACTACAGTAGTTGACACAAAGTCAAAAATGTTTATAAATCATCAAAATTTACAGATTTTGTCCCAATAAGCTATTTTTCACCATGTCACAACACTTTGATGTGATTTTAATTGACAGTATCATCCTTCAACGGTCACCTTGACAGGTGACAGAATCAAAGCTCTTCGAGATGAAATGAAAGCTATATCTAGGGATGGTCGCTTCGTCAGAGCCTACATCATACCCTCCGGTGATGCCCATCAGGTTGGTACAGCGATAATTATCATGACAGTTATCACTTTCTTTCATAATGTAGTATTAGCCATGGGTAGACTTTCTGAAATACGAACGAAAAATCATCGATAGACCAAACACATTTAAATGTGTAGCATACCCTTTGAGGCTTTGAAGGCTGCCAATACTCATTCCCTGTATTGGACATTTTTTCCTGGTGACCTCTAAATCACACTGAAACAGCTTGTATTCGTCACAACATATAATATGTACATTGTTTTGTTAGCAATTACGTTCAAATCCAGGCAGAATCTGCTTACCAGCAATAACAAAACACCTGACGCATAAACAGGCTGTTTTGACAAGCTGAATACCGGGTATTTCCATTGTACTGCCAAGACTACACAGAGAAACCGTGAGGTTGATACAAAGAACAAACATATCAAGATATTTATATAGGCTTTGAATTTCATCATGACAATTGAATGAAGTGAACATTGTCACGGAGTCGTGGAGGCATGATCAATCTGAGTGATAAACTTTTTAAACACATCACTTTTGTGAATGTGTGCGTGCTAAAAATGTGAATTCCGATGGCGATTTATCGGAAATGGACCTGCACTAGGTCGACAATACAGCGTGTATTTCATTAATTTGATTTGACCATCTCTCATGTTCATCTGAAAATATCCGCTTACTTCCAAGTGACTGTAATCCTAAACAAAACATACATACATACATACATACATACATACATACATACATACATACATACATACATACATACATTACCAGATCAATAAATCGATAATGGACATTAAACGAGACGAATACCGAAGACTAGTAATTGCTGTAACTACCTATTACTTTCAGAGTACATTTCTCGCTGATTGTGATAAACGAAGACATTGGATGACGGGCTTCGACGGTACTTCAGGTATGTATCGTTAGAACGTGCGCATGGTCGACTTAAACACCCGATATTCGTTG
The DNA here is from genome assembly GCF_041260155.1 of Ptychodera flava. Lineage (NCBI taxonomy): Eukaryota > Metazoa > Hemichordata > Enteropneusta > Ptychoderidae > Ptychodera > Ptychodera flava. The sequence goes on along the minus strand of NC_091937.1, from coordinate 23,386,417 downwards.
TTATTGTAAACATTTGTGTAGCTTACAAAATAATTAAAGTTAGGATCATATTTTTTGGACATCTCCTGACTAAAATGTAGGTTAACAAACACCAGAAACATATACAAAAGCGTATCAAAAGAAGCTTATGTGTTACCTCAGTCACTATGTCAAGGTTAATGCCCTGTCATAGGATTTTTCCCCATGGATCTAAAGTACACGTCATAGTATGGGGCAATAGGCTAGTTCCTCAGATGTTGTCGTAATTTGTTTACCATTGATATTAAAGATGGCTGTAAATTTGCCGCAGGCAGATCTGGGTAGGACTCATCACTGTACGTTCAATGATCCCACAGAGGCAAACACACACTGTACCAGAAACAGAAAGAATGACGAGAGATCAATATACATTTCACTGTTTGATTTCTGTTCTTAGGACTGGCAATTGTAACCCACAACACTTCGGCTCTGTGGACAGACTCGAGATACTACATACAGGCAGAGCGACAAATGGATTGTAACTGGATTTTAATGAGAGGAAGTAAGTTTATCCAGGAGATGAAAAAAGATAGTTACACGGTTTACCGGTCTATCAAATCTCAGGTTTATAGACGTTGACTTAAAAATATGAATTCTCCCCTTTGGAAGGCATACATGTAAAACGGAGCATGGTTCATGGTTTGACGTTTTGGTTTTGTAGCGTCTACTCGAAGTTAGTGAATAGTCAAGGGACCGTTGTGTACGAGCAGGTTGTATGGAAATGTTTATATCTCGCGTAGTCTCTCCACAATCAGCATACCGCTTTTCACGTTTTGTGCTACACATAAAAGTGATAATTGTAAATTCACGTAATGACCCTCGGTAATACAGAACTTGATTGTGGCTTATGCAGGGTCAAATATACTTTTGAAACTGTGATGCGATTTTGCTCAGGATGTTACTCAACTCTTGAAGCGGGTTCACAACGCCCTCTATAAGCTGGCAAGCATTACTTTCACTAACTCTGCATTGTTTGTATGAACACACTCAGGTGACTTCGGGGTTCCTGATCCATGGGAGTGGCTGGAAATGGTTTTACCGACGCGCTCTGATGTGGCCTTTGACCCAAAACTGCTATCATACAGTATGTAAATTATGAAATTATATGATTTATGCTACGTAATGCAATGCGGTGCAAAGAAAATGTATGTATGTATGTATGTATGTATGTATGTATGTATGTATGTATGTATGTATGTATGTATGTATGTATGTATGTATGTATGTATGTATGTATGTATGTATGTATGTATGTATGTATGTATGTATGTATGTATGTATGTATGTATGTATGTATCTAGATTTGTTAATCTTTGTTAATGCTCTACGAATTTTGTAAAATTCTTTTCCTTCAGAACACTACAATTACTACGTCAAGACATTCCTTTATTCTCGTAAAGAAATCCGTATGTATGAATACAATCAAAATTTAGTTGATTTGATCTGGAAAGATAGACCACTGTGTCCTGACAAAGAACCGCTGTTCATCATGGACGCTTCATGGGCTGGTGAGTATTACATATGTGACAAAGCACTTCATAGACCCATCTCTTGGCTTCCTTGCAGAATTTCCCACAATTTATCAATTTCCAATTTCATTATTCTTGGTTGCATTTACGAATTAAATCCTGGTTTATATTTTGGTGAACATCAGATGTACATTTCGTTGCCGTTTTTAGAATTTAAATGAAGGAAAATATCCTGACCAGAGAGAGTTTACATTCACAAGCTGCAATGAAACAACGCGATCTTTATAGTCCGTGGGCTGGAGGGGCCCACCGTGCACCCCCCCCCCCCACATCCCTACTTCTTGGGTATTTTTTTGTTCTTTAGGACCTGCTGAACAAGAAAAAGATGTTAACATTGGATATTTTGGGATGCACTACCTATCTGGGTTGGTTTTTGATTTGCATGTACCGCAAAAAATGGCGAAAAATGGGTAGGGGTAAGGGGTACTATATCCTCCCCTACATTGAGTAAACTAGCATGAAATAGCACAAACTATACATTTTTGGAAAGCTGAGATTCTGCTCTTTATGAGAAACCAACTTTAGCAAAATTAATTTGTGTACATAGAATAGGACGACTTTAAAATTAATTTTTTTGACAATTTTGAATTTTTTACCCAAAATACCATGTAACAATTGTGATTTACTTGTTATTATGCAAAATTTTGACAGCTTTTTGTGTTTGAATTATTTATTCCCACATATTAAACAAGAGAAAAAAGTGTTAACATTAGATATTTAACTATACACTACTTCTCTTGAGTCAATTTTGAATTGCGTGTATCTGTATGGGGTGTGCAAAAGCTAGGGGTAGGGGTACAACATTCTTTCCTTGATGAAGTAAACTGGCTTGAAATGCCATATACCTTATAGTTTTAGAAAGCTTAGATACTGGTCTTTCTAAAATGCATAAAGTTTTAGTGAAAAAATATGACGTCATAGAATTGGATAACTTTAAATCGATTTTTTCTGGTAATTCAGTATTTTTAACGGGAAGAAAATACGATAACTATTGTTTCCTCCTTATGAAGCAAATCAAACACATTTATGGATGTTATTTACTAATTGCAATGTGCTGAAGAAGAAAATAAATGTCAAAATTGGGTATTTACCATGCATTATTGTCTCTAGTCACTAAAATAGCAAGTTTTGCTACATTGGTATATCGTGAATGGGCATTTTATTGTTATGCAATGAACTAATGCACAGCTTTAAAAAGAAGACTCGAAAACGTGCACACATATCACATTGCCATTTTCTCCTTCAAGTAAATAGATTATTGACGACTGTCTATTGTTATAATTTAATTTTTAATATTTTTCTTTAAAATAATTTTGTTTAAGGCGTATTTGGAAAATTGTCTATGCCTCCTTGTCTTACTTTATATACAGCAAGCATTACTAACAATCTATTAGGCCGAGCCTAGAGGGGCGTCTACGTGCACCTCCCCCCCCCCCTCACCCCACAGGATAACAAACCTGTAATTTTCAGAAGCCTTGGGATCCCTAGAATAAGAAATGGGATTTTAACAGACAAAATATAGGGACTCAATAGCTGTTACGGTCATGTTTTGAAGGGTACCACAAAATCACGATTTTGTGACCCACGTGGATTTTTGTCGAACCTGTCTTCTTGTACGTGATCTGCTGAGCTTTCTGTTTAACATGACCTAGGTTATGGGGTATCATTAGAAAGATGATTTATTCTTCTTGAAAATGGTATATAGCAATATGCAATATCTTCTATAGTTTTCATGAAATAGGGCCATAATTTACCCCATACCCCAAAGTTTTATGTCACAAATTACTGTCAAAACTAATCTAAATTCCACCAATTATTTACCTATACATAATACAAAAGGCAATACTGTGTATTAATATTGTGTTATTTGCTACAGGTACATGTTAGAAACTTGGAATAAACTTTTAACAGAAAAAATATTGGGATCCTGTAGCTGTAACAGTCATATTTTGAAGGGTTCCGAAAAATCACAGTATTACTGACTCGCATTCGTTTTTGTTAAACCTGTCTTCTTGTAAGTCTTCTGCTGAGCTTATTTTGAACATAACGAGGCCAATGGGGTACCATTAGAAAGTTAATTTACTCTTCTTTAAAATGATATGTTGCAATATGCAATATCTTCTATAGTTTTCATGAAATAAGATCAAAACTTACCCCATACTCCAACGTTTTATGTCGCAAATTACCATCAAAACTAATCTCAAATTCTACTAATTATTTTCCTAGACACATTACAAAATGCAGTTCTTTGTATAAAATATATTTTATTTGGTACAGGGACATGTCAAAAATATGAGTTAGCTTTTAAGAGACAAAATATTGGTATTGACTGACTGTTACTGGCATGTTTTGAAGGGTACCGTGAAGTCAGAGTATTACCGACTCGCATATGTTTTTGTTAAATGTGTCGTCTTGTAAGTTTTCTGCTGAGCTTACTTTTTACCATAGTCTAGATTATGGGCTGCCATTGGAAAGACAATTTATTTGGCTTTAAAATGACATATTGTAATATGCAATATCTCCATAGTTTTTATGAAATAGGACCAAACCTTACCCGACACCCCAAAGTTTTATGTCACAAATTACTGTCAAAACTAATCTTAAATTCTACCAAATTGTTAACCTATGACATTATACAAAGGGCAATGCTTTGTATCAAATTTGTTTTATTTGATACAGGTAAATGTTAGTAACTTGAAATAAACTTTAACAGAAAAATATCCAGATGCTCTAGCTGTAACAGTCATATTTTGAATGGTACTGCAAAATCACAGTACTGCCAACTCGCATACATTTTTGTTAAACCTGTCTTCTTGTAAGTCTTCTACTGAGCTTACTTTTTAACATAATATAATAAGTTGGGCATCATTATAAAGGTAATTTACTCTTCTTTAAAATAATATATTGCAATATGCAATATCTTTTATAGTTATCATGAAATAGGACCACAACTTACCCCATACCCCAAAGTTTTATATTCCAAATTACCGTCAAAACTAATCTCAAATTCTGACAACAATTGACCGGGACATAATATAAAGGGCAATGATTTGTATTAAATTTAGTATATTTGCTTTAGGTTCATGTTAGAAACTTGAAACGAACTTTTAACAGAAAAAATATTGTGATGCTGTAGCTGTAACAGTCATATTTTGAAGGCTACCACAAACTCACAGTATTGCCAACTCGCATACGTTTGGTTAAAGCTGTCTTATTATAAGTCATCTGCTGAGCCTATTTTTTAACATAACCTGGCCATTGAGGTATCGTTAGAAAGGTAATTTTTTCTTCTTTGATATGACATATTGTAATATATAATATCTTCTTAAGTATCAGGAAATAAGACCAAAACTTACCCAACACCCTAAGTTTATATTGCAAATTACTATCACTACTAATCTCAAATTCTACCAAACTTTTACCTAGACATACTACAAAAGGCAATGATTTGTATGAAATCTGTTTTATTTGCTACAGAGACGTGTTACAAATATTAGATAGACTTTTAACAGACAAAATATTGGGAATGAATGGTTGTTGCTGTCATGTTTTGAAGGGTACTGTAAAGTCTCAGTCTTGCCCACTCGTATGTGTTTTTGTTAAATGTGTCATCTTGTAAGTCATCTGCTGAGCTTGCTTTTTACTCTAACCTATCTTATAGGCTATCGTTGGAAAGAAAATTTATTTTGCCTTAAAGTGACATATTGTAATATGAAATATCTTTAATAGTTTTCATGAAATAGGACCAGACTTACCCCATATCCCAAATTCGCAAACTTCAAAGTTTTCGAACAGATGTAGTTTGCAAATAAAACTAAGGGCTGGGGTAAGTTTTTTGCCATTTCATTACAACTTCAGATGATAATGCACTTTATCATATGCTAAAATAAAGAGTGATAAAAGCTTTGTAATGATACCCTATAATCTGCGTTACGGTTAAAATAAAGGTTGGCAGATAAATTTCATGGAAACTTGTTTAATAAAATTCACGGGTTTCAGCAACATATATCCTGCTATCCTTCAAACTATGATGCTAACAGCTATTAAATCACAATAATTATTCTGTTAATGGTACCTTTCATCGTTGGAAATGTCTCTGTAACAAATAAAATAGGTTTCATACAAAGTTTGTCTTTTTTATAGAATTTATCGAAATTAAATGCTAGTTTTGACAGTAATATACAACATAAAACTTTGGGGTATGGGGTAAGGTTTGGTCCTATTTCATGAAAACTATAGAAGATATTGCATATTACAATATGTCATTTTAAAGCCAAATAAATTGTCTTTCCAATGGCAGCCCATAATCTAGACTATGGTAAAAAGTAAGCTCAGCAGAAAACTTACAAGACGACACATTTAACAAAAACATGTGCGAGTCGGTAATATTCTGACTTTACGGTACCCTTCAAAACATGCCAGTAACAGTCATTCAATACCAATATTTTGACTCTTTAAAGTCTAACTCATATTTTTGACATGTCCCTGTACCAAATAAAATATATTTTATACAAAGAACTGCTTTTGTAATGTGTCTAGGAAAATAATTGGTAGAATTTGAGATTAGTTTTGATGGTAATTTGCGACATAAAACGTTGGAGTATGGGGTAAGTTTTGATCTTATTTCATGAAAACTATAGAAGATATTGCATATTGCAACATATCATTTTAAAGAAGAGTAAATTAACTTTCTAATGGTACCCCATTGGCCTCGTTATGTTCAAAATAAGCTCAGCAGAAGACTTACAAGAAGACAGGTTTAACAAAAACGAATGCAAGTCAGTAATACTGTGATTTTTCGGTACCCTTCAAAATATGACTGTTACAGCTACAGGATCCCAATATTTTTTCTGTTAAAAGTTTATTCCAAGTTTCTAACATGTACCTGTAGCAAATAACACAATATTAATACACAGTATTGCCTTTTGTATTATGTATAGGTAAATAATTGGTGGAATTTAGATTAGTTTTGACAGTAATTTGTGACATAAAACTTTGGGGTATGGGGTAAATTATGGCCCTATTTCATGAAAACTATAGAAGATATTGCATATTGCTATATACCATTTTCAAGAAGAATAAATCATCTTTCTAATGATACCCCATAACCTAGGTCATGTTAAACAGAAAGCTCAGCAGATCACGTACAAGAAGACAGGTTCGACAAAAATCCACGTGGGTCACAAAATCGTGATTTTGTGGTACCCTTCAAAACATGACCGTAACAGCTATTGAGTCCCTATATTTTGTCTGTTAAAATCCCATTTCTTATTCTAGGGATCCCAAGGCTTCTGAAAATTACAGGTTTGTTATCCTGTGGGGTGAGGGGGGTTGGAGGTGCACGTAGACGCCCCTCTAGGTTCGGCCTAATAGATTGTTAGTAATGCTTGCTGTATATAAAGTAAGACAAGGAGGCATAGACAATTTTCCAAATACGCCTTAAACAAAATTATTTTAAAGAAAACTATTTAAAAATTAAATTATAACAATAGACAGTCGTCAATAATCTATTTACTTGAAGGAGAAAATGGCAATGTGACTATGTGTGCACGTTTTTTTAGAGTCTTCTTTTGAAGGCTGTGCATTAGTTCATTGCATAACAATAAAATGCCCATTCACGATATACCAATGTAGCAAAACTTGCTATTTTAGTGACTAGAGACAATAATGCATGGTAAATACCCAATTTTGACATTTATTTTCTTCTTCAGCACATTGCAATTAGTAAATAACATCCATAAATGTGTTTGATTTGCTTCATAAGGAGGAAACAATAGTTATCGTATTTTCTTCCCGTTAAAAATACTGAATTACCAGAAAAAATCGATTTAAAGTTATCCAATTCTATGACGTCATATTTTTCACTAAAACTTTATGCATTTAGAAAGACCAGTATCTAAGCTTTCTAAAACTATAAGGTATATGGCATTTCAAGCCAGTTTACTTCATCAAGGAAAGAATGTTGTACCCCTACCCCTAGCTTTTGCACACCCCATACAGATACACGCAATTCAAAATTGACTCAAGAGAAGTAGTGTATAGTAAAATATCTAATGTTAACACTTTTTTTCTTGTTTAATATGTGGGAATAAATAATTCAAACACAAAAAGCTGTCAAAATTTTGCTTAATAACAAGTAAATCACAATTGTTACATGGTATTTTGGGTAAAAAATTTCAAAATGTCAAAAAAATTAATTTTAAAGTCGTCCTATTCTATGTACACAAATTAATTTTGCTAAAGTTGGTGTTTCTCATAAAGAGCAGAATCTCAGCTTTCCAAAAATGTATAGTTTGTGCTATTTCATGCTAGTTTACTCAATGTAGGGGAAGATATAGTACCCCATACCCCTACCCATTTTTCGCCATTTTTTGCGGTACATGCAAATCAAAAACCAGCCCAGATAGGTAGTGCATCCCAAAATATCCAATGTTAACATCTTTTTTCTTGTTCAGCAGGTCCTAAAGAACAAAAAAATACCCAAGAAGTAGGGATGTGGGGGGGGGGGGTGCACGGTGGGCCCCTCCAGCCCACGGACTATTAAAACCGTACTTTGTCGGGGCCAAACCTATACATCGTCAATAACTCTGTGCAACTGGGCTCTGGTGAAAGGAGAATGATTGCGTTTGTGAATCTCATTTTCCAGACGAGATCTTTTTTTCTTTAACTCTTTTACAACTACATGTCACCATCATCCGACTTTTGCTTATTCGATGACTAGGTATGACATGGGCCAACAAGATCGTGAAAATTCGCGAAGAAATGAGAAATTACAAAGTGGACATGCTGGTTGTGCACGCATTGGATGAAAGTGCATGTGAGTATAGTCAGTAGTCGTGTTGTAGAATCTTTAAGGCAGTAAGTGCCTCAAACACTTTTGCTCGAACATTCCTGAATGAAACTTCAGACCATTACCTTACGAAATCAAGAATAAAAATCAAGGGTCTCCATATAATATTTTGGTTATAGAGAAACAAATTATCTAAAAATTTACCAACATTTGAAATTCACAATGGCCGCCATCCCTGTGTAAACTCCACAGGCGAAAATGAAATTCGCTATTTTCAAGAAATGAAATAGTGAAAAGAGTATACTTACTCTACAAGCTTAAAAGTGAGATAGCACAAGTGGTAGACCAAAAAGTACTGTAGAAATGTCAGATTCCGCATATCTGTCCCTGAGGCGCTTTCTACTTTCAGAATGTGAGCCAAATTCTTTTAGAAAAAAATGATAAGGCAAAACTGTAACGGACAACTGCTGAGTACGTGACAATATTTCTTTATTTCCAGTATCTTTTCCGTCAAAAAAGAGGATTTTTGTCAAGACAATACGTAAAGGCAGATTAACGACCAATAGGACAACTGCCTTTCTTCAAACTGTTCACAGAATGGTGCGCGAAACAGTGTCGTTTTTGAAATTACATTTACCCATTTCAAACTTTATATCTACGCATTTTGTGTTTTATTATATATTTATTTCTGCATTTAATTGAAAAAGAAGACCATCAAACATGTAAAACAAACTAGATTAATATCCGATAAGCACACTTGTTTTAACACACACACACAGTTTAACTATGCGTGTTTCTCACTAACATAACCTACCCTCTATGAAAACCCACCGACCCTAGACATGTTTCGCATTTTCAAGAAGGTTTGAGTAATTCTCTAAATTTTACCGTATGTCATGGGTCAGCTACCCAAAAGTTCGGAGGTATGTATCAAACTAAAATTACATACTTTTTTATATTGATCTAGGATATATATAATGACTCGTTTTCTTTGTTTTCGTGTCGTCTGTGTGTCATTTCACTGTTACTGTCTATCACTTTTTCAGGGCTGTACAATATGCGCGGCATTGACATCCGATACAATCCACTCTACTTCTCGTATACCATCATCACCTTTGTAGAATCTATGTGAGTACACTTATTACGCTGTTCTTTATGAAAAGTCGTTGCCAACAGAATATTATGTTGAAGTAGCAGTATTCTACAGTCCTCTCAACATTTTACAAATGCGTAACAGCAAGAAAGCAGTTTTATCACGCATTCTAGTGTGTTTCTTTTGTAATTTCGGTATTTGATTTTCTCAAATCTCATGATTTAGCATTTGTCACGGAATGTTACACAAGACGGCAACAGCCTGAAGAAATGACGTCATCGAAATTGCAACTCATGAATGGATGAATGAAACTTAAGACTCCTAGTTGAGTTAGTCGGAGGAACAGTCTCTGTCTGTGTTCTCAGACCGATTCTGTGACAAATGAAACTAATCGAAGTGTGGCATTCAAGTTTGGTCGAGTTAGCGTAGAAAGAAGTAAGCTAGCGTGTAAAACGAAAACAAAATGGCTTTAGTCGTAAATGAAAACTGGTTTAAAACATGATTTAACGGATACTACACTACCGCCTTTACTTTGAAATTCTAGTGTGTTCATACAGAGTGACAAGGTGCTGGAGAGATCCATACGTGATCACTTGAATCTTGATGACAAAACTATAGACTGTAGTGTGACCCATCAGACGCAGCACTGTGTCAAACACTTCGACTATGAACATTTTTACAATGAATTGGGCAAATACGCCAGCTTGACGTCGATTCAGCGGATTTGGTTCAGCGAAGAAGCCAGCTACAGTATTTACTCCACAATACCAGAGGTTCGTATCATATCAAAATTATGAATTGAATTTACTGCTTCTGCGAAAACGAACTTCCGTCAACGAGAGAAGTGTATTTTTGAAACGTTGCCTCTGCTATGTTTCACACCATATCGCTACATAAATGTAAGACTACTTGATGTCCAAAGCGTCTTAAAAATATAATCTAATTTACATAAATTGTTTCTTTTCTTCTCTGTTTTCACAGAGAAAGAAAGAGGATAAATATTTTTAGTTTTTAAAAACAACGCACAATCAATTTTTCTGATAAACAAGCGCCGCCTATGTTACTCAAGTAAAAGATTCAAATTCTGAATTCGTAGAAATGTTGAATTTTTCTGGCACTGGACAATTTTGCCGTCAAATGAGCTCAACGTTGGCTATAACCAACTACCTGCATTAGTTGAACTCAACAGTATTCCATGACGTCATTTTAAAGTGGACTCTGTAAGGGTATATCGCTAATCATCATCATCATCATCATCACCATCCTCATCATCATCATCATCGTCGTCGTCGTCGTCGTCGTCGTCATAAGGATGATAATACAGGTCATGTTACAAGGTTCTCATGATTTACAATGCATCATCACGTGATCTATATGGTATCACGATCAACAACTTGTATGACGTCCTTTAAGCCGTTCCAAATATTGTTTTCACTCCCTCAGCTAAAACGAATGATGCGTCAATCTCCACTCATGTTGATGAAGTCCATCAAGAACCCTTCAGAAATATCTGGAATGAAAGAAGGATTTGTAAGTTGTTTTCAATGTATGTCATTTGAAATAATTTTGCACTGGCAACTTTGAGGCTATTCGTATGGAGAGAGAGAGAGAGAGAGAGAGAGAGAGAGAGAGAGAGAGAGAGAGAGAGAGAGAGAGAGAGAGAGAGAGAGAGAGAGAGAGAGAGTTTGCGCGTTTGCAATGTTTTTATCAAAACATTATATCTATGTTTTCCTTTACAGATTCAAGATTCCGTTGCCATGATCGAACTCTCTCATTGGTTGTACGACCAGGTAGGAAATAATGAAGTCTTCTATTTTCCCCAAACAAGTGCACAAATGTCTCCAGACAGAATGATTCTCGATAGAGAAAGTGATCCTAAAATTGCAAGACTTGAGATTACCTTGTTTGTGTACCTATCTCATAGTTCATTGCTATAGAGTAAAGATGGAATTGTTTTTTATATTTCATCCTATCTGTGAAATAACAGAAGAAAAATAACAACATAAGTGTTATTCACTGAACGGTACTTACTAGAGTTACACGAACCATTGCGCACTCGGATGATTATTTTTCTCATACATACAGGTACCGAGAGCTAAGGGTGATATCAACCTAATGAGTGAAATGATAAGCAGAGAAAAGGCTTTCGAATACAGAGCGTATGTACAGACAATTTAATGTTACCCCGATCTAATATCATTGGTATGTTTTCAGTTCACAAAGCCATCCTACAGGAAGTAATAGGCAGACTTGTAATGTCTGCTATAGAAAAAGATGTGTACTTTCATAGACCCTAAAAAAGATGCATTTTAAAGCGTACACCTTTCACAGTTCCTATTGACTTCACGCTTCTGCTATATTCTTTTGTCATAAATACATTGTTGTAAATCAGCAAGTAATGCTTATTGAATTCGCTTGGCCAAACCGCTAAGGTTTAATTTTCTGAATTAACAACAGCATTTCTAGAAGTCGAGTGAGATGTTCTTTATCATGGGACAGCATACTTATTTAATCACTCTTTCTCTTTTCTTGCAGGCAACAGCCGGACTTTGTCATGGAGAGTTTTCCTCCGATTTCTGCTTTTGGATTGAATGGTGCAGTCGTTCACTATCAGTAAGTGGAGCCATGGAAAACTAAAAATCACAGTCTTACCAAATAGCCGGCATAAGCGACGAGAAAAGTTATCAAGAAAAGAAACAGTAAAATCCAGGAGACGTTAAACGAAGACGCTTTGCACCTTTTAATCCAAATCTTTTGATGTTGTATGATTTTATTCACTGCTATGCATGCCAACCTTCACCTAAATAACATTAGTAAATCGTTTAGTACAAAATGATCGTTACTGAAAGGCCAATCCGAGATTAGGTATTGAAATTTGAAATGAACGCTGAGGGCGCTGTTATCCTTGCCTTGCCATTCGTAAATTAGCGCTTGAAAAAGAACTGCCAACATGTTTACTCAAACTTTAACGTCACATGTGCCGATTGGCATTGCAGTGCAATATGCTGATTTAAGGTCCATATACATTTTGTAGCTCAGCGTGATAAACCACCAACATCAATGTTTCGCTTTCTTTCAAAATCAAACATACCCAACTTTGCAACCAACAGCCGACAGCTAATGCGATTCTCAGAGTTTGTAATTGTTGTCATCAAGAAATACAAACTACATAATTTGTTCATTTTTTCAGAGTTACTCCAGAAACAAACCTGCCGATTACAAATACAGACATGTACATCTTAGACTCGGGTGGGCAGTACAAGTAAGTCCTCTTTTACACAGTTCAACATCAAGATTACAGCTGACTGTGACTCACAGATCTTGTCGTCACGTGATATAAAGTACGTGTGAGGAACTGTGTTTCGTAAATAAACAATTTACGATTCAGCCTGCGGCTAAATATGATTCGCAGAGTTATTGTTACGTCAGCTCTCAATTTAAGAGGAAAGAGTTCCCAGCTTCTTAATCATCATTCTGTTGTTTTCGTGACCTGTTTATAACTCTATCACTGCCACGTATGACTTTTTTTTCCTTTTGAACATAGGTGCGGAGCCACAACTGATATTGCTAGGACTTATCATTTTGGGAAACCACGGGAGTATCATAAGGTAACCATCGCTCTCTAAACACTCGTCATCTTTGTAGACATAGAAAACGAAACAAGTTCGTCCATTACACTGTTGAAATTAGCGCTGTGTCAGAGTGCACGCCGCCGAGACAAGCAATTTATCAGTTTTAAAATAACCATTATGCCTATCGCTTATCCTCCATCACCTACTACTACCACAACCACCGGCGCTGCCGTCGTCGTCGTCGTCATCATCATCATCATCATCACATCATCGTCATCAATCATCATCATCATCATCATCATCATCATCATCATCATCATCAATCATTATCATCATCATCATCATCATCATTATTATCATCATCGTCGTCGTCGTCGTCATCATCATCTCCACCACCACCACCACACTCTGACCTGATCGTAACGCTGATGAAACTGTGAGTAAATCCATAACCTTTGGCAATATTTAATTGATAAAGCTACTCGTTATTGGCCACAATTGTCATCGATATTGACGAAGGTCATCAGGTTATGTAACATATAGATGTCTTGAACCAAATAGTTGCATTTCTTCGTTATACGTGACTACAACGGTGCATATTGTGTTGGAATATGTATATGGGTTTTGTTTGGAATATATATGTTCTTTTTTACAGCAAGCTTACACTCGTGTACTAAAAGGATTAATAGATTTGTCACTGAATGTCTTTCCCGAGAGAACATACGGTAAGTCTTAAACTAATGTCGATTCGAAGCTAGATTTCATACAACAATTTTTAGATGATCTCTATTTGGAAGGGTGACTGGAAATGCTTTATAAAAGCTTTGTTCTGCTAAGTTGCCATGCCGATGAATGTGTACATTTTGACAATAGCAATCAATCATAGTACATATCCGTATGAAATTATTGGTTTCAAGGCTCCAGTGTAAGGTATGGATACAAATTTGCAGAAAAATGCTATATTATTGCTCGAAAAAGCATGGATAGATTCATTAAAAATGAAGTACCACAGAAAACAGTACTTGATAATTTGAATACTCCATCAAGTTGGGGCAGGGAGCTCGCGGCTGACGTCACTGTCGAAGGCAGCACTCGCCTCTTAAAAACAGACAGTATTTACTTCTGCTCAAGTTTTACCGAAGGAGTAAAAATACTATTAACCATTGTCCCTCGTAATTATTTCGTCCACATAAGCAGCAGGCGAGCAGAATATCGTTTCAATTTTAGATTCGGAATACCCTTCCCCCATGCTACCAGTAATAGAGATGCACATTGTATTTCAGGAAGTGGTCTGGACTCAGGCGCTAGAAGATATCTTTGGAAAAATGGTTGGGACTATGGCCATGGTACTGGTCACGGTATTGGGGCGTGTCTCTCTGTACATGAAGGTAAAACAGAGTAATTATATACCGTTTTGTTTATTAAATGTTGTGTTTTTAATTGACTTCAATTGAATTTATGCTGCAGTATTGCGCATTTAATACCACAAGACAACGTGTGACAGTGGTACAAAGTATTGCGCTGAAATTCGTTTTATATGAATTACTATTCATTCATTTGTGATATTTATGTGTCTCTAATGTGTGCAAGTGCGATAAACAGTAAATTTTAACGTTTCCATCAGTGTGGCGCATTGATGAATACAGTGTCCAGTGAGTTATACAGTGTTCGAAAACAAGATACATTATATACTCACCATCCTCCTTCGGAAGATGGTGAGTTCAAGACTCTAGCACAGTGTTGTGCTCTTGAGCAAGGCTCTTTACTCCCCATTGCTCTATTGGGTAGTGGGTTATGGGTACCTCGTCTCGTAATTGAACGTTAGCCCATCGGATGATGTATTGAATAAAATAAAAATGAATAATTGCATGTATAAAAGTAGAGACGGTTCGAGATTGAGAGATGTATCGTTGGCAACCACTGTCAGACTATATTGATCCATCTTGTGTGTCACCTCACCTATCAACGTATGCCGATCACTTTCCATTGTCTAAGTTTTCTCCTTGTGTTGTTTCTCACCTCTCTGTCTCATTCAGCGTGTCTTTCTACATATCTGTCTCCCTAGCTCCCAGTCTCACCCTGCCCTTCTTCCGTATGTCCACATCTTTCATAAATATGAGCGTGTAAACGAGAGCAACAATGATCACTTCCATTATGAATACAGCGATAATTGCAATTTCAATTTGATTTTCCAGGACCGGTACGTTTTGGAAAAGGACAAACTGAATGGGAAGAACCTCTCTATGTTGGCATGTTCCTGTCAAATGGTAGGTTGAATATTAAATCCCAATTGCTGCGAATGTGTATTAAACTGATCTCAAAATATCCTCAGTTGTCCAAGAGTTTTCTTTGAACTGAATAAGACCCATTGCAGACTGAAAAAGTGTATAACACTGTCATAAGTGTAAAAAGTGGCATCATGTAAATTCAAACACGTTGATATCATTTTAGATTTGCCGCCATTTTCATAAAACTAATCACATGAAAGACAAAATGGAGATTGCAACAGCAACATGTTGGCCATCGTATGTTGTGCATTCAAGTAAATGGCACCATGCTTGTTTCTGGTATGATCACGATGTGTGTATATCACAGGAAATACTGTGTTTTTGTACTTTTCCATGAGGGCGCCATTTTATGAGCGCGGCACCCGTGCATTATTGAGCCTGTTAAAACTTGTAGGCACAGTCCTAACTGGCGAGCAGTGATACTTCTATACATGTCCTTCAGTTAGCACATTTACACGAACCATCTTTTGTTTGAAAATAAAATCATGAAAATAATGCATAAAATTCGCAGCTATTGGGACTTTAAAGAGTAACTATCTTTTCAGTGACTCGCTAAAATAATCGTCTCACATAAGGTTTTATTCCTCAACAGTGAAAGTTCCTCAAGGAATCTTTCAAACATTGTCTTTCAAAATCAAGCATAAAATTCGGGGCCACCGTGCAAATTTTGGTACCAGAGAAATAAATTACTCAAAATTTAATTTGAAATTCAAAATGGCCGCCGTCCTTGTGTTAACTCTGTGGAGAAAAATAAAATTTTCGATTTCGAAAAGACTGAGACGCTGATATTTTTCTTACACGAAGGGCTTTAAAATGAGCCCCCACAAGTGGTGGATCAGAAAAGAAGTATGAGAGTTTGAGAGTAATCCGACTTTCTGTTCCAGAGCCGCATTTTAACTTAATATGCGTATTTGTTTCCTTGCCTAGAACCTGGATACTACGAAGAAAACTTCTATGGCGTTCGATTAGAGACGGCCATGGCAGTGGAATGGCAGAGAACTGATGTAAGTTGAGCAGCGAATGTAACGTAGCTCACTAGGGTTTAGAGAGTGCTATTCCGAAGAAATATATCTACTGAGTTTCAGACAATGGTCGAATGTACTCAAAGCTCTGCTTGTAAGAACTAATGAAAATCTGATCGTATGTTCACCATTCACTTTGACTTGACGCATGTGTGAAAACTCAAGTGATTTTGATGGATTAAATTTGTCAAGAGCATACGCTGTCGAACCTAGAACTAAAACAACGCGTACAAAGAACTCTCTGTTTTCATTTTTAATGTAAATTCTTTGGGCCAAAAAACACCGCAAAAATTGCTTTCTAACACCCGGTTTGGATATTGTACCCCAAGGCTAATAAAGTGATGTTTCACTTTTCAGTAATTTAAAACTTCTTCTCGACTTCACAGAATAATTACGGCAACCAGACTTGGATGACGTTTAAAGAAGTCGCCTATGTACCATTCCAGTACAGTCTGATTAATTTTAAGATGTTGAGTCCTGAACATGTAAGATAGTTTTATTATTATTAATAGTTTCATTCATCCAATTATCTATCCACCCATCCACCGATATACCTACCTACCGAGCTCATCAATAGTTTTTATCAGTCTTGTCAAAGGAACCAACTCTTTTCCATGCAAAGGATTGTTTTCTAATTTGTTTTGGTGATCGTAGGAGCAAAATTAGAATTTACATGAGTTGTCCTTGGTTTGCAACGTAAAGTACTGTCAAACATAAGAGACGAACTTCAACCTGAAGCCGTGGTCCTTCCCGACACCAAAACTGTGTACTAGTGTGGAGATGTGACTCAAGTGCAGGCAACGTCAACTTTTTACAATATTTGCCTCTTGCAGATTGACTGGATGAACAGGTACAATCAAGCAATCAGAGAAGCCGTTGGTAGCAGACTGTTCTCGAAAAATAAACAAGCATATGATTGGATGATAAAGAACACCAAACGAATTTACACAAGGGGAGCTTGCGGCGCAACTTCAATCATTGCCAACACTCTCCTCGTGGTGGCGCTCTCACTAACCGCCGCTCTGTTCAAATAACTTCGCACCTGTATTTTATATTTTGACTTACCAAAAAAAAATTGTTGTAAATATTTAAAAATGAGAGTTTTGGCAGTTCTTAATTTTTTCTGCAAGAAGTTTTTTTGAGCGTAGCAAAGTAGTAAATTCAACATCGTACACATTGTTCTAAGTTTAGCAACTTCATGTTCTGCAAGTAAAACAAACCATATACTCAAAGCATGCAAGTTCACGTTTACATGTAATTTTTCCATAAATACCGATACTCTGGCTGACGTCAACCTCTAATCATGGATTTCAATACAACACATGAACTAAGTTTACAGAAATCAAATATGAAATGAAGTGAGATGCAACCCTGAAGAATCGCTTTTAAATCGATGGTGTGATTTACTTCTTAGGAGCATTTAGTTTTGTGTTAGTTTTTTGACACAATCTTAAGTTTATTTTAGCACCGTACTTCTCTAAGGTCTCTTTTATATCTAGATAGTATCTTCATAGTCTCACTAGAGCACTTGCAAACTTCACATGAACCTAATTTTATCGTATTTCACCAGGAGTGTCAAACACTTAGCTTTTTATGTGCCAGCTATATATCACTTCCCTTGTATATAGTACCGACCAGTCCTAGGATTCGATTTCATGTTTCGCGCTTCTGGATAAGAAAATCGACGATTTGTTTTTCTCAGTTTTAAAGATATTGTCGAAATGCTGGCTTGTAGAATAGTAGATTAGGCAAAAATGTTATTTTTTAAATAATTATAATGCGAACTTCTTCAACATGTTATAAGCTTTCAGAACAAGAAGTCGTCGTAAAACATACTCTTTGACTGCCCATTGCACGAAAACAAGTTATATGACACCAAATTATTTAGTCAGTATTTTCTAACCGGCAAAGATGCAAACTTTTGACATAGTACTCCTCCCACAAATCGAATGAAGTGGCCTTGGACTTTCTGGGTAAATCAGACTTTATTCCTGTTAGCCAACCTGTGTGGAAGATATTTCGAATGTGTTTCAGAAAATTAACTGCTAATTAACTGACTAACTGCAAAGCCAAGTCCACAATCCTTTGTAAGGAGCGCACCTATTTTGGTGCCAACATTTGGAACCCTATTGTCTATTCCTTAAATGGACTTCCGTTTTTTTGTTCTAAGTGCCATTGTTTTTTTTTTTTGAGTGACACTTACCTACCAAATGTTGACCGTAGTCTGTTGAGGAATGCTTGCGCATATCCTCGTTTTTGCTATTGTTTGGCCATCTTTCATTTCATAATAGTATAGATCATATTATATAGGGTTACTTTAGTATTTCTCAGAAATGTTTATGGAATTGTTTCACCTTTTCATTGAAAATAAAAGCTTTATGAAGCATATGTGATGTTTTGTACTGATGTTTGTGTTGTATGATTGTGTATACTTTCTCAGGCTCATTACCAGAGTCGCCATTTTTGATCTGGATAATCAAATTTATGTCTTTCAAGGATGGTGGATCAGATTTATGAAAAGTCAACCAACATTTAGGCGCGATTGATGCGAGGATGATGCGAGGATCTACGCACTCAGTATCACGTTTAGGCGGGTGGGTAGACTGGCAGAGAGAATGGTAGACAGATAGATAGGTCAAGATAGATAAAATATTATCGATGAGTCGCTGATAAACGAAGAAGCCAATGAATAACTCTTGGAAATAGTCAACCTGAAGATGAACGACACCTTGCAACGTGAATATTTGTACTGGAAATTCATAAGGCAAAATAAAAGAATTTGTTTTTCGGTACCCCGACCTACCCAAAAGAAACCTGGCGATCCGAGACATTTTTTTCAAAAAAAATTATCTAAATTTACTGTATTTGATAAGTCTCAGCGAACAAAAATGAAACTGAAAAAAGAACTATCTCACCATCCATTAAAACAGAAATGTAGCCCTAATATATGCTGAAATACACAAAAAATAGGTCAAAGGTCATCCCACATCTGGGAGAAAACATTTTGTCTCATAGTTGCTGGGATATATGAAGTAGGTCAAATGTCATCTGAGGTCACACCAACATATCGAATAACGCTTTCGTTGCATAATGGTAAACATACAAAAGAAAATAAAATTCTAACTTGTAGTTATTGAGATACAAGAAAGTAGCTTAAAGGCCATCGAGGTCCTCCAAAATTTAAGAGAAAAAATTTTGGTCCAATACTGATCAATACCCTACAAAAACAAACCACTAGCCATTGTAGTTACTTAATCACGTGGAAGTAGGTCATAAGTCATTGAAGATCATCAAAAAATTCGGCGAGACATTTTAGCGTCATACTTGTCCATTTAGTCTGTTGGTTCTGACTCCCGCTGATGATGATAGCCTACTGGTTCTGGAAAGATTTTTATATATTTCACTGAACTTTTTCAAAAATTTTATGAGGCGGCCAAGGTTACGTGACTGCTGGCAATTTGATTGGAAACATTCTACAAAATAAATTTGAAGTAATTTTGAGAATATGCCATTTTGTGGATTTTTTAATTTCAATATGGCAGCAAGGTCATGTGATCAATTTAAGGCCAAGTTTAGCATGCACTTTTACTCCCCGCCCTTGAACACGGCGTGAAGTTTCGAAATGAAACGAGCAGTAGTTTCAGAGATTAGGAGCGACAATAAATTTACGGAAGAAGAATTAAAGAAGAAGAAGAGGAAGAAGAATTCGAACGAAACCACTGATGGCCCATGCCTCTAATGAAATCGAAATCAATTCGTAAACTTAAGATATGTTCTTTGCGAGGCTTGTCAGCTGTATGGTGCCCCGACACTTTTCGACTTTGGAACCAAATTTAGGTCACAGTCACTTTGCAAGCAATGGCGGTCCGTGTGGTTGTTATAACAGGGTGCTCCTCCGGTATCGGGCTTGCTACTGCAGCCAGGCTGGCCAAAGACGACTCCAAAAAGTACAAGGTTTACGCAACAATGAGAGACACGTCCCGAAAAGAACAACTGGTAAAGACAGTCGGTGACGCGCTCGGGAAAACTTTGTTTATACGCGAGCTGGATGTCACTAGAGACGAATCGGTCGAAGCTTTCTTCAGTGAACTGTACGATGAGGAAGGTCGAGTCGACGTTTTAGGTATGCCACTAACTGTATTGTTGTCGCGCACTGGTGAAATGTAAACGATTGGGCTCAAAAGTCAACTCGGGTCATGCGTGCTTGATGCATTCTAGTCGGACATGGCTCACGTTACAGAATGACCAGTCAGAAATTTGAAACACCAACATTCGTAATCTTTATACATTAATTACGAGTTTCTGACAGGGACCCTCTCCTTTTATGACTTTGACCTTTTCTCAAAATTTGCAGTGGACAAGAGTTTCCCTCAGAGTTGCTTGTCGATCTTGACATCCAATGTTATAACGGATTGAAAATGCGACCCCTCGTCATAGCCATAAGGATATCTTTTTCATGAAGGTATTTCCTTGACTATAGATTTGTATGGTTGTTCGCTTCAAGGGAATACCGGTGGCTTCGAAACAAATTCTGCTATAGTTTTCTAATAACAGTTCATGTAGGGAGAGACTTTATGTCACCTCATGTAGTATCAGAACTTGTGGAAAGGGGTGAATTTATTAGCATAATTGAGATTGATGATGGTTGGAAAGTGGACACCAAAACAGCAAATGTCCTAAGGCTTGGTAACAATGTCTGTTGACGAAGTTACGTTACATGTCTGTTGGCAAGAGGCCGCATTGTCCCGGGGCAGATTTGACCTCTGACATCAGGCGGCGTCCATTTCTTGAGTGACGGTGACATTCATGAGGTACCACTCTGCACATTTCTGTACCACGAAACTTAAAACCAAAAGTTTGTCTAAATACGCTAATAGACAATGTTGCTGTACGCTATCTTCTTGGTACCTCAAAGCCTTAGCAGCTCTATCATAATTATTTCTTTTTCGATTATTTAAAAGTTTTACAGTAGAATTGAATCAACAAAAAGAAAATAATTGTAATGTGTTCTTTAATTAATAACCGGATGACAACATTAAAAACGCAACAAAAACAACCACATTAAACATCCACATAACTGAATTCCTTGTGACACAGGGGCACACATCGCAGCGCAGCCAGCGGCAGAAATAGGGAACGGATCCTCTCTTCAGTTTAGACCTTGACCTC
Source organism: Ptychodera flava (assembly GCF_041260155.1). Classification (NCBI taxonomy): domain Eukaryota; kingdom Metazoa; phylum Hemichordata; class Enteropneusta; family Ptychoderidae; genus Ptychodera; species Ptychodera flava. The sequence continues at coordinate 23,364,936 of NC_091937.1, read as the reverse complement.
ACGCGTACGCAAATTCAGCTGTGTTAATAAATTTCTGACAATCGGGGCCTTCGCTACGCGACCTGAGTAGTGCGGACGTTTGCAGCTTGTACAATATTGCTGATAAACTCTACACTTTGGAGATGTCTTAAATAATGTGTTTGAATTTGCGTAGTACAGCTTGTGAAGCAGCACCTACGACAGATAATCAGTGAAACAAAAACTGAAATATTCCCGTCACATGCATGCGACAGTCCCATGGCATAATTAAAGTCTAGTAATTAATTATTTCAAGCGAGAAGTTTCTGGCGCTGTCACTTTCATTTTAAATATTCTCACAGAGTAACGTTCGTTCAGTTGCTTCATTACCCATGATTCACTGGTTCAGCATATTAAAACCTAAACAAAAATTTCTTTGCAATCGGCAGGTACCCTAGATGGCTTCATTGATATAGGCCTCAGAAACTTCGCTGTGCTCAAATAAACCTTGTTGATGTTATGTGTTATCTGTATCTCAGTGAACAACGCAGGAATATCTTTCAGCTACCCTCTAGAGGGCGTATCACTTGACGTTCATCGTCAGATAATGGAGACAAACTTCTTTGGAGCTCTGAGGACCATTCACAAGGTTGTGCCGGATATGAAAAAGAGGAGAAGTGGTAGAATTGTAAACATCACAAGCGTAGGTGGCGTGATTGGTAAGCACGACTATATTACTTTCATACTCTTTCGCTGTTGATTTTGTAAAACCTTTATTGTACTTTATGATCAAGATCCCACCTGGGATACGATTTCAATAAAGGCTTACTTTACTTTACTTTACTTTACTTCATTCAATCATCGTCGGTTACGTTACAATTAACCAAAGAGTAAACTATTTATACCTGTCCCCTCTGGGATACGTGGTAAAACATACTGTGCCCTATTTAACTGTGTTATGAAATCGTACCAGCACAATGGAATAAATCTATAGGTTTATTTGAAGGCTGAGATAATGTGAAACATGACTCCCACCTAACGAATGATCTTGTCTGCTCTTTATAAAATAGCTTTTCCGTTCACTGATAGTTATTGCGCATCAAAATTTGCTCTGGAAGGTTTGTCAGAATCCCTAGTTGCAGTTTTGAAGCAATTTGATGTACAGTGAGTATCTTCTTTAGTCGTTTTCGATCAGTCTGTGCGTCTGTCCGTGTGTGTGTCTGTGTGCCTGTCTGTGTGTCTGTCTGTCTCTGTTTTGCGTATGTATGTATGTATGTATGTATGTATGTATGTATGTATGTATGTATGTATGTATGTATGTATGTATGTATGTATGTATCTATCTATCTATCTTTTACTATCTCTCTATCTAATTACCCGCATATTGATCTGTCTGTCGGTTCCCGATCAACGTAAATTATTTTATGTTGAAATGTATTGCAAATGAGAAATACTGGTATTACATGATTTCTGTAGGTTTAACCCTGTAGGACAACAGTAGTTTTCTTGTCTCTTTCAGCATCAGCACTCTCCCCTTAGGTCTAATAAAAACTCCAATGGCTGAAAGTAAGGGTAGCAACTTGGAGAAAAATGAAGATCTTGTTGACGAAGAATCGCTAAAGTTGATGCAGAGGGCTATTGCTTCGAAACAATGGCAAACAGTTTTTGTTGATAACATACAGGCTGTCGAACAAACAGCAGAAGTAATCGTTTCAGTTATTGAAGACCCAAATCCAAAGTTAAGATACACAAATAGCGAGGGAACTAGAGAAGTTTTGTCCATTAAGTTGAACGATGTGAACGGAGAGTCAACTGTCGCTCACCAGATGAAATATTTTGACACTTAAAGCAGCATCCCTTGTTTTCACATCAGTGATTGTCGCCAACGACTGTCAATCCTTTGTTCTACTTTGAAAGTTGTGCACAGTTTGTCAATTTTCTCAGAAATAAAGCTGATGAAAAACTACCTCCTTTAGAGTAGTTTTGTGTTTTGCTTGTGTTTTAGCATAAAGTTCACGCAAGGTTGTGCGTATTTGCATAACTTAAACAATAGTTATGAAAATACGCAAAGCCTGGTGTGAACATGAATGACAATGCCATACGCATCGGAAGATGGTCCCTGACATGTCACGTGACGAATTCACCCAGCTTGGCGATTTTTCCCATGATTCCAAATACAGTGAGTTGATGAAGCCCTAAAATGCAACTTCCGCCACTATTTTTATCAGTTTTTGTAAAGAATCCTGTGAGTTATAAGTGGCCAAAACGGCTTTTTCGAAACAAGTGACCCGAAAGCTATCAGCTATGTGCTTTGGTGAACTTCCCCTTTAAAAATTTTACAGTTTGTTGAGACCATTTGTATGAAGTGTCTATAAGACCACAATATTTCTAAGTTCATATATTTTGACTTTCCGTCATAATACTTTCGTATACAAAGGATTTCAATGTAAACTCTATGAACATGTTTACTACTGTGTTTCTAAATGCCCAACTCTTGAAACTATCTTACTACATAAAACATTGATCGAGGCTTTACATATAGTCTTGGTCTCAAGCGCAGGCCCCTGTGCAACAGTCATAAAATATTCATCTCATACATGTTCGGTTGAATATACTTTAGGACATACTTTCCCCTTCTTATTTGTCCGCTATGTCTTAATAACCAGTCTTTCTGTGCTAATGGTATCTTATTTGAAAGAAAATCATGAAACATTTGACTGGCCGAGCGAGATTTTTGTTAGCAGCCCTAGCTTTCAATGTGTACAGAACATCAGCATTATCATGGAACTGAATTTATAATTCTACTGATGTAAGACGATGAAAAAGAAAGTTCTTCACAGCTTTGGTTTTTTCTATTTATGAAGGTATGAAAAAGGAGGAAAACGTGCCTTACGCGTGCTGCAAGCCACCGGAATCACTGTTTAACACCATCAATTGATGAAGCGATGGTGAACCAATGATATCTCAATAAAGTTAAACTGAAGAGACACTTACTTGACCATAAATATTCACTTCTAACCTGAAAGTTCGATTTATTTCAAATGAAATAAACGACTTTGTCTGATATCGGACGAGAAATAACTTATGCAGACTCACCCCAAATTGAAGACTCTCTCAAAGCCAATAGAGTAAGAGTGTAGTCTGTGAGGAACTGACACTATTCTGTTCAGTGTTGTAAAATCTCAGTCAACAGATACAGTATCTAAGTTTTCGATGCAACCCCAGGACTGGCCATGAATGGTCCCTCTTGCGTCAAAGATTACAATCATGATTCGGTGGACACTTTAGGCAGCTAGGACAACTTTGGTATAAGTTAGAATCTTCGTGATGAATTATAACCTGTTATTCATATGTTTTGTCACGAAACTGACAAAATTTTGCAATTATATTATTATTTTACGCAGTTTACAGCCGAGTTTTGTGCAACTCGATGTCATTATAAACCACATGTTCACATCAACACGGACATACGATTAGTCTGTTAAGGTAGTTTGCGCCTCGAAACTACCTTTAGCTCAAACTTTCCTGAATTAAATTTCATCCATTCTCTTACCAAATTAACAATAAAAATCGAGGGTCACCGTACAAAGTTTGAAACAAGCGAAACAAATTACCCAACTTTTGCGGCTTTGAAATTCAAAATGGCCGCCACCCCTGTGTTAACTCTATGGGGAAAAATTAAATTTTGGATTTTCGAAAAACTAAGAAAGTGAAAGTTTTTCTTTCTACAAGAGCTTAAAAATGAGCCCTCACAACTGGTAGATCAGAAATGCATTGCAGAAATTTGAAAGTCCGACTATGATCTGTGTCCGAGGCGCGTGCGTCCGTGCATAGATCATCGAGTTTTTTCGAGGGTCTATGGTCCACGCATGGTCAACTAGGCTCTGTCCTATACTCTCTGTGTTGTTCAGTATGGTCACAATGCGTTGTCACGTACACACAGCGTAGAGTACACGGTTGAACTCTTACACTCAAGACTAAGTGAAAATTTGAACGCATTACTGAAGAAGCTGTTTACAGTTTGATAGTTTGACGGCGATACGTCGGCAAAGTGTACTTTTATCATTGTGAGTTTCTGCCAGATGTACTTCAGGAATGTTCGACCATTTAAGAAAACGGCCTTTGAAGCGGAAGCGTTTTTTTTTTTCAGCTTACAGACGCTTCAATTCAGTGAAACTGTTGACGCCATACCTGCTAAAGAGGTCGGTAATAGCGGTACGTACTTCAGTTTGTTGTGTACCACTTTCTCAATATTGCACATGAGAATGTAGCTACATTTCCTCCATGCTGTACTGGAGGCGGTAATCCTCTTGTCTTACCGAACCCACCAGGATAGCGCTTGTGAATTCCTAATACTGAGTACTCGACACGTTTTGCAGCTTTTTGCAAAGTGTTGAATGCGAAACCGTTGCGAGTTCACGCGTGGGTTGCTTAGGGCATCATCTGGACGGTGGTTGAGTATTTCTTTGTAGTATTCTTTTCAACGGTTACCATTCTACTTTTCCTTTCGTGAAAATTCGCATGATGTACAGCTGAGAAGGCCAGCTGAATTGTTTAGTTGCATAGACCAATTAAATGAATTGTTAAAAAGATTCTTTTATTTTGTTGTTTAATGTGAATAAAAAGTCGAGTTAGTATCTCGATGATATTAAGCAGAGTGATCTTATCTCAGGTGTTGTATGTATGTATGCATGTATGTATGTATTTATGTATGTGTGTGTTGTGTGTATGTATGTATGTATGTATGTATGTATGTATGTATGTATGTATGTATGTATGTATGTATGTATGTATGTATGTATGTATGTATGTATGTATGTATGTATGTATGTATGTATGTATGTATGTATGTACATAAAACAGGTTGCGATGTGTTGTGATTGAAGCGTTATCATTATTCAAATAAAAGTCCCAAATAATATTCAAAAATGTTTGAAAACGTGACAAAAAATAAAGTGGACCTTCTGGTTTTCTTAAAAGGGAAGTTAACTTAATGAAAACTCTGTAGGAAGGCCCCATATTACTGGTAATGATGTGGTGTGCCAGGTAGCTCAGTACAACACTGGTGAAAATGAGGAACTTATTTATGTCTTTGAGGCTGAAATAGGCCACCAAATGGGTGACCATTTAATGAAAAACTGTAACTGTGAAATACATCTAGCAGGCCACAAATTGATGAAAAACCAACACAGCACAAAACGTATGACCTTGCAATAACTAACCTACTTATACAAGTGATAAAGTTGTAATTGTTAAAATATATCAAGTAGGCCATAAAAATGAATAAAGCATAAAGCTATTTTCTGGATCCATATTTGCCTTTTGCCTATTTTAGTTTTTGTAACAATGAACTTGTCAAAGATTTCAAAATAAGGCAATAAAATGAATGAATGAACGAATGAATAAATGAATGAAAATGGTGACAATAAACTGTCACAAAAGAAAAAATTCCTTACAATGATTAACATGCTCATAACTGTGAAATACATGAAGTTGGCCACAAAGTAGGTGACCAATTAACAGTTTAACAAAGAATATACTTACATTGAAAACTCATTTAATCTTACTCCAATCTTGTGGGGCCCAAACACGCTACAAGACACACCTTGAGTCGGTCCACGAGAGCAAAGTCCATGTCTCTTCAGCCCCCTGCGAATAGTTGCTTGTCCTGATTACTAGGTTGACTTTGACAGTGTTGAAAAAAGTCTGCAAATGAACTAAGCCACATTGCATATTGCACAAATGTATTCTAGCATTCTACCAGTGTCTATCTCGCAATGACTTGGCCATACTACTTATATACTGTGCTCCGCTACACTATTACCCTCTGTTTTATTATTCCCCTTATTTTATCCATTTAGAAATACATATTCATAGCTACAAGGCGAGAACTCAGACGGTATTTGGTAAAAATTCATATAATTTATATAATTGTTACTATCTCCACACTATTCACAGACACAGACATTCATTATTCTTTAGTTATTGATTCTCTGAGTTACTGCCTTATTTCATCTTTGAATCACTGTCTGCTGTTTTCGTTCGCTCAGTCCTCAGTCTCGGTGATTCAACGTTTCCTCTGATACTGTGTATTTTGTCATTATTGCGCCTCGAGCTCTGTTCTCAGAGATTAGGCGCATTACAAATGTACTTTATTATTATTGTTATTATTATTATTATTATTATTATTATTATTATTCCTACCAATAAAATTCTTGAAATATAAAATAAAAAGCATAAGATTGCATCTTATATATGTTCATTTCAACAACGACCTAGTCGTCAAAGTGACTGTGCTTTCTAGTACGCGTAGGGGTCCTATTCAAAATTTTGCAGATAATTACAAAGCACACCAGAAGAAGAAATCAGACGCCATCATTTGGCATTGTCAAATCCCTCCAAAACCTTTTCTTGCTCAACGATAAGATTAACATTTGAAGGAGATGTCTCCTGTTGATCTCCATCTTTGGTTTGTTCATCTCCATTACCGCTTGGTTTGCGTTTTCTACAGAAATAAAATATGTTACACCCGTCTTGATTCTCTCAGTTACTTGATGAAGTTTGCGTGATGTAGCTAATAAATGACTGCCTTATTTCATCTCTTAATCACTGTGTGCGATTTAAAAGATCAGAAACTACATATTCCCTTGCCAAAAAGGAAGAATATCCCGGATGAAATACAAACTGAGTGTACGAACATAAGTGCAGAGAACTTTCTCACTTTATGTATTGTCGATAGAAAACATCCTTTTATGGGCGTCTAGCTGTCACCTTTGATAATATTTTCATTTTTTCTTGAATCAGTCAATATGTTTTATCAGTCTTTCTTAATCGTATTGAAATGTGAAGCAACGACTATGTCATTAAATTACGTTGAGGACGACTTTCGATTGCATTGGTGACAAATAAATCCTAGTCTGGTCAAATACCCATGAACAGCGATAACAATATACATGACGCATATTAAATTCATGTCCTCATCTTCCAAGATGTTTGAAGTAGAACAAGAAGCTATAAGTAATAGACAGTAGGATCCCAAAGTTACAGCTGATAAAATTTTACAGATTACTTTATCACAAATTGCCTCAGCTCCTATTGATAATTACACCTTCAAGGCCTTTCAAATTATCACTACCATAAGAAACATTAGTCTATATGTACAAAGCCAATAATGCTTATAACTGGCGACTGCCACAACAAGGAGACGTTTAAAGCTGCATTTGCGAATGCTTCAAAATGCATCAACAATAACACTATATTAGCAAAGTGTTGTGAACCTTCGGGAATCGAATTCATCGCTCGAGATACACTCTAACTCAGATGCGCATTCGAAGAGAAGTATCGCTAAATTTTTCAGTAAAACTTAGATTTTATTTAAATATCATATACGTGTTCAATTTTGCAAAGGTAAGGAACATTAAGAACATCGTTAAAAGAATGATTAGCAGCAAGAAAACGAGCAGAAATCAGCGAATATGTATGGACAACTGCACGTAAGTAAATTCCATAGCTATGATATACCTGCCAAAGTTCTCTCCTTCCATCATTGTTTCCGGAAGTTTCTGTCCCCGAGTTTCCGGCAGCGGTAGGATCAGAATTCCAGCGATGACAGAGAGCACGCCAAATATTAACAATGTTAGGGGTGCCCATATTCTCTGCAATTCGAGAAACTGAGGAGCAAGGATGCCACCTACATTTCCAACCATGGCGCACATACGTTATGCATAATAATCTTTATTGCTCTTAAAGGCCTCCGGCCCAAATAGCAGCTTTACAGAGCAAATACAGAAAATAAGTAACAAAAGAAAGAGTACATAGCAGTTAGAAAAATTCTTTCCTCAGTTTATCTGCTTTATATACAAACAATGCCAGCTTGTAAATGACTGAACTGTTATGGGAAGACATTAGTGAATAAAACTTTTCAAGAGTTGGCTCTGAATAAGACCATCGTGGTAAATATTGGAATCTTAAATTCTGATATAAGGGGCAAATACAGATAAAGTGATATTCATCCTCTATTTCCTGCGAGTCACAAATTTTACATGTTCTATCTTCTAAAAAAGTACCCTGTGCTCTACCTTTCTCTACTTCTAAATCAAGCCCGGAACTTCTGAGACAGGCGAGAGCTCTTTAAATCTAAGAAACATATTTGATGTTAAATATCTTCAGTCTGAAATAAAAACTTGAAATTACGATACATCCGAAGTTTGTCCTTAGTACACACTTCTGAATACCAATTCTGTTTAAAAATATCCAGTGCTCTCTGTGTAAAAACTTGGATGAAAAGGTCGAAGTTTCCTGGGCCTTGCCAAAACCAGACTTCTCCAAAACCATGCTCACACAGTAAATTTTAACATGCGTAGCCCAAGAATCTTTGTTGTTGTCATCAAGTGTCACAGCAAGATGATAAGCATGCTTAGTCACTCTGTTCGGGGGCATGTTTAAGATTTTATACCAATATGATAAAACCTTTTTATAACTATAGATGAAAATTGGAAATCTACCGCAGTCCCCTAAAACAAAAGCATCCGGGGAAGAGGCTTTCACTCCATGAAAATTTTACAATAATTGAGATGTACTCGTTCGGTAACACTATACATACGATACCCCCAGATTTCAGTCCCATATGTCAATACTGGTAAAACCATCGAATCAAATAGCTTAAAGTATTCACAAAATGGTAAAGGACAAGTATTTCTGACCATACGGAGAATACAACCCATAGCTTTTCTAGCTTGATCTGCTAAGGTAAGTACAGCCTTACTCCATACATTTCGACTTGAAATCATTAGACCAAGGAATTTTTAATAAGTTACAGTTTTCATTTGTTGTCCATTAAAATACCATTTTTTGCTCTTTTTTAGAACGCCCTCTCGCCTAAAAACAATGACTTGTGACTTGTTTAGGTTCACATTCATTTTCCACTTAGTGCAAAAGGACTCTAAAACTCGTAGTAATCTTTGTAATCCAACTGGGGTATCACTAAATATTGTTACATCGTCAGCATACAGTAATGAAAACAAATCATACAAATCTTGTGTCAGTTGTATAACCCCATGACCCGCATTTTCTAGCATGGTATTTAATTCATTTATGAAAAGTGAAAACAAAAAGGGACTTAACATACATCCCTGTCGCACGCCAACAGAACAATGAAAGTAGTCTGTTCTCCCTTGTTGAGATTTTACACAGGATTTGAGCCCATGATACATCGAATTTAAAATGTTGAACATTTTACCCCGACACCCTCGGAGCATAGTCTATATAGCAACAGATTGTGGTTTACAGAGTCAAAAGCCTTGCTAAAATCCACAAATACACAATAAAAGCGCCCCCTTGGTCTACAAAGGTTTTTTGGATCATGACATGTAACGTGAAAAATATTATCAATAGTGCTGTAACCACGTCTGAAACCAGTCTGACACTCTGTAATGCAGCCAATCATCTCAGCCCATTTGGTCAACCTCTGATTCAAAACAAAAGTGAAAATTTTACCAATCGAATCCAGAAGAGTTATGCCCCTGAAATTATTTGGGTCATGAAAACTACCTTTCTTATGTAGCGGGACGATAATCCCCTTACTCCATTCTTTCGGGAATACACCAGCATCGAAAATGGCATTAAACAAAAAGTGTAAAACTGGAATGAGACTATTTTTTGCATCTATGAAGAATTCATTTGGTATGCCATCAGGACCAGGGGATTTACCAGTTTTTAACATAGTCAAAGCATACATAATCTCATCTTTACTAATAGGATGATTGAGGATGTCCTCTTGGTTGAAATCTTGTTCTCCCTGGGAGGATTCAAGGGTTTCTAGAAAATCTTCCACTGTTCTATCAAAAACATTTCTATCGAATGTAGGGTTGTGCAGCATTTCGAAGTGATTCAACCAGTCAGCAGCTGAGATATTAGATACGGGTTTACAGCCCCCCTTAAACCGTTTAACTTGTTTCCAGATGTTTTGATCATTGCTAGTAAAAGAAGTATAAAAATTCCCTTTGTTGATTCTACACACAGATTTAAAAGTTGCCTTACACTCCTTATAATTTTTCAAACTATCTTGGTCGTTACATCCTCTAAATTGTCGAAGCGCTTTATACATTTTCGTTTTTGCCATTTCACATTCTTTATCAAACCATTTTGGTTGCAACACTCTATCATCACCACTTTTCTTTACAGTAATCGTACAGTAATCTGATGCAGCCCAAGTTAATACATCATACAATTTTGCAGCTAGATCATTTACATTAGCTATATCTGAATCAATAATGTGGCTGATATATGTTTGACCCTCCGTTGATATAATCTTTTCATTAAATTCACCTTGTTTCTCTTTATCCCATTTATAATATGTATAATCGTGAAATCAAAGCCTTGTGCGCATGCTGTCTGTATATTTTCTGGGTAACATGACATTTCAATATCTATGGTAGAAGACAAAGGAAATGGTCGGAATCACTCCTATCTTCAACATTAAAATCCGAAACGTGTTTAAACAAATCACTGGATGCAATCATATAGTCCACTACACTAGTCCCCCTGTTAGCAATACAGGTAAAGTTACCTACGAGATCATTTCCACATCTTCCATTCAAAAAATGAATGGAGTAATCACGGCACAATTCCAACAGTCTTCTACCAAAGGCATTACTTACAGAATCTTTTGATTTACGCTCTATATGAAAGTCATCAACCTCATAGTCATCAAATGTCATAGGTACATGGTTTATGGAATCATTTATAATATAATCATAATCGTGTGCTGTTCTCGCATTGAAATCGCCCATAAGTAGCATATGACTATCAGGGTAATTAACTTTTAAGTCTGAAATCTGATTTTCTAGCATATCAATCCCATTCTTTTCAAACCTGTAGCTCTTTGAACCTTCTGGAGGGATATAAAGACAACCTAAAATAACATTTTTTGAGAAACAAAACTTGCTACCATCTAGCATTAGAAAAACTGAATCTGGTAGCGTCGAACCCAGTCTGGAAATACCTGTTAAACACCAATTTTTAACAAACACAGAAACACCACCTGGCATCTGCCAGTACGGGATGTTTTTGCTCTGCAAGGAATGGTATGATTTGTATCCCTGTAAAAATATATCTGAAAGTAATTCGCTGTGTAACCAGGTTTCAACAGTACAGACAATATCAAATTGATTGAAATATTCAATAACTGAGTAATCAGAGATTTTACGAGATAAACCTTGTACATTCCATGAAAGAAAACGGATACTCTTTCGAACAAAATGTCCTAGTGGACCTTGGCCACCGCCCTATCTCGGACGATCATTTCTAATTACAGTGTCTGTCTTTTCATCATAACTGTAAAGAACCTTGACACCATTTTCATAAGCCACGAGTGTCTTGTAATTTACAAAGGCCTTTATGTTTTTATTAATGAGTTCTTTGCGCTTACCGAAAAGTTTCTTCCTGATGAAACTCGTCTCACTTGAAAAATGCTCATCAACGAAAATGTTCGTACCGCGGAGCTCTTTCTTCTTGGACATAATCTTCTCTTTATTTAAATGTGGAACACATTGCGACTATCGGTCTGTTACTGTCAGATCCAGATTTCATTCTATGAACTCTTTCAAATGCGATGTTCTCTGTTATGTTCATTTTGTCCGATAGTAGAGTCTTTACCTTCATTTCCGTCTCCTCCCATTTACTCCTCTGCCGTACTGGAGGCGGTAATCCTCTTGTCTTACCGACCCCACCAGGATAGCGCTTGTGAATTCCTAATACTGAGTACTCTACACGTTTTGGAGCTTTTTGCAAAGTGTTGAATGCGAAACCGTTGCGAGTTCACGCGTGGGTTGCTTAGGGCATCATCTGGACGGTGGTTGAGTATTTCTTTGTAGTATTCTTTTTAACCATTCTACTTTTCCTTTCATGAAAATTCGCATGATGTACAGCTGAGAAGGCCAGCTGAATTGTTTAGTTGCATAGACCAATTAAATGAATTGTTAAAAAGATTCTTTTATTTTGTTGTTTAATGTGAATAAAAAGTCGAGTTAGTATCTCGATGATATTAAGCAGAGTGATCTTATCTCAGGTGTATGTATGTATGTATGTATGTATGTATGTATGTATGTATGTATGTGTGTGTGTGTGTGTGTATGTATGTATGTATGTATGTATGTATGTATGTATGTATGTATGTATGTATGTATGTATGTATGTATGTATGTATGTATGTATGTATGTATGTATGTATGTATGTATGTATGTATGTACATAAAACAGGTTGCGATGTGTTGTGATTGAAGCGTTATCATTATTCAAATAAAAGTCCCAAATAATATTCAAAAATGTTTGAAAACGTGACAAAAAATAAAGTGGACCTTCTGGTTTTCTTAAAAGGGAAGTTAACTTAATGAAAACTCTGTAGGAAGGCCCCATATTACTGGTAATGATGTGGTGTGCCAGGTAGGAACTTATTTATGTCTTTGAGGCTGAAATCGGCCACCAAATGGGTGACCATTTAATGAAAAACTGTAACTGTGAAATACATCTAGCAGGCCACAAATTGATGAAAAACCAACACAGCACAAAACGTATGACCTTGCAATAACTAACCTACTTATACAAGTGATAAAGTTGTAATTGTTAAAATACATCAAGTAGGCCACAAAAATGAATAAGCATAAAGCTATTTTCTGGATCCATATTTGCCTTTTGCCTATTTTAGTTTTTGTAACAATGAACTTGTCAAAGATTTCAAAATAAGGCAATAAAATGAATGAATGAACGAATGAATAAACGAATGAAAATGGTGACAATAAACTTTCACACACACACACAAAAATTCCTTACAACGATTAACATGCTCATAACTGTGAAATACATGAAGTTGGCCACAAAGTGGGTGACCAATTAACAGTCTTACAAAGAAGATACTTACATAGGAAACTCATTTAATCTTACTCCAATCTTGTGGGGCTCCAATCTTGTGTCTCCTCCCAAAATTTTAATCTCCACTGGAGATTGGTGAGAAATGCATTCCTTGGGGAGAACCAAGTGTGAGAACAAATTCTCACCGGTGAGAATGGAACTAAGTACAGCGAGAATTGAAATTCACTGGCGAGAATCATCAAGACTCGCCTTTCGGAGTCTTTATGATTGTCGCCAATGAACGGTGAGTCTTGATGACTCTTGCCAGTGAATTTCAATTCTCGCTGTACTTAGTGAAAATTTCCATTCTGACCGGTGAGAATTTGTTCTCACACTTGATTCTCGCTAAGGAGTGCATTTCTCACCAATCTCCAGTGGAGATTAAAATTTTCTCACCGACAGCGGTGAGAATAAGAACACATTCTCACCGATTGCGAAAAGCGTCAGTTTCTCGCTTTAGTCACGCACTTTTTCCCTATAGTGATTAATGCACAGACGTGAGAAGAAATTTACTCGTCCATTGTGTCAAAAGGGTTTAAAATCGCTATAACTGCTTTTCCTTACACTTGGGCATGAACGGTGTCACAAGACAGGCGCAACCACCGAATGCCATCATAACGCACGTTGATCGGCGTCTTCCAAGTCTTGGCGATTCAACGAGGAAGAAAGTCAAGACAGCAGCGGGAATTTCCACAGCAGCGGAATGGCAGCACTTATGTAATCGTTTCCTCCAAGATTTGACGTATTCATGGATATTCCTGTGTAAACCAGTACATTTACGAACCTAAAAATATCAATATAAAAGAAATACAAACCGCATTAGACACATTAATTGAAAGTTAATCTCTAAACGCAAATGAGGAAGTTGGAGATATTGCGTATAATGTCATCAATAAACTTCAGTTCTGTATTCAAAAAGCGAGTGTAATGATCAAAGATATCAACATTGATATTCTGATCTTCAATGTGTTTGTGATTCATGAGTGGCATAGCTGCACTCGTATCACACATTGTCAATCTTACAAGACAAGAAATTTTATTGTTCTGATCGGCACGTTACGTTAGATTGAGCTCTGTTTTGTAGTGAATGTTATTCGTTTCTTACCAAATAAAGCAGAGGGTTAAGTGTATTGTCCTCATCGACGGTAACCGAAATAAATCCAAAACCCCATATTGACTCTCGTCATCATTATCATCGCCTTTGGAGTCCACCTGGATTAAAAATCGTAAATAATAGCTGATGATATCTGTGCGTAAAAGCAACTTCAAGTTATACCGCAAGTCAAGAATACATAGCCCACTTAGGCTCGTCTATGAAGCGATTGGACCCCCTAGCATTATGTTGTATTATTATTCAACATGAAGTGCAGTTTGCCTCAGTCTTGTCAAGTGATTAACGGGACAATAGCTAAATCTTCCCCTGAGATTTATTGATGCATTTTTGCTAATGTAAATTTTTCTTTCTCCCAAAAGCATGTCAAATAACAAGGTAATAGCTTTGCAAACATGATCTCAGTGTACAATATTCAATGCTATAGTTCACCGTGCCGAGTACATTTTTGCAAGATTTAGAGCTTAATCGCCTACGATAACGATTATGATGTAACGATAATATATTAAACACGCACGGGAGAGTTTTAGAAGTTTGATTGTAGCATCCTATTATCATTGTTTTTTAAAACGAAGTCCGAGAAAAAATACTAAATTGAAAAGATATGACTTGGCAGTCAATTGAGCTTGAAAGATTCAATAGTTATAGCTCTTGATGTCTTTCCCACTCTCTTCTTTGTTTTTGAAACCTGGTCTTTTGTCCTACTTACAGATATCACAAAAATTAAAAGCAAGTGCTTTGTATTCAATCTATCTATATAACCTTATGTGTGTTATGTTCAATGTGTGTATAACGACTGCCTTTGCCTTATAAAAAGCATTGCAAGACATTGAAAACCAAACAATACTTAGAGAAAAAATTCGAAAACACATATCTGTGTGGCATGATATTTTGAATATTTTCAGCATGTTAAACTAAATGTTGGGCAGTTGGCTGCATTACACAAAAATTATTTCGTTCATGTCTTATGAAAGTATATCCTTTGTTTCTGTTTTCGTGAACGTAAACCCATCAAATGCAAGAACATCTGGTACAACAGAGTGTACAACGTGAGTTCAGCATTTTTTCCAACATATTCTTTTCCAATTTTAACACGTTTTAGTCCTCTTCTAAGGATATTTAAGTAAAGTATGTGATCACCTTGTCAACATCTTGTTTTCGTGGATTCCACGACTGGTCGTTTATCTTTTCTGGAAGTTCAACGCCATTGACTCTACCCATATCCCGTATGATTTTTTCTGCTTCTTCCATCTTACCAACGGAAATGAGCCATCGGGGTGATTCTGGCAGAACCCTGTCAAGACATTTGTTACTTAGCCACTAGGAATAAAATCAAAATGCAATGTATTTTACTTTTTAACGGAAAACGAGAGCGAAGGGACGCCCACATTGGAAACAGAGTTATTGAACATATATATTCACTTTTTAAGATTTCAATGCCTATATTCGCTACATTTACTCTCTCATATTACCATTTCATTTGTAGTCCAGACGTTATGACAACTTTCCTTCTCCTTGCTGGTATTTGAAAACGATTCCTGTTCTTTGTCTAGAATAGGTATTCTTTATCGATTAATTATTGAATATATATATATATATATAATATATATATATATATATATATATTATATATAATATATATATATATGTATACATATATATAAGCACCGTTGTAAGTAAAAGAAATCAAACGAAACGACAAATAAAACAACACGAATAACAATAAATGTGATACTGTACTAAGTCTGAGCTTCTACTTTCGAAAGAAGTTTAATCTTTAACTTGAATATTTACCACAGATTGATTGCTGTATTGTTTGATGTTGTTTATCGCAGTTGCTGGTCTTTAAATAACAGTGTCCTTTTTTGACCACCGACCGATAATGTTATCGTAATATCCAGCATTTACCTTCAATACAGCTTTAACGTGCATAATATCCATTTTTATTGTTCGAACCTGAAATGTAGTCTGGACATAAACTTATTTGTCGACAATGTATTATGGGACAAAGGGAAACATACACTGTTTATGAACTAAAATGATTAAAATATCATCAACACGTACAGCTACTTAATAATTCTTACCACCAATAAGTAAACAACAGAATAGCCGGAAGAGAGACGATCAATTGAAGAAGCCACCATTCGCGGATGAAATATGCTAAAAGTACCATCAAGAGGTAACCTACTCCAAACGATACAGCGTTGATCATTCCGACAAGTACACGCTTAGAAGGTCCAACCAGTTCTGTTACTGTGGAATGGATGGTATTGAAAAGATGATGTGCATACATAGAATTCGGTTAATGTAGAGAAAGAGAAGTGATTTCTTCTGTGTTCGCTACCACAGTCCATCGAGGGATTCATCCATTAATTCATAAATTCCACAGTATGCATATGTTCTCGTGGAAATTACAGTGCTCAGTGCAAAAAAGAGCGTTATAATAATATCACAAAGTAGTTAAAATACAAAGTAAAAATATCTGTTACTTAAGTTTTATGCATTTCCTGAAGATTTTTAAGATTAGTGATGAAGCACCAACGGTAGAAGTGGATTTGACTAAATAAACATTACATTGCAACCTGGATCGGAAAGAAATGTCTAACAAACAGAAAAGAACGTATCTGATAAGCTATGGCACGTATCTTGATCATATCGGGTGATGGAAAAAGG
Organism: Ptychodera flava; assembly: GCF_041260155.1. Classification (NCBI taxonomy): domain Eukaryota; kingdom Metazoa; phylum Hemichordata; class Enteropneusta; family Ptychoderidae; genus Ptychodera; species Ptychodera flava. Next base: position 23,348,288 of record NC_091937.1, on the reverse strand, counting down.
TATGAGCGGGAACAAGTATCCTGAGATATGCATAATATATAACTTTCGTTAGATGTACCCGAAGCTCTAGCTTTAGAGTGAAACGTACGCATTAAATACATAAAGGTTAGACAAAATAACCAGTATCAGAGTGCTTCTTTTCAACGCCTCTTTTACTTATTAATCCACTACACAATCAACTGGGGATCTCCTGCCCTCCGATATGAATAACGCTTTGACTGTTTCGATTTGGTTATATTCCTTTTAACTGAAATATTGAAATTGTCAACCTTGCAAACAAAACAATATGTAATTTGCAGAGTATCCAATTTCATTGTCAACAAATTGATTAATTCTAAGTCTTAGCGATAAGATTGGACATTATAGCAAATACAGACTCAAGCATTTGCACAAATGTTTTGAAGATGGCCATGAAATTATTTTCCACCAGACCAAAATTACCGGGAAATGTATCGAAAGTAATGGTGCTTGACGACACGCTTCAGTAAATAAGCCTCTACGATTCTTTAACATGAAATAGTTCTAATTTTGAAAGCGAGATATTGTATTACTTAACACAAAAAGCGCAAATTTAAGAAATAATCTGTTATGGTAAGTATTTTAAGAACTTTGGTTTATCCCGGCATTTTAGGGTCCTAATATGGTATATTTCAATAATAAAGATAGTATATAGTAGTGTAACAAAGATCAACTAATCACACTTACCATAGACAAAGCAGCCTATCCACACACCTACACCCGAAAAACCGCCCAGAAGTCGCAACACACAAAAGGCGATGTAATTCGGTGAAAATGAAGCAATGACTTCACAAATCGAAAATATTACACCACATACAACTATTAGTGTCCTCCTACCAAATCTGTAATTATGAGAAGCGATGTACCTACTTTTACATTTTTCCCATTGAGGGCATAACAGTGAGTGCCTAACAGAATGGGTCCTGAGCCTGCACCCTTTGTTGATAGCCAACCCATCGCTCTTATAGCTTACTAAGAACAGGTTCAGTACCAGTCAAAGTACTGTATTGTGGTTATTATAGGATCCTCTGTCCGCATTTTAAAGGTAACTATTACAGAAAATATTCCTAGCTAGACGGCCATATAATTGTTTTATTTGTTCGACGCAATAACTGTAGATAATCATCAAATGTTCTAGAGCACACATCAAGGAAGTGAAAATAACGTACAAAGTAAAAGTTGTTCAATGTATTTTCAATTAATAAAACAATACGCAAGCGTCTTAAGGCAAAGGCCTGAGACTTGAACATTGCGGAGTAGTTTAGCATCAAGTTTAGGAAGTTCTGATCGTAATGTCTTGAAGGTTGGCAAGAATACTTTTCTCAGCGTGTAGAAACGAAATTTGTGCAAATGTTTGAATTTCGTGCAAGTCGCGATATTTTCCCGCCAAAATCACGTGAGGATAGTAATAAGATATTTCAACCGCTAGACAAAAATTATACAAACCTAATGGCTTGTAATTATAAAATAGCAATTCAGCTCGTGTAACAACCACTATATCAAAATTATTAAATTTGTGCATTATTTTTCAAAAACCTAAAATATAAAGCATTTTGTTACATTCCATAGATATTTTTGAATGTTAGCTAGAAACGTCAAATTTTTTCATTTAGGATATTATCTCTTATGTTCAATGATAACAACGCTATCTAAATATGCAGAGGAAAAAAACAAAAAAAGTAAAATTTTTAGTTTAGAAGTTGAAATTTTACCTGTCTTTAAAAATATGAATTTTTCGCGGAAAATGGCAATTTCGCTCACGTAACCATGTCTGTCACTATTATTGTGTTCAATCTGTAGTTTCACAAAACGAACAAGTCTACTAAATTTCAGTCAATTCTGACCATATGACACAGTTTTGTTTAATTCAGGTATGTAACATAATGAAAAACATATAATGCATTAGCTTTTTGTGGCATTCTTACCTGTCAACGAGTAACCCAATCACGACACTCCCAAGAAGGATGCCGACAAGAAACATTGACAGCGAAATTGAAATCAAGGTAGCTTTATCACATACCAAGTCAAACTGAAAAAAAATAATATATCGGTATTACCAAGCCAAAAATTTAATGTTAAATAAAATTAAATGTTTTTCAGCGGCACTGTATTCACATACAATACCATGAAATTTTTCTCTGTCTGACGTCATCGTATACTCATAGTCTTTCACGGCAACTATGAGCCTTCGGTTCGAAGTTGTACAGCTCCGCGAAAAACACGAGTGTACGATGACGTGAAACATAGAAAAATTCCACAGTAAAATCTGTGTATTTATGTACACTTGATTATTGGTATTAATGTTCATGATTAGATTAGAGTGGTTTCAAGTCAATGGTTGTGCAAAAAAATTTGATTTTTGGCATATCACTTAAATGTCGATTCACTATACATGGCAGTCTATGATGAAACTATGAATAATTTTTTTCTAATACAAAACTAGGTAAACCTGTGCATTTATGTACACTTGATTATTGGTATTAATATTCAGGATTAGACTAGAATGGTTTCAAGTAAATGGTTGTGCAAGAAATTTGATTTTGGAATTTCACCGAAATGTTGATTCACTATACATTGTAGTCTATGAGGAAACCACAAATAACTCATAGGTTATGTGATCCTAAATTGTTATTCAAAAGTTGTTCGACCTGAAGCTTCTAGTTGTTATTGATGACACTATGCACAATCTAAATAGTTTGTAATCTGTCAATGTCCTCAAAAAACAAAGAATGTACATACAGCAACATGAACGTTTGACACCGACCTACGCCCAATGTATTGTCAATTGGAGAATGATGTCAAATAAGTGATCTCCCAAATTGTTATTGAAAGAGTCATTATAGGGGACAGTTATACACAATAGAGGAGTTGAATAAGTAGAAATCATGACAACTTAAATCGATGTGGCTGCTTGGATCATCAATACATTGTTTATTATACCTGAAATTTGCGCCCGAAGGGCGTGCCGAAAATGGAAATGGCAGAAAATGAATGTGCCAGGAGGTATTTTTTCTTTTTTCAGTATTCCATATTCTTCAATACGTGCACATGCAATTTCAGCTTTGATGCATGAAAAAAGGTGACCCTCCCCATAGGCTTGCACAAAATTTTATGACCCTTCAAAAATGCTTGCGCGAAAAATGGCGACCCACCCCCAAAAAACACCGGCCCACCCCCTGTAATTTATGTCCAGTCCCTAATAAAACCGGAGTTATTGAGAAAATCGTCGAATTTATCTATGAAGGGAAGGCAACAGAAAGATCGAAAAAAGTGGTTCTTATTCTAGGAGGTGTCATTGCTTTCAAAATACCACGGGCTTACGATCTTTGCGAGCCCTAAAAGTTCTGTTTGATGCCACCCACTATGACTTAGACTAAGGACATGGCCACAACGCTGCCCTTACCGGTCTCTAAATCTACTATATATGGGAGTCTATGATAAACCTGTGAATAATTTTTTTCCAATGAAAAACGTGCTGTACTTTTGCATATACAGACATTGGTTAATTAACATTATTGTACTTGATTAGGATATGATGATTGAAGGCGCATATTTTGTGTAAAAGAAATCTGATTGGAATTTCACTGAAAATGTTCATCCACTATACATGGGAGTCCATGAGGAAACTATACATTATTTTTTTACAATGCTAAAATAACTTAATCTGTGCTTTTATAGGTGTTTGACAAGTGATACAAACGTACTTGATTCAAATAGGGTATTTGAAGTTCAGATATGGACAACAATTATGATATTGGAATTTCACCTAAAAGTGAATTTTCACTTTTCATGTTACTAGTATTCTTCAGGTAACTGTTAAATATTTTCCCTGACAAAACTTGCTATATCTCTAATACGTAGGTTATAGGAATTGTTCATTGCCCTCAGTGAGCTCAATTTACAATAAGACAAGCTTCAGAGTTGCCAAGTCAAGGTGTTCATTTGACAGATAATTATACTTTTGTTCAGATTTACAGTTAAGGTTCCAAGACAAGAAATTGACCATTTTAAACCAACAATTCTCTAGTGTTTAAGAAGCTCAGAACCCCCGTAAATTGTATATTTTCGAAAAGCCTAGATATAGGGGAACAGTTTGGTTACTATAGTGTCACCATTGTTTACATAACTATCACGTGACAGGTAATTTGCATAACCTTTCAAAAATCTGTTTTCCCTATGTTTTGTTTCAATGCTTTGAGATATGTGGCTGTAATTTGTGTGAATGCAAGCTGTCCGAAGGGTCTTTGAAACTGTGTCTCAGAATTTTTTTAATCCTTCTACAACAGTTTTATGCAAGAAAAACTTCCAGAGCAGTGAATTTAAGAATAGTTGATTTCTTTTAAAATTGTGCTCCAAAAAAACTAAGCAAGATATAAAAAATCTGAGACACTCTTTGTAAGAGCGTTGTGACAGCTTGCATTCCAGCAAGTTTGAGTCAGATATTTTGAAGTATTGAGACAAAACATAGGGAAAACCGTTTTTTGAAAGGTTATGCAAATTACCGTGTCACGTGATAGTTATGTAAACAATGGAGACAATGTGGTTACCGAAATGTTTCCGTATATCTAGGCTTTCAGAAAATGTATACTTTACAGGGGTTCTGAGGTTATTAACCGTTAGAGAATTGTTAGATTAAAAAGGTCAAATTTCTTGTCTTGGAACCTTAAATGACTTCAGAGAATGAAATCATGCTGCGAATCATTTTATATCCCTGAATATTTCTTAACACTGAAACTGCTTTTTGACAGGATTGATACTTATGAAAATTAAGTGACTCCCTCTGTGCTGTTTGAAAAATACGCGATCCCCCTTTGCAGTTGAAAATTTAAGGTGACCCCCCCTGGATTTTGCCGGCCCACCCCGACCGTAATAACTGAACGCTCCCTAAAGACTTTAATTTTTATGCATTTTCATTCAAAGAAGCTTTTGGCGAGAAATACATGGGGAACAGCCATATTTGATGACCAGCGGCACTTTATGTGTAATTGAAGGCTCCGTAATGCAAGTTGTTATTTTGGGGATTTTGTGACAAATTGCCATATTTTGCCATGCAGTACTTTGAAAAATCCTGACAGACAAATTATGATTAGAGAAGTCTTCACATCATGTATCACTTGTAAAACGCAATTATTCTCCCAGAACATCTCATCTGTAAATTGTGTAAACAGTGCAAAGGTTTTCTGAACGTGCACTATTTTTGGCTGAAAATACACTGACATGTTTGACTCGTCGAGCATTTTCATTCATTGAGTAAAAACTATTCCAGCTCGGATTTCTGACTTTTTATATGTAATCTTGTATCTTGTTTGTTCAACTGAATTCCATGTTTGCATAAGTATGGCAAATAAAAACATACACAGTCGCATGAAATAGAGTGAAAATGAATGTTTTGAGAATTCGTCAGCTAGATTACTGACCCACCTGTCAACAATATTCCATATAGAAATATTCTTAGTGCCCGAAATATTGAGGGTAGATCAACTTCAGTGGAAAGTTTCACTGAAATGCAACTCAGAACTGGTCGAAAAGAAGTCTAAACTGAGTGAAAATTCTGTACACACATTGACATAGTAACTCCTGTTTAGGATATCACGTGCACTGAATCAAAGTCTCTGACTGGCGTATTCAAAAGGTCAAATGACATCATTCATTTACAGGTCACATTTGCCTGAAATCACTCCCTGTACATATGTGAGAGGCCTTTCATGCTGCGCGCGTGCGATATTTCACAAACATTTTACAGCTATTGTGATCTTACAAATATCGACTGATTCTTTTACATGACCAATTTGCAGGGTGAGATCTTGGCAGGAGTTTCATTTTTCACCGTGTATATGGGACTTTGTTTTAACACGAGTCTGAGAAATCTGCTCCGTCACAAGTATTTGTTCGTGCAGTATTATTTCATGTCGTAGTATGGGACATGATTACATTTCTAAAACTGTGGCATAGCACGATAAAGTGAGCGGCTGAAGTACTGACAATCTTGGCCACAGCTGCTAACATCGTTGTTTAGATCGTCGATCAAAGGCCCGGGATTGATGTGAGAGGCCGAAAATCAAACATTGTTCAGTACCATAAGAATACTGAGGTTCGGCCTACCGATCGATGAGAGGCCGAAAATCAAACATTGTTCAGTACCATAAGAATACTGAGGTTCGGCCTTCCGCCTCATACTTCGATCCCGGGCCTTCGATCGACCATTCAAGCAACGTTGCAGGCACATGTGGTCTTGGCTAGCAGCTCCAGTAGTTCCCAACCGTTCTCAGCCACTATTGTAGCAATTGAAAACATGCCTGTGCCACGTAGAAAATTTGCAGATAATCAAGAGATCTCCATAGCACACAACTGGAGTACAATGTCGGCCATTATGAATATATAATAAGTGATACTAGACACACCAACTTCTTGCCCTCAGTTCGAAGACTGTTAAGATTGCTAAATGCATGAAAGTTTGCCAGGGACCCCTACGGCCGACGGAAACACTGTATCTAGGGTATATATATTAATATATATATATATATATATATATATATATATATATATATATATATATATATATATATATATATAGTCTTGCCTTCAGTCAAGGTTAGGCCCTAATGACATATATATATATATATATATATATATATATATATATATATATATATATATATATATATATATATATGTCATTAGGGCCTAACCTTGATTGAAGGCAAGAGTATGTTTAACTCTATGACTCGTGTGAAAAATGAAAAAGATTAATTTTCCCCTGGAATTTTTAGCTGAATTAGTAAGATTTGGGATATTTTCTACTGCTATAGTGAAAAGGTTGAGAAGATATGATTTGAAATGTCATGATTTTGCGCGGCTTTATCATCAGGTACGAAGTTTCGGATAATCGGTAGATAGGCCTAGTTAATATATGATTATGTGAAGAGCTCGTTTTCTCCTTGACAGCAACAACTTCAGAGCAAAGTAGAGGTCAGACGTTTACATGCAGATAAGTTCTGCAAATCTTTTGACATGATTTGCTGAAATTCCTCACCTGTTGCGGCACGGTGGATTTATATTGTGACGTATCATATTCGTATCCATTGTCACATTTGACCTTTGATGAGTTACTGATGTCAGCCAGCAGAGAAATGTTATCATAGTTTACATCGTAGCGATAACACTGGCTGTATGTCTCCACCATGTTACAGCCGTCATGGACCGTCTCCTTTGGTATGGTCAGATTTCTCATCATTTCTGTGCATGCACTTGTTGACAAGTTACCACACCATTCCGTACTCGGTTCGGGCAGCTTACACCATGACGCAGTTATGGCCAAGGTGAAGACCACGGAAAACATATCCATTCCCAATGGAATAACAGCCAGGAAGATCAAAAACGAACATCGTTTCTGGTAGGTTCCAAACTCTCCAAGCAGATGAATTAAGACGTCATCGAAGTGCAACATGATGAACTGGGAAAAGTAAAAGCAACTAGTAAAGCTATTGCTACTAAGTTGCAGCCCGTTATCGTGAAACAAAAACACAAAATTAACCCATTCCTGCTTCCTTTGCTTTTCTCATCACTAAGTAGTGGTCGGAGATTACCCAAATTTTAGTGATGCATATAATTATAATTTATTAGATTAACATTAAATTGACAGGGATGTGTCTCAGAATTGCATTCGGGCAATATATTCATTATTCTCAGATACTATTTAGCTTGCTTGTTTTTACAGAGTTCTGAATGTCATGGCATGGCTAACCAGCCAAGATTTTAAATTTGTGATTACATACGACTGACAAATTGTGGATACTGTAAATTTTACCCATGGTAACCTTGACATCTTTGTGTCGGTAAGAAGACAATGCTTTACTATGACAGTTTTGACATCGTTATCTGATGAAAATACAAAGCTTTTGTACATTTTAGCAAACTTAACATTTTGAAGGTTTTTAAGGTTCCAAGACAAGAAATCGACCTTCAAAGCTAACGATTCTATATTGGTTTATAAGCTCAGAAGCCCCGTAAATTATATATTTTCCGAAAGCTTAGATATAGGGAAACATTTTTGTTACCATAGTGTCACCATTGTTTACATAACTATCACGTGATAGGTAATTTGCATAACCTTTCAAAAATCTGTTTTCCTATGTTTTGTTTCAATGCTTTGAGATATATGGCTGAAATTTGTCTGAGTTAATCTGTCCCAGGGATCTTTAAAAGTGTGTCTCAGAATTTTTTTAAACCTTCTTAAACAATTTTTATGCCAGAAAAACTTCCAGAGCAGCGAATTTAACCCTAGTTAATTTCTTTAAAATTGTGCTTAAAAAAAACTAAGCAAGATATAAAAAATCTGAGACACACTTTAGAAGAGCGTTGTGACAGCTTGTATTCCAGCAAGTTTGAGTCAGATATTTTGAAGTATTGAGACAAAACATAGGGAAAACAGATTTTTGAAAGGTTATGCAAATTACCTGTCACGTGATAGTTATGTAAACAATGGTGACACTGTGGTTACCAAATTGTTCCCTACATCTAGGCTTTCAGAAAATGTATAATTTAGGAGGGGGGGGGTTCTGAGCTTATTAACCACCAGAGAATTGTTAGATTAAAAAGGTCAATTCTTGTCTTGGAACCTTAATATATATAAAAAATGAACTACGTAGTCAAATAAGCGTTAACAATTTATTCACTGAGTTCTTGGGTAGTAGCGTGGCAGGAAATTCATTTTGATTGAAGAGGTAGAAAGTATATCGTCCTCTTTCCAAATGAAGATGACTATACAGTATATTGAGCCAAATTAGGACTTTTCTTAGAAAATCCGTACGCAAAATTCAACATAGGTGCAAACATGTTCTCGGAGAGATCTATAAATACACAAATCTAAATTCCATGTGTTTTAACAGTTTGCTTGTGAAAGTTCCAAGTTTTGGGATGCTCTGATGTCGAAATAGTTCAGATGCGGCGTATGAAAATGCAGGGCCACCATAGGTGATGGTTTGATGCTCGCTTACCTTGGATGGAATCTGTTATTCGTCTTAATATAATAATGAGATACCATCGAATCAGAAGGGGAGGATTTAATTACACACCCATCCATTTAGGATTGATTGTCATTTGAACAGGAGAGATTATTTCTATGTTGAAAGCAGTCTCAGAACGGTATGTGTGTTATTGTTGAGAACCAGAAGAACACACACTGACTCAGTTCATGTTAGTCATTGATACACATGGCAATATCAAGCAGTTGTCAACATTAATGGCAGGTTTATGCAATTGTATTTGATTTTTGTAATCATCATTTGGAAATGTTAATCTCGACCAACAATACATTTATTTTTTTTTTCGTAGTAAGGATTATTACATATGTACCACACATTACTAATCTGTTGACAGCAAAATAAAGTAGGTATTTTCTCAGAGAGAGATAATATAGTCCCTCTTTTCCATTTTCTAAAAAACTGGAAACTTTTCTAAGTATTTTAGCTTTTGATTGAGCTAATTATCACTGTTGTTACTAAGTGCTTACTATCAGCAAAACATTTTAACGTGTTTTGCCAACTGCAAAGCATTTCGAAAACAGTTCACGTGCCATTAAATCATGTTTACATAGAAAACCATGGTTAAGAAATCATTTCGCACTAAATTATGCAAATTAGTTATTTGCCGGTACTACTTTCTGTTCTTAAATATTGTCGCCTGCTCCTTAACAACAATAAATATTGAAGCGGATTGTAAATCTATGGAGGAAAATTATTATTACGATTGGCAGGAATGAGAAATTTATTATCCAAGTGAATCAATGTCTCGGCACGGACGGAACAAAAAATAAACAAACAAACATAAAAAAAAAAAAAAAAAAAAAAAAAAAAAGCAACTACAATGAAAGCGGTACTGGCGAAATATATGGCCATACATGTATACGGTAAAGCCGTCGACATCTACAAGATTTGCGGTAGTCTCGACCGAAAACGTCAATGCTGTCATCGGGTTGCAAAAATACAAAACATGGTAATGAAAACGCGTTGCGAAGTTGCTGTTTTCGACGACTGCCGTCGGACAATGACAGCATATTCCTGGTCGAACTTGACCCACTACTTTTATGATCATACATCAGCGTATGGAAACATAGCAGCGAAGAGTATGAGAACACGATTGGAACTAATTTGGGATAATTGGATTTTCATATTTTTCAAATTTCTCAAAAGTGTTAAGTGCCCTTTAGCTAATTGTTGCAATATTACAAATTACTCATAAAAACAAGTGTGTAATGTAAAAGAAAGAGCAGATGAGCTTACATTTGCAGATTCGACAGACATTACTTCACCATCCAATTATCCCGCATTAGTTCCGATCGTGTTATGAGCCAGATTTGGTATCAAGTTACCAAAAATCAGTAGCCAACGAAGATCAACAATGGCAAAAAAGTAACACATTGAGTGGGGTTGATAACAAATTCGACCCATGACCCAGCACATCGACAAGCGGTAGTATGGTACCAGAGTCGGCCATGGCACAGAGAAATTTTTTACTTCAATGTCTTTGGCCGTGGCCAACAACGCAAGCGATAGATCGGCTCCTGAGAAAAACACGACGATCAGTACTTCGTGATCCTTTCAATGGTGTAGCCAGTAAGTCCAAAATCAGTTACTTTGGGTATCCTCCAATGCTAAAATTACTGGAGGAGTCTCCAACTTCGCATTCAACATCGCCGCCGCGGGAAACAACTCTTCATCGTGTCTTTCTTCGCCAGATATCCATGCAACACTGTCTTCCTGATTCTGATTAGTCGAAGACTCAATTTCGCGCACAATTTGAAGTTTCAGTCATTTGAATTTTCATTACAGTTGATCTTGTTACTCTGAATGCCAATTTTGTTCACTGTGTTAAAAATATTTCAGATTTCTGTCCTGAAACGTGTTTCTTTCTGATCGTTTAGGGAGCCGTCATTATTTACGGCCGGGGGGAGGTCGGAGGATTTTCAACGGAAACTCAGAAATTTCGAGTAAGCCCCCCCCCAACCACGATGAATTCGATAGCCCCCCTCTAGCTAAGACATTTTGACTGACCCCCCACCTTAGAAAAGTTAAATACCAATACATGTATTTATAAAATTTTAAAAATACAGCAATGGTAAAGACTTTTAAAATCCTGATGTACCGTGGTAGATTATCATCGGTTATCTCATGACCCTTGGAAAGGGTAAAACCATCAAAATGAAATTGAAAGTCACAACAAAATACAGATGTGAAAGCTCACGCTATAACCAGTATCTAACCATATACTTGTAGTGTATTGATTAATTTGGATGAATGGCATGACAAAGTTTTCAGTAGGATATCTGACTGAGCAGAATTTAAAAGCACAGGGGGAGAACACATGAAGGTCTGAGGGGGAAGTGTCATAGGGAGCTTTCGCCATCATGCATGGAAAATTTTGAGATATGTATGTGTGCAATGGTGCAATTTCATGCGATCTGAGAGGGGTTTTTAATTTTGTTTTGTTACTAAGTAAAACTGTTAGAACACCCCAGCGGGGAGAGCACAGGGAGAGGGGGCTCCCCTCTCTTAATGAAAATTTTAAGAAATTGATATGTGTAATGGTGCAATATGAGAGGTGTTTCAATTAATTTTGCAAATTATATGTTTCTGTGATAATAAAGGATGAATTCAAAACAGTTCAGTTTTGTCCTAGATCCTGTAAAATTTTTCGAGAAATTGATGTGTGAAATGGTGCAGTCTAGTGCAATCTGAGAAGTATTTTCAATTTGACTTAACCATTTAATTAAACTGTTAGAACATGCCGATGGGGAAAGCACGAGAGGGGGGTGCAGCTGTGTCCCCCTCTCGCATCGAAATTTTGAGAAATTGATGTGTGCAATGGAGCAATCTGAGAGTTGATTCAATTTATTTCGCACAAAACAATTGAGTAACCCCCTTCTTCCTCTCCACATTTTGAGCAACTCCTCGAAGTTTTCAATTTTGGGAGTGGCCCCTCACATTTATCCGACGCCCAGGCCGTAAATAATGACGGCTCCCTTAGTCGAAATGGACATATAGTGAGAGAGTGATTTCTATATCAAAATATTTGCATATGAATATAAAGTTTCCTTGGTCAGTCACTGAGCTCGTACCTGGTGAAAAGGTCATTCACAGCATATCAATCCGCACTATGCAGAATCTATATCCGATCAGACCGTGTTGCAATAGCTGTTTCTTTCGACAGCAATCGACAAAATTTAGGAACATACGTAATAATAACAGAACCCCATGACCTCGGAGGGCACTCTGTGCGTCCCGAAGGTATTTCCTGAAGGATACGGTGTGTTCTGCCGCTAGTACCTTTCCGAGCAAAACAAAGGAAAGGTAAGGCAGAATACACCGCATCCTTCGGAACGCAACAGAGCACCCTCTGAGGTCACGGGTTTTGTCACAGAATAATTTTCCGCGCTTTTGCATATTATTCGCTGAACTTTTGCTATCTACAAGTACTGCTAAGAGTCAAGGCAATTACGAGCGTGCACATTGAAGAGGCACTTGCTGGTCGTGGCATATTCTTTGTTGTTTTAAGATGGGTTAACACAGAAACCGTACTTGCAGCGAATTCGGCGTACTGTATATGCTGTTGAGGTAGATTTAGAACTCTTTGTACTAGATCCAGGTCATTCGTTTGACTTGTTCCCTAATACATTCAGAGAGGTTATATTTCTGTTATGATATCAGTCTTACGTTGCATAAGGGCTGTGAGTATTTCAAAATTCAAGCCAAATTCTAACTACCACGTACATGAGATTCCCCATGTTAGTGATAAACGCTGACGCCACAGCCCACACCAATTAAGTATTTATAAGATGGCTGGCGCAAACGCACGGGCGTGAAAAAAGTCAGAATAAAAATAAAAGGCACGTTTGCGCCAGCCATGTTATGAATACTTAGTTGGGGTGGGCCTGGCGTCAATGTTTATCACCAGCAGGGGGAATCTTATGTTTGTGGAAGTTAGAATTTGGCTTGAATTTTGAAATACTAACAGCCCTTATCCAACGTCAGATTGATATCATAACATTTCTATAGCTCAGTGCATGTTTGAGTGAACGCTAAGTGGAATACTTATAGCGACCTTGTAAAAGTTCTGTACGACAATGAACGATTTTATTTTCATAGTCATTTGCGTAGCAGGAAACTTGCTTCCTTGCGGTGTTGAACATTATGAAAGGCAGAACATACTGAAAACTTACAGTTGGAGCTTTTTCAGCGGGACAAGCAGTGTCGGAAATTCTCTCTTTGACCTTGTCGTCGATGTCAGAAGTCGAAAATGGCTAGACTGTGTTCTCCCATGCATGTGATATTTATGGCGCATTGTTTCTTGAGCACAGCAGTCATCTCTATGTGCGGCACGTCCCCTGTTCGTGTTGCTTTCTGACAACACAACATGTTCAGAACTCAGAGAATGACTGCATGTGGTGTCTGTCCTCCATTGTCAGAATATAACGCTTCGCTTTATTGTTTGAGCGTGTAGTCATGATTTTTTTCATCCAACAGTAAACCTTTTGACGTCGTACAAGTGCTGTAGTTTCTGCATAGCTATCAAAACTTCGTAATTATCGTAGGCGCCTAATCGCATGAACTACATCAAACTCGGATCATTGTGCCGTGCTGTCTTTTCTTTAGTTTTACCAAACATTAAACATCAAGCACTATTTTCAGTCGTTAACACATCGTGATAGAATACACGATTGAGAGATATTTTTTCATTTAGTTTGTCCTTGTGTTTCACTCTGCTCACAGTCAGATAATTGATAAACTGACCCGATGCAGGGAAACTTTACTCACCTGTAACTTTAGCGTCTGCAGACGGCAACAAATATGGAGTGTATAACAGAAATGATGTTGTACAGTTCGTTGACGTGAGGAAATGTTGTTCTGACAACACAATGCCGAGGGTAAAGGTTAAGTCGGGTTTCATGAGAAAGTCACAAAGTGTGACGTTTTGTGACCTACTGTAAATGGTCTAAGTAAACAAAAGATAATGAATAGCGAAGGACACAAGTACTATATTTTCTATGGGATACATGGAAATATAACATAATTTGCAATAAGATGTTTGTGGATGGGTAGTTGGGTGGGTAGGTAGGCATTTATACAAGTACGTGCATAAGTATGTACGCACGCATGCATGCATGCAAGCATGTATGAGTATTATATATTGTGTATTTACTTAGAAAACGTTAGAGATGCGTTGTTACTGAATAGCTGTTGTTGTTCAAATAAAACGCAATTCCAAAATATTATGCAAAGATGTTTAAAAATGCGAAAAATAGTAAAGTAGACCACTCGTTGTGAATTTTGCCTAATTTTTAATTTATAGTAACTTATCTTGTAAGATTTTTGTAATTTCATGGTAATATTTTCAACCTGTTTATAATAATTTAATGATTTGCCCCCGTTTGCAACATGTAAATATACATTCATGGCTTACATGCAGAGAACTCAAACGCTGTTGGTACAAATGCGTATAATTTGTTTTTATCTCCGCACTATGCGGCACCATTCCAAAACAAGGTAACCTTTCATAATTATTGCCAAAGTTCTTGAAATATAATGTAAAAAGAGTGAGACCGTATCTGATATATGTTCATTTCAATAACGACCTAGTCGTCAAGTTGACACTGCTTACAAGTATGTGTAGGGGTCCTATTCAAAAGTTTGCACAAAGGCTTAATGATAATTACAAAGCACACCTGGAGAAGATATTAGACGCCATCATATGGTATTGTCAAATGCCTACAAAACCTTTTCTTGCTCAACGATAATATTAACAGTTGAAGGAATTTCGTCCAGTTGATGCTCGTCTTTGTTTTGTTCATCTCCACTTTCGCTTGGTTTGCGTTTTCTACAGAAAAAGAAATATGATACAGGTATTGATTCTCTCAGTTAGGCTAGAAAGAAAAAAATAAATTGTTCATCGGAATCGCCGCTTCTACTTTGCCAATTTAGAGTTTTTTCGATTTCGGCAAATTCATACTTTTGCGGTGCAAATACTTTAGAACCAACGCTGGCGACGCACGACACTTCGTTGGGCTTTCGCAGGCATGTGGGATTCTGTCACCGACTGTATATGTAATATGTTATCGTTGAGAAATAGTTTTGAATTCTATGACCAGTATATATCAATGTATCTTTTCTGAGATATTTCTGGTTGGCCTAAAAGGAGAAAAAAATATTTTTGCTTGTCTGCAACCCGACATAAAAGTCCGAGGAACCGTGGTTACACTGTTACCTTTGGCCTAAAAATAAAAAACAGAAAAACTTTCGCTCGCCGCTCCTGAACCTTGGTCCAAAAATCCGATGAACAAGAATTTTTTTCTCTCGCCCTACTAGATGAAGTTCCCAAGACGTCGCAAATACATGACTGCCTTATTTCATCTTTTCATCACTGTCTGCAATTGACAGGATAACTGCAAATTTAATGGCTAAACAGGAAGAATGCATAAGATGAAACATATACAGACTGTACCAGAGAAGTTTCTCATTTTTTTATGGTCGATAGAAAGCATCCTTCAAAGGTCGTGTAGTTGTAACCCTTGGAAATGTTTTCATTTTTTCTATTATGTTTTATCAGTCTTTCTTAATCGTGTTGAAATATGAAGCAACGACCATGTCATTAAATAACGTTGAATAAGACATTTGGTTTTATTGTTGACAAATAAATCCTAGTCTGGCCAAATACCGACGAACAGCGATAACAATATACATGACGCATATGATTAATTCCTGTCCTCAAGTTTCAAGATGTTTGAAGTAAAACGGGAAGCTATAAGTGGACCGTAGGATGATGTTGCATATAGCCAATTTTAAAGATTACTTTTATCACAAATTGCCCTAGCTTCTTTTGATAATTACATCTTCAAGGCATTTCAAAATATCACTACCATAACAAACATTGGAATGGTTACAAAGGCCTATAAGTACAAAGCCAATATTGCTTGAAACCGGCGATTTCCATAACAACAAGACGTTTCAAGCTGCATTTGCGAATGCTTTAAAATGTATCAACAATAACGCTATACTGGCAGAGTGTTGTAACCCTTTTGGGATCGAATTCATCGCTCGAGATACACTCTAACTCAAATGAGCATTCATAGGGCAGCATAGCCATATTGTTTACACAGGTTTTATCTAAATATCACATACATGATCAATTTGGCACAGGTCAGGAACATTAAGATCATCGTTGAAAGAACGATTAGCAGCAAGAAAACAAACAGAAATCTGTAAATATGTACTGGCAACTGCGTATAATTTATGTAGCTATGATATACCTGCCAAAGTTCTCTCTTTCCATCATTGTTTCCGGACGTTTCTGTCCCAGAGTTTCCGGCAACGGTAGTATCAGAATTCCAGCGATGATCGAGATCACGCCAAATATTAGCAATGTAAGTGGTGCCCATACTCTCTGCAATTCGAGAAACTGAGGAGCAAAAATGCCACCTACATAACCAACCATTTCACACATACCAACACCACTCGACCTGGTTAAATAAACGCAATACAAATTCATAACAACAACAATAACAATATTTAGTCATAATAATTTGCAACATTAACAACAACAACAACGTCACAATCATCCTTCTCCTTCTCCTCCTCCTACTCCTCCTCCTCCTCATCATCATCTTCACTATCAGCAGTAGCAGCATCAGCAGCACAATCATCAGCACCGTCAAAATATAAAAGCACCGATACATGATTATTCATCCAGTCGACACTTTACCACACATGTTAGGTAACATTAACAACAGAACAGAATTGCACTTCTAAGAAATCTGATTTTTTCAATCCAGACCTGAGTGGAGTAGGGTACAACTCATTGGCGAACAAGTAGATGGTATTGTAGGCCACCAAGATACTCATTTTACCAAGCATAAGGATTATTATTCCAGCAAAGATCACGTTTCCACCTGATGGAAAACGGAAATAAGATTATTAATTGACAAATTTACGTTTACCATTATAGGTTGATATACTTGTAGACTTGTAGTATGTATCATCCTTGTTATTCATTGTCGCCAGAACTGGAATAAGGGTAGGAATACACTTTTTCCTTGCTCCGCTGTGGCTATAAATTTGAAAGGAGCATACAGTAATTAACATGCCCTTGTTCACTCTGAAAAACTTATTAATCAGGTAAAATGTTATTTAAGTCATGGACAACCGACATCATCTAGACAACCGCAATAGGAAAATTAATTTGTGAACAAAAATGAGGAAGTTTTACATATTGTAGATAGATATCATAAATGCCATTTTAAATACATATAGAAGGGCAGTGCTGCAAAAATTGATTACTGGCGACTGTAAAAATGTTACAATTCTCATTTGTTTGGCACCTTACTCTAGAAAAAGTTCTGTTCTGCAGTAAATTTTATTCGTTTCTTACCAACAGAAGATTGAGTGTGTTGTCCTCATCGACGATAACCGGGAATAAATCCCAAACCCAATATTGACTTTCAACATCATCTCCGTTGGAGTCCACCTGGTTTAAAATTATAAAAATTAGTTTACGATATACTTGTGTAAAAGCTAGTTCAAGTTATGCCGCTCACTTAGCGCACTTTGACTGTGCCGGGGGGGGGGATGGGGCTCCGTAGCTTTAAGAAGCGATTGGACCCCTAGCATTATGTTGTATTATTATTCCGCGTAGATCTACTTTGCTCAGTCTTGCAAATTGCAAGTGATCAACGTATCTGTATGCCACGATCGTTTGACTATTTATTGCATGTCATACTAGGTGTTGGTCAGTTCACTGCATTACACAAAAATGATGTTTTCATATCTTATGAAAGTATATCCTCTGTTTCTGTTTTCGTGAACGTAATCCCGTGAAATGCAAGAATATCTGGTATAACAGAGTATAGAACGCAAATATAGCAATTTTTCCAACATGATATCCTTTTCCTATTTTTGCAAGTTTTTAGTCTTCCGCTTTAGATATTACAGTAAAGTATGTGATCACCTTGGCATGACCTTGTCTTCGTGGATTCCAAGACTGGTCTCTTATCTTTTCCGGAATTTCAACGCCATTGACTCTACCAATATTCCTTATGATTTCTTATGATTCTTCTATCTTACCAAACGAAATGAGCAACCGGGGCGATTCTGGCAGAACCATATTACACGGTTTGTTATTTAGCCACCATGAATAAAACAAAAATCCAATAGATTTTACTAGAGACCGACATGTACAACGAGAGTGAAGAAATGCTCATGCGCAGGACAAAACAAAGTCGCTTTATTTGGTCTCTCATATTATTACAACATCATTTACAGTACAGACATTATAACAACTTTCCTCCCTCTACAAATACGCGGGACGCGATAATATATATATATATATATATATATATATATATATATATATATATATATATATATATATATATATATATATATATATATATATGCATGTATATTGTATACATTTTGTGTATTTATATTAGTGAAACATTAGTGAAAGTTAAGCATTTTTTCAGTCAATTCCTATTTGCATATTAAATGAACTTTCCTAATGCTGAACTGAATTGACGAATATAGGCGAAACTTGCTATGTATATTGAAGATACTATGATGTAACATATGGGAAGTCATTACGCATTTTTACTTCAGCGTATTCCTATTTTGCATATTTAATGAACTTTCCTAAATTAGGCGACCAAAGGTGACGAAACTTGCTAAGTACATTATAGATAATTGGATACAACATTATTCAAAGTCATGAAACATTTCTATTTCAGACAATTCCTAATTTTCATATTTACTAAACTTTCCTAATAAAAGATATATATACTGGGATTAACTTGATCAAAGTTGACAAAACACGCTATGTACATTTATGATACTAGGTCAAAACAATATTCAATACGGCTAGTTTTCAATCGGGTTCGAACCCACAACATACGGCATCAAAGTCATTTCGCATTTTCATGTCAGGCAAATTACAATTTGCATATCTAACGTGCTTTCACAGTTTTGCATGTATAGCTTGAAGGACTTGACCAAAGGCAATTTCACTTGCTATATAAAGTGGTGATACAATGACAGCAAAGAAGTTTATTATTTTTATTTCAGCTTATAACATATTTGTATACTAAATGACCTTTTAGAATTAATCTGTTGCGATTACTGTTCATGACGTTGATCATAACTTTCAATGAAGTTGCAAACTTGTAACAAAATTTTAAAGGTACATACAACTGCAAAGCATAATTTAACACTAGAGCATTGTTTTTTTGTACAGTAGACACCTCTATGTGCGGCGTGTCCCCTGTTTGTGTTGCTTTCTGACAACACAACATATTCAGAACTGCGTGTGATGTTTGTCCGTCAATTTAGTCGGGTCAAATACGGTTAGATACTCCGCAAATTGCAACAGAATTTTTTTCTTCAGAACGCATTTTGGAGAGGTACCCTGAACAACATACTACATTTTGCTTGAATGTACCTTGGGGAAATATGTCTAATTTGCAAAGATACAATATGGCTGCCTACATTCCCATAAAATACAATTTCCGCTTGCATATTACGTCATAAACAAGCTATTTCCGTGACTTTAAATAATGTATTTATGATTTTTGAGGTACAATCTCATAGGCATTTTAATAATTAGCATAAATCCAATATGGCGGCCAAAATTCCTAAACATGACATTTTTATTCATACATTACGTATTAAAACAAACTATTTCAGTGATTTTAAATTTAAATGTATTTCTCGGGAATAGAGGAACACTATTCAGGTTCAATGTTATACAAAAGCACTTTGAAGATTTGCATAAATCCAACCTGGCTGCCAAATTAATGACCAGCTGCTTAATAGTTTCTAATACGAATAAGGTTTTGCTTTATTTTTTAGCACTAAGAATCTAGCAATAGGGAACAGGAGTCCCTGGGCATTTAGTTTTAAAAATATGGAAAATATGCTTTAAACCTATTTATAACAACGACCCATTCAACAATGAAAGTCTATTTTAATAGAGTTTCGGGGCACCTGAATGTATTAAAATACTTCATAAATATACTGTATTTTGTAAAGACAGTTTAGTCTGATTTAAATGACTTCCGTATATGACTTACAAACTCATTAAAGAAAGTTATATAATGATATATTTTTGACTACCTATGGCGCCGGATATATCCGGCGCCATATTGAATTACCATATACCTTGAGTGCCGGAAATATCCGGCACAGTTAAATAGGCGTATTTGCTTCGTTTTTGTCGCTAAAAATCCCGTAATTTCGGCATCGGCACGCAGCGCAACTAAGATTGATGTATTCCGATCTGGCCTGAATGTGATTGCGCCCCCGTACGTCCGAGTATGGCCAAAATCCGGAAGCAAATGTCGTGACCCATGACCTCGACCCTGAAAGGTCAGGCTGATCACAGAAGCGTCGCGCTGATTGTTTACAGTTTTCAGAAGTACGGACGATCGCGAAGATGTTTATGGTTTGTTTTTTTTTAATGAAATGAAATGTTTATTATTGAAAACAAATGATTATATGTAAATATGTTCTAGTAACAGCAATATTCGTGAATGAAACGAGAGGAAATACGATTTTTTAATATAAGTTGGTCTTTATTCAGTAGTTCTAGGCCATCGGCCCAGCATACTTAACATAGTTAGCATCAATATACAAAAATTGACAGGAAAATAATAATTACAAACACTCAGAAAAATTGATTATCATTTATCTCCTTTCTCACTTTCATAGCGTGAAAAGTGAAAGCGGCTAGACGTTGCATTATATTTGGATCATCAGATGTCATCAGAGAAATAAATTTTCTTTCTGTTGGTGGACTGAAATAATAACAAGGAATATACTTCATCCTCAAGTTATCAAAAAAAGTACAAAGTAAAACAAAATGGTATTCATTTTCGACTTCGTTACTATCACATAGCAAACACACTCTTTCATTTGCATCATTTTTCAATTTTCTGTCAGTCTCAATACGCAAATAGTGAGAAGAGCATCTCAATCGAGCTAACATAGACATGTGTACATTAATTTTGACAACAGAAAGATATTTTTCTGGTGTAAGTGAACACTTAAGTTCTCGATAACAAGAAAGTTTATCAAGGCTACAAATTTCACTGTACCAATGGTCATGCAAATAACTCTTTAAGTTCTCTACAAAAGTACATATGAAGCTATTCTCATCGGGAACTTCTTGTTGCTCCCATACTTCTTGCAAATTACAGAGACACAGTAAGTTTTTTACGTGGTGTATCCATGTGGGTTTCGACCTGACACCAGATTTATCAATGTGATATAGCATTTCATAACACTTCCTTGGATAGCGGTTTTCTGGCATTTTAAAAGTTTACACCAATATTTAACACATTTTTTGGCTGTATACAAGTAAACTAGAAATCTGCCACACTCGCCCAACACTGCAACATTTGGGTATTACCTGAAACACCAAGAAAACTCTTACATGCCAAATACTGGATTCTTTCAAGATAATCATATTTTGCATAACCCCATACTTCTGAGCCATAGGTCAGTATTGGCAACACCATTGAATCAAAAATCTTGAAAAAAGTATCATATGTAAAACGACCTGTCTTGTTACTCGCTCTAATAATACCCATTAGTACTTTTCTTGCTTGTTGTGCAAGTGTTTTTGTGGACATTGTCCACTGCAACCTACAGGAAAACAGAATACCCAAATACTTATAATACGACACAACGTTAACTTTTCTCCATTATAAAACCATTTTTCTGTTTTTGCAAGGTAACCACCAGCTTTAAATACCACTACTTTGGTCTTCTTTAAGTTTACCGTCATTTTTCATTTTTTACAATAGGAGTGCAAAGAATTCAAAAGGCGCTGCAGACCAATTACAGTGTCAGAAAAAAGTACAACGTCATCTGCGAATAATAAACATAATATTTCAGTTAAAGCAGGAGAAAGCTGTATACCACGCTGACCACTATTCTGTACATCATGTGTCAATTCATTTATGAAAAAGGAAAACAGAAATGGGCTGAGCATACATCCCTGTCGAACTCCGACCGGGCAGTTGAAATATTCGGTAAAATAACAATTGATTCTCACACAAGATTTAACGTCATTATACATGGCATTCAAAATTTTAAACATTTTTCCATTAATACCTCCTTTCAAAAGTATGAACCAAAGTCTCTGACGTTCAACAGTGTCAAATGCTTTTGCAAAATCAACAAAGGCACAATAAAACTTACCACGTTTCCTCGATAAATATTTTTGGATGACTGACTGCAAAATAAAAATGTTATCTACTGTTGAATACCCATGTCGAAAACCTGCTTGTGTTTCATCGATTTTTTCAAGTGCATCTGCCCAAAATGTAAGACGATTATTCAAAATCGAAGTGAAAATCTTACTAAAAATGCTCAATAAAGAAATCCCTCTGTAATTGTCAGGAGAGTTAGATGAACCACTTTTATGAAGAGGTACAATGATTGCCTTAGACCAATCTTTTGGGAAGATACCAGCATCAAATAGTCTATTGAAAAGGATATTCAAATATGGTGTCAAAAAATGACTTGTGGATTTAAAAAATTCTCCCAACAGCAAGTCAGGACCAGCTGATTCGCCATTTTTCCATTTTTATAGCCGTTCAATATCATCATTTGCAATAAGACTATATAAGAAGTCCCAATTTAACTCTGATTCGTGGTTTACAATGTCATCTACAGAGCTTATCATACTATCTAGTTCATCAGAAAGGGAAAAGTCATCGTTAACAGATACATTACTTTGAAATAAGTTGTTGAAATAATCGTAAAATACATCGGGATGGATGTCATTTTGGACTCGACGCACAGACATACAGCGCCTTACAGAAGCCCAAAACTGTTTCGAATCTGTGAAAGCAAGAATGGACAATTTTGCCTTTGTTCATTTAAAAAAGAACGTCTTTTGTTTCGACAAACATTTCTAAATTCATTTCTGGCATCTTTATACAATTTCAACTCTGTTTCGCCACTGTTATTTCTAAATTTTCTCAGAAAACAATATTTCTTTTTCTTTAAGGAAATACACTCATTGTCAAACCAAATAGGCTGTTGTCTATGATTTGGCCTGGTCGGCGAAATTTTCTTTACCATGTTACAGTGTTCAGCAGCGTACATAAAGGCACTGCCAAGTTTATCAATAAAATTCGCTACACTAAAATCAGGCAATAGAATAACATCTTCAAGACCATTATTTGCCATAAACAGCTGAACAGAGCTAGAGAAATCAGTCTCTTTTTCAGAAACCCATGAGCATTTACGTAAAACTCGATTACACATGTGATCTGTACTGATATCATTTTGTTTCACTGACACATTTGAAGCTAATGAAAATGACAAAGGAAAAGGATTGAACACTTGTGAAAAGTTCTGAAGATACCAATGTGTAATCTACAACACTTGCACCCGTGTTAGCAGTACATGTAAATTCTCCCTTATTCCGATCAACACCAACTCTACCATTCAAGATATGTAAATTGTAAGTACAGCACAGTGACAAGAGAGATCGACCATACAAATTTACATCTTTGTCTTTTGACACTCGTGTCAAATTAAAGGAGTCATTATCATAACTATATGAAGAATCAATGACATACTCAGTATTGTCATCCATGATATAATCAGGTTCTTCACCTGTACGAGCGTTGAAGTCACCTGTGATGATGACATAAACCTCTGGTAGATTTGTAAGAATCTCAGACAATTCATTTTCGAAAAGTTCAACACCATCTGTAGATGTCAAACTATCATAGACTTTCGAATATCGTGGTGATATGTAAACACTACAAAACAACACATCTTTATCCAGAGTAAAGATTTGTCCCTTGAAAAGTAAAAAAATACAGTCATGTAGTTTGGAAGTGATTTTTGTAACATACGGAACAAGTTTGTTACGTATTACTGTGCAAACACCGCCTGGATAACGACCATGATCGGTGATTCTTTTTCGCACTCTGTTAAGACAGTGAAACCAGGAAAATTACAGTCAAACTGAGATGCATTTACGGACCATGTTTCTATGAAGGAAATGACATCATAGTTCAGTATATAATTAGCAAAATCAAAAGACGGAAGTTTGTTTTTTAAACCTTGTATATTCCATGTTAAAAAAGATACTGAATCTATACCTGGGCCTTGCCGAGTCCTCAGTCTTTCCGTGCAGTGCCATGCATCCTACTCCGTGATCGAGTTTGTCGACGTTCGCGTTCTGTATTTCTGTTCGTAGTTGTATCGTCCTGTACAGTTCTTTCGTTTTCACTTGTCTGTCTGTCTTCAATTTTCAGTTTACCGTTCTTGTAATAACCGCGCTTACCTTGCTTTCTCAGTTCCGATAGTGTATTTCGTTGGCGCTTTGTCAGGTCGTTTCCGATACCGATACCCGAGTCTCTCAATATCGGCCTTTCCTTCAGTGCAAGCAGTTTATCAGAAAAATGATGGAACTTGACGACAATCGGACGCGGCTGGTCTTTCCATTGTACTGATACTCGGTGCGCCCGGACGACATCCCTATCATTCCATACCTTGCTTTTCACGTTTTCATTCAGGATATCGACCACTTTACTCTTACACTGATCGAAACTCTCACCTTGTTCTTCTTGTATACCATACAATCTGATATTGTCTCTTCTAGAGAAGGACTCAAGTCTATCTGTGTCATCTTCGAGACTATCCAGTCTTTCAGATATCTCATCGAGCTTTTGTGAAACGGCGGCCAGATCATATCCAGTAACACGATTTTCTTCTTTCATTTCATTTATTTCTGACCGCATTGATTGGACATTTCTTTTAACATCAGTGAATTCGTTCTTCAGATCCAAACAAGACGTTTTCAGTTCTGCTTGTGTATTTTTCAAGTCCTGCATTTCTTGTCTCAGCTCTCTTCCCGTATTTCTCATTTCTTTGAGTATTTCCTCCTTCAATGATTCCATAGCTTGAACAATGTCCTTTTGTGGCCCTGGATTTAGCTCGATGTCACCGGCTAGTTGCAGCAAATCGTACGACAAACGGCCGATCGACGTGTGAATTGTCCGCAATTGTACAAATATGTGACGACACGCTCTGCACCTGGAAGCAGGACCATTTTGTTGTTGGACTTTCGAAGCTACATGACTCAAAACAAGTTTCAAACGGCAAAATCATATGGCAGTTGTTTCGGTTTGTTAGCATCAGTCTTCCAGAATCTTCTAACCACAGAAAGTAGAGATTTGATGACTGTGTCAATAAACTCGCACCAATAACAGTGAACGTACATACCAAACAGCATGCTATGAGGCGGTACACCAGCTCATTTGCATAGGTCCAAGTTGTTGTCGGGCAGTAGAACTCGATGGACACACTTCTCCAGTTTTTTGGCTGAATGAAACAACCTATCCGTATTCTCCACGCACAAATGTCTAGACCCATCTCAAATACGATTACTCAGTTGAATTTCGAAATCGATAGCTGGGATATAAGTCGTCAGAAAGTGTTTTTCTCAGAGCGACATGAACGTGTGACCTGTCACTTTGGCTCCAGTCACGTGACCGTGAAATTTTATAGCAGCCATATTATCAATATGACTGGTCACATGACTGGTCTCTTAAATACGTACATCTATAAATAAAGTAAAGGATAGTAATTATTACATATATGTAAAGACAATGCCATGAAATTACAACTGTATTCAAATTTGCGTCATTTTATGGATTCAAAACACGTCATGATGCTTCAAATATTCATATTCTTTGCCAACTCTGGTCACATGATGTGTCATGTGATCAGTCACGTGACCTGGAAATACAAAACTTATGTATGAAAAAGTGGGAAATTTCATGCTGAATCAGAAAATATATGGTTTATTGGTACTTACTTAATTTTTACTCTAAGCAGTGTTCATGCAATGACAACACCCAAGATTTTATCAATATTTACATAAGGGGCCTGGTATATAGGAATACATTGGCCTTGGTAGTCAAGGGGTTAACATGTTAGAAAGTCATGCGATTTTAATAGATGATGTTCTGCTGATTGCGAGATCTCGCGAGACTTTAATACATGCCCGTAGAAACAGGTTTCCAGCTTAGTAATACAAGTCAAACTTTGTATGGAACTAGAAAAAGTGCAGAACTGAGCAAAGATTGCAACTTCATATACTTTATGCAGTGTTTCACGTAATTAGCGACTTGTCCTGTTTTACGCAGTTTGTCCTGTGTTGCGAGAACACGTCCACTGCGAACCACATATTCTCGCGATATCTCGGAATGTCTCGCGCGGTTCGGAACATGGTCTATTATATCGTAATGACACCTGTTAATCATCGTAAATCATCTAAATCATTTATGAACTCTCTTAAAATAACATTGGCTCTATTTGTGTGGTGCATTATCTGTGACTGGTATTGTTTTTTAATACCATACTCTGACAAAAAATGAAATCTGTCATGTTTACTATTAAAAAGACGTGTACAAAATGTTTGCTTGTTTAATCAAACAGAACCACCTCATTTTGGATGAGATTATCCTAAGTAGATTACCCCAGATGATAGGCGCTAGACAGGAAGGGATCACACATAATAGCAAAATCATAATGAATACAACAAAACAATCATATCACAGAAACAAATAATAATATGACAAAATTACATGAAAATGCCTCAATACACACAAATTAAAACAGCACCGTTGCAAAAGATGTCAGATTCAAAACAAACTTATCACAAAACAAAATAAACATTTTAAAACTGCATGCTTAACAAAGGCTTAAAATTATTTCAAACACCTAATTCATCCCAAAGAATTTAAATTATACACAAAACTAACCAGAACATCTGTAACCAGATATGAACTGAAAATGCTCACGTGTTTCATTATATATTGCAGTTGTGTGTAAATTTAAACTTTTGCCACATGTTCGTAACTTCACTGAAAGTTTTATGATCATCATAATGAACAATATGCACCACAACATAATTCTAAAGGTCATAAAGTATACGAATATGTAATTAGTTGAAATAAAAACATTAAATTTCTTTGACTTCTGTGATTGTATCACAACTTTATATAGCAAGTATAATTACCTCTGGTCAAGTCATTCAAGCTAAATACGCCAAACTGTGAAGCTCATTAGATATGCAAATTGTAAATTAACTGACATGGAAATGCGAAATGACTTTCAATATTGTTTAAGACTGGTATCATCAATGTACATAGCATGTTTTGCCAACTTTGATCGAGTAAGTCCAGTATATATCCCCAATTAGGAAAGTTCATTAAATATGTTCATTAAATATGTTGTACGTGAGTCCGTTTTGAGTTTGTATAGATAAAAGTGTCTTCTTCCAGACGTATTTGTTTGTATTGTTTAAAATATTGATTCCTTTGGGATGAATAATGTGTTTTAATAATTTTAAGTCGTTATTGAGCATGCAGTTTTCAATCTTTGTGAGTTTGCGTGGTAAAAAAGTGCTATGTTTTAATTTGTGTGCATTGTGGCATTTTGTTGTTTTTGTCATATTATTTTCGTTTCTGTGTTTACACCAGCTTTGTTGTCTTCATTCTATTTTTGCTGTTATGTGTGATGACTTCTTGCCTATCATCTGTGATTGGTCCACTAAAGATACATTCATCCATAATAAGAAAGTTCAGTCTAAAATAAAAACTACACATTTTGTACATGCCTTTTAAACAGTAAACAAACATATTATATGCTTTGTCACTGTATAGCATTAAACACCAATAAAAATTACAAATAATGCCTTACACAAATGAATCCAATGATACATTATCAAGGAAAATAAATGATTTAGATGACTCACAATTATTAACTAGTTTCAAAATAAGCCTAAACGTTCTGTACAAAATGCAGTATATTTATGAAGTATTTTAACACATTCAGGTGCCCCAAAAATCTATTAAAATAGACATAGGATATTTTCCGTGTCTTCAAAAATAAATGTCCAAGTTAAGGACTTCAGTTCCTTTTTGATAGATTGCTAGTGCTAAAAATATACCAAAACCTAATTCATATTAGAAACTATTTATTTGGCAGCCATGTGGATTTATGCAAATTATAATAGTGCTTTTGTAAAAAATTGGACCTCCAAAAATGTTCTTTTATGCCACAGAAATATATTTTATCTTAAAAATCACTGAAATAGCTTGTTTTTATATGTTACGTAAGACTGAAAACGAAATTTGAAGGAACTTTGGCTGCCATATTGGATCTATGCAAATCACTGAAACGCCCATGTAAAACATTTTACCGAAAATATCGCTTGTCAATGCCAAAGAAATGTGCTGTGGCTTAAAAATCATAGAAATAGCTTGTTTATGACGTGATGTACGGGCGAAAATGTAATGTCGGTAACCGTATTGGATTTATGCAAATTATGAAAGTTCCTATGTTAAAAATGATATCACAAAAATGATTCCCTGTGCTAAATTAGTAACGTTAGACTTTAAAATCACTTGATTTAGCTTGTTAACCATGTGATATATGGTCAATAATTTTATATTGTCAGATGACTGGCAGCCATATTTGATTTTTGCATACATATTTCGTCAAAGTAGATTCGAGTAAAAGTATAGTACGTTGATAATGATACCTCTCTCAAGTGCATTCTGAATATAAATAAAAAGTCTGTTGCAGTTTGTGATGGGTTAGGTGCCAAAATGTTTAAGATTGACTGGACTAATTGTCGGGATAGCACTTTTGACTTTAGTTTTAGTTTGAGACGTCGTACAAGTGCTGTAGTTTCTGCATTACTGTCGCAACTTTGTAATTATCGTAGACACCTAACAGCATGAACGACGAATCAAATTCGGCCCATTGCGCCGTGCTGTCTTTTCTTTAGTTTTACTAGTAATTTTAGAGATGTGAACATAAAACATCGCGCACTATTCTCAATCGGAAACACATCGTGGTAGAATACACGATTGAGAGATATTTTCAATTAGTTTGTCCTTTGTTTTACTCTGCTCAAAATCAGATAGTTGATAAACTGATCCGACGCAAGTTTAGTAAACTCACCTGTAACTTTAGCGTCTGCAGATGGCAACAAATATGGACAGTAGAACAGAAATGATGTTGTACAGTTCGTTTCCGTGAGCCAAAATGTTGTAGTGACAACACAACGCCCAGTGTAAAGGTGAGAAGGATTGACGTTTTATGACCTACTTTAAATAGTCTAAATAAACAAAAGATAACACTATTTGCTTCAAGCCTTGTCTGCCTCATCCTGTTTCACTTTTAAGCCATGGATAACGAAGAACACAGGCACCATGTTGTTTATTGGATACCATAAAAATAAAACAATATGTGCAATAAGATGTTGGTAGGTAGGTAGGAAGGTAGGCAGGTATTTAAGTACGTGTGTAAGTATGTATGCACGCATGCATGCACGCATACATGCGTATTACATATTGTGTTTTTATTTTAAGACCGGTGGTGATGCGTTTTCATTTATGAGCTGTTATTATTCAAATAAAACACAAGTCTGAAATATTAAGGTGTTTGAAAATGCGAAAAATATTAATGTAGACCACGCAAACTCCTTATGAATTTAGTCTGATTTTTAATTTGTAGTAACTCATCAGATAAGATTCCTGTCGTTTCATGGTAATATTTTCAACGTGATCATATTTTTTAATGATTTGCTCCTGTTTTCACCATTTAAAAATACATTTACGGCCTACATGCAGATAACACAAACGACATCGGTACAAATACGTATAATCTGTTACTATCTCCACACTATACGGCACCGTTCTAAAAACAATGTAACCTTTCATTATTCTTACCAACATTCTTGAAATATAAAATAAAAAGCATGAGATCATATCTGATATATGTTAATTTCAACAACCAAAGTAACAGTGCTTACAAGTAATTGTAGGGTCCTATTCAAAATTGTTTACAAAGGCTTCAAGATAATTACAAAGCACACCAAAAGAAGATATTAAACTCCATCATATGGCATTGTCCAATCCATCCAAAACCGTTTCTTGCTCAACGATAAGATTAACATTTGAAGGAGATAACTCCAGTTGATGTTCGTCTTTGGTTTGTTCATCTCCACTCCCGCTTGGTTTGCGTTTTCTACAGAAATAGATATATTATATTTGTATTGATTCTCTCAGTTACTAGATGAAATTTGCAAGACGTCGCAAATACATGACTGCCTTATTTCATCTTTTAATCACAGTCTAGAATTTACAAGATAAGAAACTACATATTCAATTGCCAAATAGGAAGAATGCCTTGGATGAAACACAAACAGACTGTACCATCACAATTGAAGAGACCTTTCTAACTTTATTTATTGTCGATAGATAACATACTGTAAAGGGCGTATAGCTGTATCCTTTGATAATATTTTCATTGTTTTTTAACCAGCTATTATGTTTTATCAGTCTTTCTTAATCGTGTTGAAATATAAAGCAACGACCATGTCACTAAATTGCCTTGAGTAAGACTTTTTGATTTTATTGGTGACAAATAAACCTTAGTCTGGCCAAATACACTCTAATAGCGATAACAATATACATGACGCATATTTAATTCCTGTTCTCAAGTTTCAATATGTTTGAAGTAAAACATGACGCTATAAGTAGACAGTAAGACGATACTGGATACAGCGAATGTTACAACTGATTGAGTTTTACGCATTACTTTTATCACTAATTGGCCCAGCTTATTTTGATAATTATATCTTCAAGGCGTTTCATGATATCACTACCATAACAAATGTTAGAGGGATTACAAATTTTGACGTATTTTAGTACAAAGCTGATGTTGCTTGAAACCGGCGACTGCCACAACAATAATACGTTTAAAGCTGCATTTGCGAAAGGTCCAAAATGCACTAACAGTAACACCATACTAGCAAAATATTGTAAACCTTTTGGGATCGAATTCTCCTCACGTGATACACTCTTACTCAAATGCGCATTCATAGGGTAGTATAGCTATATTGTTTAGATCGATTTTATTTAAATATCACATACGTGTTCAATTTGGCATAGGTCAGGAACATTAAAGATCACCTATAAAAGAGCGATTAGTAGCAAGAAAACGAGTTCTTCGCTCGAGATACACTCTAACTCAGATGCGCATTCATAGGGGAGTATTGTCAAATTGTTTACATACGTTTTATCTAAATATCACATACGTGCTCAATTTGGCATAAGTCAGAAACATTAAAGAACACCTATAAAAGAACGATTAGTAGCAAGAAAACGAGCAGAAATCAGCGAACATGTAAGGACAACTGCATGTAAGTAAATTCCATAGCTATGATATACCTGCCAAAGTTCTCTCCTTCCATCATTGTTTCCGGAAGTTTCTGTCCCCGAGTTTCCGGCAGCGGTAGTATCAGAATTCCAGCGATGACAGAGAGTACGCCAAATATTAACAATGTTAGGGGTGCCCATACTGTCTGCAATTCGATAAACTGAGGAGACAGAATGCTACCTACATGACCAACCATGGCACACATACCAACACCACTAGACCTGGTTTAATACACACAGAATAAATATGATAATGACAACAATAACAATATTTAGTTCTGATTATTTGCATCATTAACAACAGCAACAACAACGTCACAATCCTCCTCCTCCTCCTTCCTTGTCATTCTCATCATCATCATCAGCGTCATCAGCATCATCAGCATCAGCAGTAAAAACAATCTCAAAATATAAGCACTGATACGTGAGTATTCATCCAGTCCACGTCTAAACCTCAAAAGGTACCGGCATGAGTAATCTTTTGAATCGTAGGGTTACATTTACAACAGAAAAGAGTTTCACTTCTAAGAAATCCAATATTTTCAATCCAGACCTGAGTGGAGTAGGGTACAACTCATTGGCGTACACGCTTATGGTATTGTAGGCCATCAAGATACTCATTTTACCAAGCATGAGAATCAATATTCCAGCCCAGATCACGTTTCCACCTGACGGAAAAAGAGATAAATTATTAACCGAAAATTTACGCTAACCATTATAGATTGATATAGGCTTGTGGCATGTATCATCCTTGTTATTCATTGTCGCGTGAATTGAAATGAGAGTATGAAAACACATTTTTTCTACTTGCTCCGCTGTGACTCTAAATTCCAAAGGAGCATAGTTACAGTAATTACATGTCCTTGTTAACTCTGAAAGATCTATAATGTAAAAACGAATCTATCTTAGCTATAGAGGTAACCAATCTATATTTCCTTTTGTGTTTGATCATTAATGCACAGACGTGAAAAAAGTTGCTCGTCCATTATGTCGTTAATTACACCGGACATTCGACAAAAAGGGTCTTGGAATCGCTATAGCTGCTTTTCCTTACACGAGGGCATGAATGGTGTCACAAGACAGGCGCAACCACCGAATGTCATCATAACGACCATTGATCGGCGTCTTCCAAGTCTTGGCGATTCAACGAAGAAGAAAGTCAAGACAGCTGCGGGGATTTCCACAGCAGCGGATATAGCAGCACTGATGTAATCATTTCCTCCAAGATTTGACGTATTCAGGGATATCCCTGTGTAAACCAATGCATGTACGAACCTTAAAATATCAATGCAAAAACAAATACAAACCGGATAAGACACCAATGTTTCATTGCCTTTCATGTATCAATCAGAGGGGCAATTACCTTTGGTCATACCGAGAAGCTACTCAAATCAAATGATATTTAGGCCGTTGACAATAGACATCATCAAAACAACCACCAATGGCAACCTAACTTTTAAACTCAAATGAGGAAGTTTAAGATATTGTAGATATATATCATAAATGAACTGTAGTTCTGAATTCAAAAAGCCAATTTTATGAGCTCAGATACCAACGTTTTTTTTCTGGTGATCAATGTGTTTATGATTCACAAGTGGCCTAGCTGCACGTGTATCAGGTGTCGCCAGTCTTTGGAAATGAAACACGTAGAAGGGAAGTGCAGCAAACACTGATTACTAGAAACTAGATTACTAGATACTAGAAATGTTATAATTCTTCTGTTTGGCACCTTACTCTAGAATGAGCTCTGTTCTGCTGTGAACTTTATTCGTTTCTTACCAGATAAAGCAGAGGATTAAGTGCATTGTCCTCATCGACGGTAACCGAAATAAATCCAAAACCCCGTTTTGACTTAAGTCATCAGCATCACCATTGGAGTGAACCTGGTTTAAAATCATAACAAGATAGCTGACAATATATTTGCATAAAAGCAACTTCAAGTTTAGATCAGTTTGCCCACTATGGCTGGTTATGGGGCCCTCCGTAGCTTTATGAAGCGATTGAATCGTTTGAATATATTTTGGCATGTTAAACTAATTGTTGGGCAGTTCACTGCATTACACAAAATTATATTGTGCATGTCTTATGAAAGTGTATCCTTTGTTTCTGTTTTCGTGAACCTAAATCCGTCAAGTGCAAGAACATCTGGTATAATACAGTATAGAACGTGAATATAGTTTTTTTAAAACATATTCTTTTCGAATTTTTAAAAGCCTAGAACGTGAATATAGTTTTTTTAAAACATATTCTTTTCGAATTTTTGCATGTTTCTGCTTAAGATATTAAAGTAAAGTATGTGATCACCTTGTCAACATTTTGTTTTCGGGGATTCCACGACTGGTCACTTATCTTTTCCGGAAGTTCAACGCCATTGACTCTACCCATATTCCGTATGATTTCTTCCGCTTCTTCCATTTTGCCAACGGAAATGAGCCATCGGGGTGATTCTGGAAGAAGCCTGTCAAGACATTTGTTACTTAGGCACGAGGAATAAAACCAAAAACCAATGCATTTTACTTGAGAACGGATACGAGACAAAAGAGATGCTAACAGGGAAAACAAAGTTGTCGATCTTATTTGTCATGTGCTGCCTATTTGAAGATTTCAATGCTCGTTTTTAGCTCACGTGTTCGCACACGTGGGCTAATATAGCAGCGATATCCGTCTGTCTGTGTGTCTGTCTTTGAGTGCGATATCTCCAGAACGGCTTATCGGATCTGAATAAAATTTAATACATGGATTTAGTTTGAAATGGCAAGAATTGAATAGTTTTTACACAGAAGCAATATACTGAAACATTTGAGCATTTTCAGTTCATATCTGGTCTACCGTAGCCTACTGGCTTCATTTGGTCTCTCATATTAACACGTCATTTGTAGTGCAGAAATTTTAACAACTTTATTTGCAAACGAGTCCTGTCCCTTGTCAAGAACAACATAAGGTGTTATTTATTAATTAAGTATTGCTCCGGAAATGCGCGGGGCGCGAAATTATAAATATATATATATATATATATATATATATATATATATATATATATATATATATATATATATATATATATATATATATATATCCTGAATTATTAATTATTTAATGTTGTTTTCCAGTATTCTTTTGTCTATTAATGGCAGTATCTTTTTCGTCCCCCGACCTATAATATTATCGTACTTTCTAGTATTCGCCGTCAATACAGCATTTCAGCACTGACGTCTACAGAACCTTGCCATGATCTCATTTGTCGACAATGTGTTATGAGACAAAGGGAAATACTTACTGTTTATGAACTAAAATGATTAAAATATCATCAAACCGTATAGCTACTTTATAATTAACGATAAACTTATTCTTACCACCAGTAGGTAAACAACAGAATAGCCGGAAGAGAGACGATCAATTGAAGAAGCCACCATTCGCGGATGAAATATGCTAAAAGTACCATCAAGAGGTAACCCACTCCAAACGATGCAGCGTTGATCATTCCGACAAGTACTCGCTTAGAAGGTCCAACTAGTTCTGTCACTGCAGAATGGATGGTATTCAAATGATGATATGCTCACAAAGAATTCTGTCAGTGTAGTGAGATAGACATGTTTTTCTGTGTATTCGCTACCACTGTTCACCAAGGGATTCACATATTAATTCATGTATACCAAAGTATGCTGATGTTCTCGTGGAAAAGACAGTGCTTGATATAAAAAAGAGCGTTATAGATGGTAACACAAAGTACTTCAAGTACAAAGTACAAATATTTGTTATTTAAGTTTCATTCATCCCTGACGAATCTGAAGATTGCGAAATGCATGGAACTTTAGTAAAATACATCATCATTTTGTAACTGAAATAATTTGTGTGCCTTAAAGGCCTGCGTTGGTGCCAGACTGTCTCATCAGAAAATTTACCAACAATATTGCAATTTCATTGGGAAATAAAACGCTATCACACCTCCATAAACCTCTTACAGACTAGAAAAAGGCGATCGCAGGGATCGCCAAAAAGGTGATGAAGCACCAATGATAAAAGTGGATTTGACTAAATAAACATTATACTGTAATCTGGATTCGAAAGAAATGTCTAGCCTACAGAAAAGTACGTATCTGATAAGCTATGGAACGTATCTTGGTGATACCGGGCGATGGAAAAAGGTATGAGTGAGAACAAGCATACAGAGATATGTACACTTGTATCGCTCTCTTTAGATGTACCGTAAGGAGCTGAAACATCGTACGCAATCAATACATCACAGTTTGGACAAAATAACCAGTGTCAGGGTACTTCTCCACTTTTTTCCATTTATTAATCCGTTGCACAATCCACTGGGGATCTCCTGCCCTGCGAAACTATTTTCAACCAGACCCAAAGTACCGGAAAATGTATCGAAAGTTAAAGTGCTTGAAGAAACGCTGCAGTAAATATGACTCTACGATTCTTTACCATTAGGTCGTTTTGGAAGGGAGGTATTGTATAATTTAACAAGAAAATGCAAGTTTAAAGAAATGTTCTGTCAAAGTAAATGTTTTAAGAGCTTTTTTATCTTGGCATTTAACGGTCCTAATATGGTAAATTTGAATAATAATGATAGCATATAAGGAATAGTATTATAGTGTAATAAAGATCAACAAATCACACTTACCATAAACAAAGCAACCTAGCCACACGCCTGCACCCCAAAAACCAACCAGAAATCGCAACACACAAAAGACGATGTAATTCGGTGAAAATGAAGCAATGACTTCACATATTGAAAAGATTATACCACATGCAACTATTAGTGTCCTCCTACCAAATCTGTAATTATGAAAAGCGATGTACCTACTTTTATATGTTTTCCTGTTGAGGGCATAACAGTGAGCAAGTACAAAAAGGGTCCTGATCAATGCGCCCTTTGTTGGTAGCTGACAGTCGTTTAGAGGGCGCTACAACCCTACCCCACAAAATCGCATTTTTTCTACATGTTACTATGAACGGGTTCAGTACCTGTCAAAGTACTATTTAAGAGTACTAGTAATGTGAATACTATTATTGCTGGAAGGAACCTCTGTCACATTTTACAAGAAACAACAGAAAACGTTACTACCAAGACGGCCAAGTAATCGCTTTATTTGTTCGAGGCAATAACTTTAGATAATCATCAAATGTTCTAGAGTACACATCAAGGAAGTGTCGCAGTGAAAATAAAGTACCAAGTATAAGACGTCCAAATCATTGTGAATTAATAAAACAATACACAAGAGTCTAAAGGCATAGGGATGAGATTGTAACATTTCAGTGTATCTTAGGATCAAGCTTAGGAAGTTTAGATTGCAACGACCTGAGGGTTGGCAAGAATAGATGTCTCAGCGTGTAGAAACAAAATTTATGCAACTGTCACAAGTGAATAAATGTTAGAATTTCGTGCAAGTCACGATATTTTCCCGCAAAAATCACATATTCATAATATTAGATATTTTAACGACTAGACGAAAACGTATTCAAACCGAATTTCTATTAATTTTTAAATAGCAATTTTGCTCGTAGAACAACCACTATATCAAACTTATTAAATTTGCAATATTTTTTTTCTTAAACCGAAAACATCAAGCATTTCTAAATTTCATAGATAGTTTTAGATGTTAATTAGCTATATCAAATATTTTTACAGATATGGTGTATGTTATGTTGATTGATAGATACGCTTTCACAATATTCAGAAAAAAACCCTAAAAATCATAAAATTTTGAGTTTAGAAGTTGAAATTTTTCCTCTCTTTAAATGTATGAATTATGGCAGGAAAACATCTGTCACTATTTGTCATGTTCAATCTTGAATAATAAATTCATAAAACGAATGAGTCGACCAAATTTCAGTCAAATCTGACTACAAAATACAATTTCGCTTAATTCAGGTGTGTTTGCTACAGTGGCCTATGCTTTAATATACTTGCGTAACATGTCAGTTGGCATCGTAACAAAATGCGAAACATACAATACATAATGTTCTTGTAGCTGTCTTACCTGTCAACGACTATCCCAATCACGACATTCCCAAGGAGGATGCCGACAAGATACAGTGACATCGCAACTGAGACAAAGGTAGCATTATCACATACCAAGTCAAACTGAAAAAGATATATTACCAAGTTCAAACTTCACCTTTTAAAAATAAAAATCAAATTTTTTTTTTCAGCGGCACTGTATAATGGACAATGTAAAACTGTACCGAAAGAAGGTAATAATTTTGAATATTTTTACAATAGAGGGGTGGTGTTACCGAACGATTGTAATCGCTCATCGAAGCGTGCAAAAATACTTAGGCTTCAAAGCACGCCCCGATAAAGTATGATGTAAGGTTGCATAATCAAAAAGTATATATATATATACATATATATATGTTCGACTGTGGTTTTTCAGGTTTCACAGCTAGCTACTCCCATTGTCTTTATTCAAATTCCAACACTAGCGCCCTCCCAGCCACACTATAAATACACATTCAAACATTCTCCCAATTGCCACTGAACATCTGAGCCATTCAGATAGGTAAGAAACAACTCCTGTATTTTCACCATACTGTCACTTAGTATTTTCTCCGACATGTAACTTTTGTACGTTAAATATCACTGTGACTTACTCCGTGTTGAAACTTTTTGATCTGTAGCACCCGAGGAAGTCCTACTTTTAGGACGAAACGTTGTGCTGTTATAATAAACTATTTGAACCAGAAGATTGGTACGTGTGTAATATCCTACAAACGAGTATATATATATATATATATATATATATATATATATATATATATATATATATATATATATATATATATATATATATATATATTTATCACATGAACTGGCCCGTATCTCCTTCATCACACAAAGAGTTCCGTA
Source organism: Ptychodera flava (assembly GCF_041260155.1). Taxonomy (NCBI): domain Eukaryota; kingdom Metazoa; phylum Hemichordata; class Enteropneusta; family Ptychoderidae; genus Ptychodera; species Ptychodera flava. The sequence continues at coordinate 23,310,105 of NC_091937.1, read as the reverse complement.
AAATTCTCGCTCGGAAACAAACCTGCAGCGTAAGGAATGTGGAATCCGATGTATTTCGAAAGTTGACTCAGACAACACTCACTACAGAACAGAGTTTCCGTCAAGTAATGAAAATTGAAGGTACCAACGGGCGAGATATGTGTCACTGCAAACACCAAAGTCCATCTGACGTAAACATTGACGACCGGATCGGGATAACCGAGTTGACACTGGCGGAGACCGGTGACGGCAGCGTTGTGGCCATATAAAAACATGAAATGTGGCCTACTATGTGTGTCATCGATCTGAATCTTTCGCGCTCGCCAAGGTCAAAAACTTGTGAGATTTTTTCAAAAGCCACGGCATCTCTAAGAATGAGAATTACTGTTTCGACCGTGTCGTTGCATTTTACTTCATAAATCTATTCGTAAATATTCTAAATGACTATGGCTATCCGTCGTTAGCGCGGCGAAAGCTATGTCCGCCGGTAGACGAATTGCCTAGCATCGACAACGCGAGACAATGATTGACACGCTCACGTGACCGAATCCGTATGTCTGATTGGTACAGATACCGTTCGATGAATCAAAATTTAAACTTAATGGGATTTATGAATGAAAGTATCTCCTGGATGACAGGCCGCTTTACCCGTTAAATGAAAGTAATCCGCGTAAATAAAACATAAATCGCGACGAAATTCATGCACTTTGTTACAATAATTTTGATCCACCTACGTCAAAAGAAAAATAAGAAGACTGCCCATGTGATAAATATATAATCCTTTGGTATTTTTCTCTGTTTGACGTCATCGTACACTCGTGTTTTTCGCGGAGCCGCAAAACTTCTCGCCTTCGGCACGAAGTTGTACGGCTCCGCGAACAACACTCGTATACGATGACGTCAAATAGAGAAAAATACCATGGGAAATAATATATATATATATATATATATATATATATATATATATATATATATATATATATATATATATATATATATATATATACATATATCAGAAGTCATTTTGAAAACAAAAAAAGACAAAGTATATCCATCATTAACCTTTATTGAAGGTAAGATTATGTGTAACTGTATGACTGGTATGAAAAATGAAAAAAATAACTGTCCGTGATTTTTTTTATTTGAATTAGTAAGATTTCGGATATTTTCTTTTGCTATAATGAAAATGTTAGGAAGACATGTTTTATCACATATGTCATGATTTTGCGAACAAGCTTTAACGTCAGACTAGTAAAGGTACGAAGTTTCGGATAATCGATAGATTATTGATATATGACTGTGTCAAGAGCTCGTTTTAAGATTTAAAGACAAGTATTGAACTCTTCAAATCAATGAACTATCCGCAGAAAATTAAGCTCATAACCCCATTAAAGTATATATTTTCTGAAAGTAAATGCTAGGTTTTGTATTACTAGACAACTATTTACACAATGACAATGACAGTCAATTTTAATAACCTCTTTAAAAACGGAGGTTTTGCCTATCCCAACACTAATGCTGAAATATATCCGGTGGAAATTAACATGATGAAAAGGTGTCATGTCGATCTTCCAAAATATGTCTGCGATTATTGTTTTAGGCTCCAGAACGTTGTTTATGATTCTACAATTATCTGACTTGGAACTAATCCTTAGTCTTACACCTTTCAGAGTATGTAACATAAAAAGTAGGACAGATTTTAAAAAATCCCAGACACAGTTTGAAAGAGGAACACGATACCAATTTATCAAGCTAATTTTGACCGGAAATACATCAACGTTAGTGCAGGAAAATAAAAAACCTATGTCATGTGCTCATATGTTTACTTGCAAAAATGTTCTGCAAATCTCCCGACATGATTGACCGAAATTCCTCACCTGTTGCTGCACGGTTGATTTATATTGTGACGTATCATAATCGTAGCCATTGTCACATTTGACCTTTGACGAGTTACTGATGTCAGCCGGCAGAGAAATGTTATCATAATTTACATTATAGCGGTAACACTGGCTGTATGTCTCCACCATGTTACAGCCATCATAGACCGTCTCCTTTGGTATGGTCAGATTTTTCATAATCCCTGTGCATGCACTTATTGACAAGTTACTACACCATTCCGTGCTCGGTTCGGGCAGCTTACACCACGAGGAAGTCTCGGCCATGATGAAAACGATGGAGAACATATTCATGCCCAACGGAATAACAGCAAGGAAGATAAAAAACGAACATCGTTGCTGGTAGGTTCCAAACTCTCCAAGCAAATGAATTAAGACGTCATCGAAGTGCAACATGCTGAACTGGGAATGGATAAAACTAGTATAGCCAATGCTACAAATTTTGCAGCCCATTATTATGAAACAAAAACATGCTAATACCCCCTTTCGGTTTATTTACTTTTCTCATCATTAAACAGTGGTTTAAGATTAGCCCATTTTTAGTGATGCATATGATTATAATTTATTAGATTAACAGTAAATTGACAAGGATGTGTCTCAGAATTGCACTCGGGGAGTATATTCAACATTCACAAATACTATTAAGGTCCTTTGCTTTGACAGAGCTATGAATACTATAACGGTTTTGACAGTATTAAGAAAATCGACAGAGATTGTCAACGATCGCAAAGCTTTTGTACATTTTAGCACACTTAACATTTTGAAGGATTTTATTATAATATAAAATGAAATATGTATTCAAATAAGCGGTCGGAGACTATAAATTGAATTTTTGCGCGGTAGGGTGGCAGGGATTTAATTTTGATGGAAGAGGTAAAAATTTTATGTCTTCCTCTTTCCATATGAAGATTGCTATACGGTATTAAGCCAATTGCAAATTAGGAATCATGTTTCGGGCAGAATGCGCTTTTCTTAGAAAATTCGTACGCAAAATTCGACTTGGGTTCAAAAATGTTCTCGGAGAGATCTACAAATACACAAATCAAAATTCCGTGTGTGTTCACAGTTTGCTTTTGAAAGTTCAAAGTTCGCGGATTATCTGATGTCGAATGGTAGAGCGTTTGATAGTTCAGGTGCGGCGTATGAAAATACACGGCCAACATAGGTGATGGTTTGATGCTCTCTTACCTCGGATTTAATCTGTTATTCGTCCAAATATGGTAATGAGATACATCGAATCAGAAGGGGAAGGATTCATTACACACTCAACCATTTAGGGAGGATTGTCATTCGAAAGGGAAAGTTTATTTCTAAGTTGAAAGCGTTCTCAGAATGGTATGTGTATCTTGTACAGAGCCAGAAGAACAAGCACTGACTCTGTTCATAAAGGTTATTGCTACACATGGAAATAATGGTAGCCGCTGTCAACATTTAACGGCAGGTTTATGCAATGTATTTGATTTTCGGTGCTGTAATCATCATTTCATCATTTGGAAATGTTATCTCGACCAACAATACTTTCGTTCTTTCGTATTAAGGATTATTACATGTGTACCACAAACTACTGATCAGTTGGCAGCGAAATAAACGCAACAGAGCGCCCTCCGAAGTCATGACCTTTTGCTATCTACAAGTGCTGCCAAGAGTCAAGGCAACTATTCCTAGCTTCCGTGATTTATTTATATATGTATGAGCGTGCGTATTGAAGAGACGCTTGCTGGTCGTGGCGTATTCCTTGCTGTTTAAGATGGGGGTAAAGCAGAAACCGTACTTGCAGATGTTGTGCATAATGTATATTCTGTGTTGGTGCGTTAAGATTTAGATCTATTTTACTAGATTCAGGTCGTTCGTTTGAAGTGTTCCCTTAGGCTATTACAATCCAAAAGGTTATCTTTCTATGGCTCAGTACATGTTTGAGTAAACGCTAAGAGGAGTACTTATAGCGACTGTGTAAACACAATGAGCATTTTTATTTTAAGAGTCATTTGCTTAGTAAGAAACTTTCTTCCATTTGGTGTTGAACGTTATGAAAGACGAAACAGACAGTTGAATAGTTTTAGTTGAAGCTTTTCAGCGAGACAAGAAGTGTCGGAGTTTCTCTCTTTGACCTTGTCGTCGTTGTCAGAAGTCGAAAATGGCTAGACTGTGTGCTCCCATACTAAGATTTAGATGAACTCTTTTACTAGATGCAGGTCGTTAGTTTCACGTGTTCCCTTAGGCTAGTACTTTCGAAGAGGTTATATTTCTATGGCTCAGAACATGTTTGAGTAAACGCTAAGAGGAGTACTTATAGCGACTGTGTAAACACAATGAGCATTTTTATTTTAAGAGTCATTTGCTTAGTAAGAAACTTTCTTCCATTTGGTGTTGAACGTTATGAAAGACGAAACAGACAGTTGAATAGTTTTAGTTGAAGCTTTTCAGCGAGACAAGAAGTGTCGGAGTTTCTCTCTTTGACCTTGTCGTCGTTGTCAGAAGTCGAAAATGGCTAGACTGTGTGCTCCCATACTAAAATGCTGATGCTGTATAGCATAAAATCTTATTGCCTTAAAATTTATGGCGCATTGTTGTCTGTGTACACCAGACACCTCTATGTGCGGCCTGTCCCCTGTTCGTGCTACTTTCTGACTACACAACATATTCAGAACTCAGCGAATGACTGCATGTTATGTTTGTCCTCCATTATCAGGATACCACTTTTGGCTTTATTGTTAGTTTGAGTCTGTAGTCATAATTTTCGCATCTTATAGTAGACCTATTGACGTCGTACACGTGCTGTAGTTTCTGTATTGCTCTCTGTATTGTTATCGTAGACGCCTAACAGCATGAACGACAAATCAAACTCGGACCATTGCGTCATGCTGTAGAGGTGTAAACATAAAACATCGAGCTCTACTCTCAATCGGAAACACATCGTGATAGAGTACAAGATTGAGGGATATTTTTCATTTAGTTTGCCCTGTTTTTCACTCTGCTCAAGATCAGACAATTGATAAACTGATCCGATGCTGGGTTACTTTACTCACCTGTAACTCTAGCGACTGCAGATGGCAGCAAATATGGACAGTAGAACAGAAATGATGTTGTACAGTTCGTTTCCGTTGTGCCAAATATTATTCAGACAACACAATGACCAGGGTAAAGGTTAAGTCGGGTTTCGTGAAAAAGTTACAGTGTGACGTTTTATGACCTACTGTAAACGGTCTAATTGACCAAAAGATAAAACTATTTGCTTCAAGCCTCGTTTACCTCACTATATTTCACTTTTGACCCATGAATAGCGAAGGACACAGGTACCATATTGTTTACGAGATACAATACAAATGTAACAACATTTGCTTTAAGATGTGGGCGGGTTGGTAGGTAGGTATGTAGGCATGCATTTAAATTCTTGCGTAAGTATGTGCGCATGGATGAAAACATCACATTGTATGCGTATTATATTTTGTGTTTTTCCTTAGAATGGAGATGCGTTTTTATTGAAGCGCTTTTGTTATTCAAATAAAACACTAGTCCGAAATACTATGCAAAGGTGTTTGAGACTTTAGTTTGATTTTTAATACTTAGTAACTTTAATGTATGATTTCGTATCATTTCATTGTTATATTTTCAACGTGTTCACATAATTTCAATAATGTGCCCCCGTTTTCACCATTTAAAAATAAATTTATGGCTTACTCAAACATGATTGGTACAATTGCGTATAATTTGTTACTCTCTCCACACTATGCGGCACCGTTCCTAAACAATGTAACCTTTCATTGTTCTTACCAACATTCTTACAATATAAAATATAAAACATGAGATCATATCTGATATATGTCAATTTCAACAAGGTTACAATGCCTATAAGTATGTTTAGGGGTCACATTACAAAGCACACCAGAAGAAGATATTAGACGCCATCATATGGCATTGTCCAACCCCTCCAAAACCGTTTCTTGCTCAACGATAAAATTAACATTTGAAGGACATGTCTCCAGTTGATGTTCGTCTCTGCTTTGTTCACCTCCATTCCCGCTTGGTTTGCGTTTTCTACGGAAATAAAAATATTATACTGGTATTGATTCTCTCAGTTACTAGATGAAGTTTGCAAGACGTCGTAAATACATGACTGCATTATTTCATCTTTGAATAACTGTCTGCAATTTGCAAGATAAAAAACTGCAAATTTACTTGCCAAATAGGAAAAATACCCTCGATGAAATACAAACATACTGTACCATCACAAGTGCAGAGAACTTTCTCACTTTATTTATTGTCGATAGAAAACATTCTGTAAAGGGCAAGTAGCTACATCCTTTGATAATATTTTCATATTTTCTTTAAAAAGCTATTATGTTTTATCGGGCTTTCTTAATCATGTTGAAATATTAAGCGACGACCATGTCATTAAAGAGGCACTCCAACTTGGTAACATTTTTAAAACATTTTTTTAATGCCAACGGTCGATATTTGATGTGGCGACTGAGCGCGGATCGCAAGATATCGATAAAAACATGTCATTTCCCGAGCGTATTTTTCACATCCCGAAGTTTCTGATTATGACCCGAAATCCCCCAAAGGTTTGGTGTTGTGCTGATGGACGATATTCTAGGGAGACCAAAAACGTTAGAATGACGCAATTGATTTACCTCTCACTGCGAAGACTTTATATACATCATTATGCCTTTACCTAAGGTATTTTTTTAAAAACTTCTCCTTAGTTTGTGTCGTTTTCATTATTCTCAATCAGTTGTATTAGATTTTTAACCAATAACACATAGATATCAGTGTGTAAAATATTAGCCGTCTCTGATGACGACATGTTGTCGTCTGCCACACAGTTGCGCGTGGTTCGATATATAACGGTCGCCACGTGGTATGCGTCTGCATACCATGCGGCGGCCGTTAAGTGTCAACCAAACGTAACTGTGCTGGTCACCTATGCGAATTCTGGTGGAATCAGCAAACTTTGCTTTTTCGAGGTTTTTTTGCCGAGTCAATAAGACTCTGCTTTCTCCCACGGGACATGACCGATCACTGACGCGAGTGGTACTGTGGCGTACAGCAGCGTCTGCGTAGACTCGTACTCCATAGCTTAGTTGACAATGGCCCCAGTGCCGAACGTTCGATGTTCGGAAGCTGAATTTAGGTGGGCCACCGGAATTCAAACTTTTACTTTTTTGAGGACATGATTTCATCGATATCTCGCGATCCGTGCACAGTCGCCACGTCAAATATCGACCGTTGGCATTAAAAAAATGCGTTTTAAAAATGTTACCAAGTGGGAGTGCCCCTTTAAATTACTGTAAGTAATACATTTGACTTATTGAAAAGAATCCTAGTCTGGCCAAATACCCGCTAAAAGCGATAACAAATATTCATGACGCATATGCAATTCGTGCCCTGAAGTTTCAAAATGTTTGAAGTAAAGCACGATGCTATAAGTATACAGTAAGACGATACTGGATTCAGCCTATGTTACAGGTAATGGAGTTTGACACATTACTTTGATCACAATTTGCCTCAGTTTCTTTTGACAATTACATCTCCAAGGCATTTCAAAATATCACTACCATAACAAATATTAGAAAGGCTACAAATATGAACTGTTTTATTATAAAACCACTGTTGCTTGAATTCGGTGACTTCCACAAAAATAATACGTTTATGCATAAACAATAACACTATATTAACACAGTATTGTAAACCTTTTGGGATCGAATTCTCCTCTCGAGATACACTCCAACTCAAATGCGCATTCATAGGGTAATATTGCCACATAGTTTACATAGGTTTTATTTAAATATCACATACGTGTTAAATTTGCCACAGGTCAGGAACGGTAAACAAATCGTTGAAAGAACGATTAGCAGCGAGAAAACGAGCAGAAATAAGCATACATGTACGGACAACTGCCTATTAATTCCATTGCTATTACATACCTGCCAAAGTTCTCCCCTTTCATCATTGTTTCCGGAAGTTTCTGTCCACGAGTTTCCGGCAGCGGTAGTATCAGAATTCCAGCGATGAAAGAGAGTACGCCAAATATTAACAATGTTAGGGGTGCCCATACTGTCTGCAATTCCAGAAACAGAGGAGACAGAATGCTACCTACATAACCAACCATGGCACACATACCAACACCACTCGACCTGGTTTAATAAACACAAACACAAATTAAATGCAACAAAAATGACAATATTTAGTCATAATCGTTTGCACCATTAACAACAGCAACAACAACAACGTCACAATCCTACTCCTCCTCCTAATCATCATCATCATCATCATCATCATCATCATCATCATCATCTCATCGTCTCTAGCAGCTGTAGCAGCATCAGCAGTACAGTCATCAGCATCTTCAAAAACAATCTCAAATTATCTGTAAGTACTGATATGTGATTATTCATCCAGTCGACGCCTAAGCCGACAAGTTACCGGTATGAGTAATATTTTAAATCGTAAGGATACATTAACAACAGAAAAGAATTGCAATTATAAGAATTCAGATTTTTAAATCCCGACCTAAGTGGAGTAGGGTACAACTCATTGGCGATCAAGTAGATTGTATTGAAGGCCACCAAGATACTCATTTTACCAAGCATAAGGATTAATATTCCAGCCCAGATCATGTTTCCACCTGACGGAAAAACGGAAATAAAATTAGTAATTGACAAATTTGCGTTAACCATTGTATTGATATAGATTTTTAGCATGTATCATCCTTGTTATTCATTGTCGCGTGAATTGGAATGAGGGTATGAATACACATTTTTTACTTGCTCCGCTGTGGCTATAAATATGAAAGGCCCTTCCCCCTGCCCTGGCCCATGCCCTTGTTCACTCTGAAAAACCTATTAATTAGGTAAAACCAGCCTATCTTAGCTAAGGAGATAAACCAATCTTTTTCCTTTTGCTTTTGGACATTGATGCACAGACGTGAGAAGAAAGTTGCTAGTCTATTATGTCCGTAATTACACCTGTCAGTCGTCAAAAGGGTCTTGAAATCGCTATTACTGCTTTTCCTTACACGTGGGCATGAACGGTGTCACAAGACAGGCGCAACCACCGAATGTCATCATAATGCACAGTGATCGGCGTCTTCCAAGTCTTGGCGATTCAACGAAGAAATAAGTCAAGACAGCAGCGGGGATTTCCACAGCAGCGGATATAGCAGCACTGATGTAATCATTTCCCTCAAGATTTGACGTATTCATGGATATTCCCATGTAAACCAATGCATTAACAAACCTTAAAATATAAATGAAGAAAAAATAAAATAAAATACAAACCGTGAAAGACATTTGGATCTTTCATTGCCTTTCCTATCCTTCAGAGCATCTATTAGGGGCAAGTGCCTTAAGTCATATTGAGAGGCTACTCAAACCAGATATGAACTGAAAATGCTTATCTCTTTCATTATATATTGCAGTTATGTGTAACTTTGAACCTTTGCTACATGTTTGCAACATTATTGAAAGTATTATGATCAACATCACGAACAATATTCACCACAGATTAATTCCAAAGGTCATTAAGTATACAAATATGTAATTAGCTGAAATAAAAATACTAAATGTCTTTGACTGCTGTTAGTGTATCACCTCTTTATATAGCAAGTATAATCGCCTTCTGTGAAGTCCTTCAAGTTATATATGACAAACTTGAAATCTCATCAGATATGCAAATTATAAATTAGCTGACATGAAAATGCGAAATGACTTTCAATATTGATATAACCTTATGTATTTATCAATGTAAATAGCATGTTTTGCCAACTTTGATCAAGTAAATCCCAGTATATATTCCTATTTAGGAAAGCTCATTAAATATGGAAGTACGACATTGAATGAAATAATCTCATCAAATATGCAAATTGGGAATTTACTGAAGTAAAAACGTTTCACGACTTTCGATAATGTTGTATCATAGTGTCTTTAATGTACATAGCAAGTTTCGCCAACTTTGGTCCAGTCAATTCAGATAAATCCTTAATTAGGAAAATCCTTTAATACGCAAATTAGGTAATGTTGTATCATATTATGTTTAATGTACATGCCGAGTTTCATCAACTTTGCTTGAGTTAATTCAGATGTATATCCCTTACTAGGAAAATTCATTAAATATGCAAATTAGGAATTAGCTTAAGTTAAATGCTTAATGACTTTCAAGAATGCTGTATCATAATATATTCAATATATGTAGCAAGTTTCGTCAACTTTGGTCCAGCCAATTGAGATATATATCCCTGTTTTGGACAGTTCATTAAAATATGCAATCATCTTTCATGTCACCCCTTAATACCTTTCACAGTTGAGATATCTTGGTGTGATCAACATTCGCAGCAAATCTCATCAAATTGTGTGCAGACATTCTCAATGCATCAGTTTTTTTCTAAAATTAGTAATTATGCTATTGAGCAAAAAGTAAGCACGCTACACCTACGACATAAGCTCACGTGTGTTAACATGTGAAGTAATAAAATGTAATGATTTATGGACAACAGACATCATCAAGAGAGCCACAAACGGAAAATTAATATGAAACTCAAGTGGAAGCTTTTATATTGTAATTAAATATCATCAGTGCCAATTCAAATCCATGTAGAACAGAAGTGCCGAAAACATTGATTACTAGCGACTAGAAATGTTATAATTCTCATCTGTTAGGCACATTTCTCTAGAATGAGTCATGTTCTGCAGTACATATTATTCGTTTCTTACCAAATAAAGCAGAGGGTTAAGTGTATCGTCCTCATCGACGGTAACCGGAATAAATCCAAAACCCCATATTGACTTTCGTCATCAGCATCGCCGTTGGAGTTAACCTGGTTTAAACTAATATATATGCCGACGATATATTTGCATTAAAGCAACTTCAAGTTATGCCGCAACTCAAAAACAATTGAACCCCTTTGCATTACGTTGTATCATTATTCAACGTGGGCACAGTTTGCTCAGTCTTGCCAAGTGACCAACTTATCTGTAAGGCGTGATCGTTTGAATGTTTATGGCATGTTACATGAGGTGTCGGGCTGTTCACTGCATTACACAAAAATGATTTTATTCATATCTTATCAAAGTATATCCTTTCTTTCTGTTTGAACGTAATCCCGTCAAAGGCAAGAACATCTGATATAATAGAGTATAGAACGTGAATATAGCGTTTTTTCAACGTATTCTTTTTCCAATTTTTTGCATGTTTTTAGTTTTCTACTTTAGATATTTAAGAAAAATATGTGATCACCTTGTCACCATCTTGTTTACGGGGATTCCATGACTGGTCGCTTATCTTTTCTGGAAGTTCAACACCATTGACTCTACCCATTCTCCGTATGATTTCTTCTGCTTCTTCCATCTTACCAACGGAAATGAGCCATCGGGGCGATTCTGGCAGAACCCTGTGAAGAGACTTGTTATTTAGCCACTTTGAATAAACCAAAATCAAATGTTTTTTACTTGAGAATGGTAACAAGATTCAATAGACGCTCGTAGACCAAACAAAGTTATCGAGGTTATTTGTTATGTATTGCCTACAGATTCACTTTTTAAGATGTCAATGCCCGCACTGTAACCCACTCGCAATTACCACATCATTTGTACTGTTGACATTATAACAATTTTCCTCCGCCCTTCCAGTATTTCAGAACGAATCCTGTCCTTTGTCAAGAACAGATATTCTATATTGATAAATTATAGCTCTACATATGCGCGGGATGCGAATTTGTAATTTATATAGAAAACGACAAGTCAGCTTTATTGTTTACATGCCTTTGTGATATTAAGTGTGGGCTTCTACTTTCGAAAGAAGTTTAATCTTTAACTTGAATATTTTCCATACACAAGATCAAACAAGCATTGCCGCTACTGTTTGATGTTGCTTTTCATTATTGTTTGTCTTATAATAAAAGTATGCTTTTACGTCGCCCGACCGATACTACCATGGTAATATCTAGCATTGACCTTCAATACATCTTTTACATATCCATTTTTAGCTCACGTGTTCACACATGGAGTTAATATCATAGCAATGTCTGTCTGTCTATGAGTGTGCGTGTGTGAGTGTCTGACTGTCTGTCTGTTTACGCGATAACTAAGAACGCCTGAACAGATTCAAGTCAGATTTGGTAGACAGGTACTATATGCTACTTACAAGAACTGATTAGATTTTTGTTAGTGTGCCTTGCATATTATTGAGGTTATGCAATATCATTTTTTCCATATAATGGTTTCCCTATGGAGACAGTAATGACAGAGTCGATATATATAAAGAAATACTGCACAAACTTTAATGAAACGTTTCACAGATGACAATCTCAGAACATTATGAGGATAATGTGAGTACGTGTCAATTATCTCCTTGTTTGCATATTTAATTAACTTTTGTAAATTTGTGAAATTACTCTGAAATGCTTGCACCAAATTTGATGATACATGCAACAAATGTTGATATGATATATATCTGATTGTAATTAGATGCATTGGGCAGTGTAAAGTTAATAAATAGCTCATTTGCATATTTTATGAAGTTTTGTAATTTGTCGTATAACTCCGAAATAAATGCATCAAATTTGATGAAATCTGCTGCAGATACTGATCCGACAGATATCTAACTGTGGAAATTAATTAAAGGTTCACTTGCCTATTTAATGAACTTTGTAATTAGGTTTATAACTCTAAAATTACGGCACCCAATTAGGTGAAACCTGCTACAGATATTTATCTGATAAATATCTCATTATACTGCGAAGCATGCGGCAGTGTCAATGATTAATAGCTCTTTTGCATATGTAGCCCTGGTTTCGATTGTAAGTCACGTGATTAGGTCTACTGCGTGTTGTTGAGTGTGATGACACATGTCTTTCATTTCATTGATAGCGTCTTCACCCACAATGCATTACAATGCTTTACTGATTTTCACTGATTAAAGACAGTACTTGGGTATGTATGTACGTTTAGAAATTATTATCAGTTTTAGTACCAAGAAAAAATTTCAAGGCAGCGTGGTTGGTCTTTATACATGACTGTGCTTGCAGGTATGTGTATTTGAATACATTGGTATTAAAAGCAATTAACTTTTAAAGGTCTCAGAGTGTGAGGTACAGCCCCCAAGTTTTAAACTTCGAAGGACCATGTGTTTTCCGAATTGACGTGAAGACGTTTTTAAGTTATTATTCTGTTGTTAGTGTAATTCCAGTAGTGCTTTATAAAGTAAGAGAGTTCTCTTTTGGAGTTGTAATTTTGGTTTTTTGATCCTGAACGAAGTTTTCTGTGATTCTTAGGTTTTTAGTTTCAGTGAGACCTTTGCGGAACGTATTGGCTATCATGTTGACTTAGTCTCATCCTGAATGAGATTGTTTAAACAGAAGGAAATGCTTACACAATTGCCGTTCGTCTTTCCACATGACTGTGCTTGCAAAGGATATCCAGTTAATGAACTACTGATAGACTGTGTGTTCCTATTGTGTGGCCTGAGAGGAGAGCCAAGGAGAGCCTAGGAGTTTTTCTTGTCAATATCAGTTTATCATCGACTGGATTACCGCTACCACGGTAGGAATATAAAATCCCCAGGGAGGATCGTCTGAAGAACTGTGTGTGTAAAGTAGCTTTCCTATTGGATAGACTGTCATCGTCATAGCGACAGGACGGACTTTAGACCCTAGAAAGCAGCCATTGTACAACTATATGAACGTCAGCTAAGTGAATGGACCGTATGACAACAGCCATTGTTTAATCACCTTGAACTCTAGTATAATAGTGGATTAATTTAATTGTGCGCCAGGAGATACGTTTCCAGTAACAATACTATCAGTTCCATCATCGTAGACTAGTGTTTATTTTTTAGTTTCTTTATTATTATCATCACTAGTAGAATTTGTAGTTGTCGTGAAATAAACCTCAATAAAAACTGTAACGCAAATTGTATGATAATCATTCTTCCCTTTGTTTGTGATTTGGATAATATGAACCAGGATCCGGGTTTAGTTGGCTGGTAAGTTTAAGACAGTCGAACTACCAGGGTTACACATATTTTACGAAGTTTTGTAATTAGTCATATAACTCCGATATAAATTCACCACATTTGATGAAATCTGCTGCAGAAACTGATCTAACAAATATCTGACTGCGTTGTAAAGCATTTAGTAGTGTGAAGTTAATTGAGAGTTCATTTACATATTTAATGAACTTTGTAATTAAGTATATAACTATAAAATTACGACACCAAATTTAGTGAACCTGCTACAGATATTGAGCTGATAAATAATTGTGCTTTGAAACATTCAGCAGTTAGTGAAGTGTTCAACTGCATATTTAATGAACTTTGTAATTAGTGATATTACTCCAAACTTACAGCATTAAATGTAATGAAATTTGCTACATTTGTTGATTCGAAAGATATCTAATTGTCCCATGAAGCATTGAGCAGTGTCAGGTTAATAAACAGCTCATTTACATATTAAATTAAGTGTTGAAATTAGTGATTTTACTCTGAGAGTACTGTGCGAAAGTTGATGAAACCTGCTACATATGATGATATAACAGATATTTGATAAGCGTACTACTATTAGTAAACCTGTTGTAAAACATGTGAGCACATTCACTTCACATCTGTTTTATGTTCGAACTTGAAATATAGTCTTGACATGAACTCATTTGTCGACATTGTGTTATGAGACAAAGGTAAACATACACTGTTTATGAACTACAAATTATTAGAAATATCATCAGAACGTATAGAAACTTAATAATTTTACGATTAATTTGATTCTTACCACCAGTAGGTAAACAACAGAATACCCGGGAGTGAGACGATCACTTGAAGGAGCCACCATTCGCGGATGAAATATGCTAAAATCACCATCAAGAGGTAACCCACTGCAAACGACGCAGCGTTGATCATTCCGACAAGTACACGCTTAGACGGGCCAACTAGTTCTGTCACTGTGGAAGAGGTTGTATTGAAATGATAACGTGTACACTAAGAATTTTGTCAATGTAGTGAGATAGACGTTATTTTTTCCGTGTGTTCGGTACCGCAGTCCACCGAGGGATTCAAAAAATCATTCATATATGCCAAAGTAAACAGATGTTCTCATTGGAAATTACAGTTTCGATGTAAACGGAATATTATCAATAATAACTCAAAGTACATCAAGTACAAAGTAAAAATATCTGTTTCTTAGCTTCATGCATCCCTGAGAGTCTGATGATTGAGAATGCATCAAACCTTTTAACAGATATTATAATTTTGTACCGCAAGTAATTTCTCTCTCTCTCTCTCTCTCTCTCTCTCTCTCTCTCTCTCTCTCTCTCATATATATCTAATTATATATATATATTATATATATATATATATATATATATATATATATATATATATATATATAATAGGAATAGTAACACGAATTACTTGAAGTACAAAGTAATAATATCCATTACTTAAGTTTCATGCATCTTGCAATCTTCCGACAAACAGACAGGATGCATGAAACTTTAGTAACACATATTATTACTTTGTATTTGAAGTAATTTGTGTTATCTATAACGCTCTGCTTTCCGCATCGAGCACTGTACATAATAGTTATTATATAGTTATTACATCATACCTGTATATTGATGGTGTTAATACAGCGACTGATTGGTCGAATTGGCCAAATGTAAACAAAAATAATTTACACAATCACCTTTATTTCAGAGATAGGACAGCTAGGAATGTATATCGAGAGGATATTTTAAGTCTCTCTCTCTCTCTCTCTCTCTCTCTCTCTCTCTCTCTCTCTCTATATATTATTAATCTTTATACATATACAATAGGCTTCAAGCCGAAATGTATACAACAGTTATCAAAAATAGGTACATCTCGGAAGACACTGTTGTTATATATATAAATAAGATGTATACATGTATTCAATTGAAGTATTTACAGTCACATTATATTGTTGGACATAGAATCTGGAAACATCACAGATTGTACAGATTGTATGCTATCTCGCTTTTTCATTGCAAAAAATATAAACTTTGATAAATTATGGATAACAGTGACATTCTGCATTTGAAATAGCAGAGTAAACTAATCAATAGATGGATGAGTGTAAATGTTGCGTGGTAAATATTTAGCTCTGAGCTCTTTATATTATGGACAAATAAGGCAAAAGTGATATTCATCTTCAATACTGTTTGTATCACAGTAATAGCAAACTCTATCTGAACGACTACTTTTTAAATATCTGTCAGATTCAATTCGTAAAGATTGTGCAGAAAGTCTAAAACGACATAAAGCACTGCGAAACTTGTGTACCTGGATAACTGACAAATATGACTCACAAGATAATGAATTTTTGATAATACGATAATTGTCAAGCGTACTAAATATAGGTAAACTACCATGCCAATCTTGGATATAAATATCTTTACAGCGTTGTTTACAAAGGAGGATAAAGCTATTGACACACCCTACCCCTTGATTTAGTCATGCTTCGCCCGTCCCCACTGAAAAAAGTAACTTTTTAACCCAAGTGCCCAACACTTTTTACTCTTCTCTGCTTCATTATATTGAAAGATATTACAATGATATGCGAGACGATTTTGTGGCATAGGCAGCTATCTAAACCAATATTTGATGACTCTGGTCAATCTGAAAACACGCACTGGGACACGCCCAAGTTCAGCTTTAATTGCCAGACTTGGTGTATTTTGATAGACTTTCAACACGTAACGACAAAATTTGTTGTGGACAATTTCAATTTGTTCCGCTTGATGAGGTCCCCATATTTCACTTCCATACATCATAACTGGTAAAATTTCCCCATCAAATATCTTAAAAGCCACCTTGACATCAAGAGAACCAAATTTAGCAAGAGCTTGTTGGACATTAAAAAGAGCTTTGGTTGCTTGCATTGCCAACTGTTGTTGAGCTCAATTTCACAGGCCAGAGCTAGAAAGCATAACACCAAGGTAGCTATAAGCTTGGACGACAACCTATTTCTGGCCATTCAAAAACCATTTTTAACTATTCTTTAACCTCCCTGCTTTCCTAAAATCAATGATTTTAGATTTTGAAAGATTAACTTTGAGTTTCCCTTTATCAGAATACGAGCTGAGATTGTTCAATAGTCTCTGAAGTCCTATTTGAGTCGTACTGAATAAAGTAAGGTCATCGGCAAACAGGAGAAAAAATAGTTTAACACTTGCTATATGCACTCCTGCTAAATTATGGTCCAAAGCATTACCTATATCATTGATGAATAAAGTAAATAAAAGTGGGGACAGAATGCTACCTTGTCGGACACCAAGTTCACATCTGAAGAAATTATAAATACCTGACGGAGATCGAATACAGGCTGTCACATTAGAGTACATGGAATGTAAGACTGAAAACACTCTACCTTTCACACCATATTTAAATAGCTTGTAGAATAACATATGGTCTTTTGGCCAGAGGTCCAATTATCTTTCTTTTTTATGAATTTGACTTTGTTTGTGTTCCGACTATTTACTGTCTATTCTGTGCTGTTTTGTGTCAATGTTTACAACTATTGTCTTACAAATTCTGACCTAGTGTTATTGGATTATGGATTGGTATGATTACGATTACTTTATATAATGGTTTACACGGTCAAAAGCTTTTTCAAAGTCGATAAAAGCACAGTAGAGTCGGCCACTTAGTGCAAGATATCTAGTTACAATAGTGTGGAGAATAAAAATGTTATCTACAGTAGAATATTTTTGACGAAAACCAGCTTGCTCTTCAATAAGTGGAAAATTTGTATCAGACCAGGACCGTAATCGTTGATAAATAATAATGCTGAAAACCTTATTAATTTTAGAAAGTAAGGTTATTCCTCTATAATTGTTGAGAATTTCTTTAGAACCTTTTTTATGTAATTTGACAATTAGTCCCTGTGCCCACTGCTTTTGAAAACAACCTGTTGCAAGAATGTTATTAAAAAGGTGGAGAATAATGTTTTTAAGTTGGAAAGGTGCATTTTTCAAAATTTCAGGGGCAATCCCATCAATACCTGGAGTCTAGTAGGCCAGCGCTGCAAGGGAAACACGTCAGAAAAGCAAGCGCAGGGCATATGGGCATTTATTACACCTCACTCATTCAGCGTGCACTGCCATTGGTTAAACACGACTCACGTGACATGTAAAATAACGTGATGATGCCCTCTGCGAATGTGATGATGCCCTCTGTATTTGATATTACATGGATGACGTCATTTTACTTACTGCGCATCCTTTCTGCGCAAAACAAATTGTCGTTCGCTTGTTGTACTTTGCAGTCGGCAACTTATGGCTTCGAAACGTCATGCATAGCTGTCACCGGCACAGTTAGACGATACTTTGATGCAAGTAAACAGCAAACGAACGAAAATGGCAACAATGAATGCAATTTCTGTGTTCAGCGACTATGCAAGCAACAAATTTGGATACGCCACCGAGGAAATCGGCAAACTTTAGCGGCAACCCTAGACTCGGCACTGACAACATTTTACGCTGAGTTCCGGACTCAGAAGGCGAACTGTACACGAAGAAGTCTTTGTGTTTTTGTTTCTTTGCATGTTTGTAGTGCTTGTTCGGTGTAATAAGAATAATAACACATGAGAGCTTGGGCAATATCACAATTTTTTGCCTGCCCTCGGGCTGGTGGTCATGATCGAAATACTGATAATGCCCTTGCCTACGGCTCGGGCATCATCAGTATTTCGATCATGACCACCATCCCTTGGGCAGGCAATAAATTGTGATATTGCCCTCGCTCCCATGTGTTATTATTTAAATAGGCCTTGTTTTCGAAACATGATAATGACTTTCAAATGTTCATATAATGTCGGCTGCAAGTGGATTTAGATAAAAGACCTATAGGCCAGCGCTGCAAAGCAAACACGTCAGAAAAGCCAGCGCACGGCATATGGGCTACAATAGTTGTACCTAACCTGGGTCATTCTTAGCCCTGCCATGGTACCCTTTTACTCCATGGCCCTGCGTACGACACTATGTTTTCCCAGCGCGGCGCGAGAGACCTACGCCTCCCGTCCAGCACCTTTTACGCCGGGAATGTACAGCATTGAAGGCTGGACCACAAGGGTTCTTCTTTGGGCTTGTGAAACACACAAGCCCTGCTGTGTGCAGGGGTGTGAACACAATGTCTTTTATGTAATTCCACTTGCAACCGACATTATATGAACATTTGGAAGTCACTATCATGTTTCGAAAACAAGTATGTATATATCAATACATTTCCGTCCCATCTATGCTAAAACGAGACGGTATATAAAATTTTGCAGTTCTATTTCGTGTTTATAAAAGTTGCAGTTGTATTACGATAGCGAGGCCCTATATATATATATATATATATATATATATATATATATATATATATATATATATATATATATATATATATATATATATATATATATATACTATTTTTGCAGCTGCATGAAAACGAGACAATTTTAATGTTTTCGAGACATAAGCTTACAGTTGAAAACATTTACATTCAACCTCATTTTAAACTGTATGTGTCGAAAGCGAGCCTAAATGTAAATTTTCGACCTTTATCCAAGTCCAGACTCTATGTATGTATGTATGTATGTATGTATGTATGTATGTATGTATGTATGTATGTATGTATGTATGTATGTATGTATGTATGTATGTATTCTACATGTATAAATTAATACCCTATATGGATATGTATGCATATATATACGTGTATGTATACGTATGCATATATATGTATGGCCAATGTATATGTGTGTTTGTATGTGTGTTTGTATATCTATATCAATATATTAAAAATTAATCTCTATATACATTTCCTTGCTGCTCTATCTCTGAAATAAGGGTGATTGTGTAAATTATTTTTTTACATATGGCGCCTCGTAGGTATACCCCTCGTTTTTGAAAATATTCCTAGCTAGACGGTCAGAATTTCAACATACTGTTACGATATAAGTGCAATAAATCACACCCAGCGACGGTATACAAGTCGATTTTGACAAGTTCAATTCAGATATGCACTTGCTATTGCTCGTGCATATATGTCGAGAACAAAATCTCGTGGTATACCACCGCTGGATGTGCTTCATTGCTTAAGCATATAAAGATGTAATAAAGTTCAACAAATCACACTTACCATAAACAAAGCAACCTAGCCACACGCCTGCACCCCAAAAACCGACCAGAAATCGCAACACACAAAAAGCGATGTAATTCGGTGAAAATGAAGCAGCGACTCCAAATATTGAACAGATTACACAACATGCAACTATTAGTGTCCTTCTACCAAATCTGCAATTATGAGCAGCGATGTACTTACTTTATATTTTTTCCATTGAGGGCATAGTAGTGAGTAATGAATATTGGTCCTTAGCATGCACCCCTTGTTGGTAACTAACAGTCGTTTAGAGGGCCCTCAAACCCTACCAACATATCGCTCATACAGTCAAATGTTATTCTGAACGGGTTCAGTACCAGTTAAAGTACTAGTTAAGAGTACTAGTATTGTGGTTATTATTACATGAAGGAACCCAGTTGCATTCTACAGGTAACCGTTACAGAAAATATTCCTAGCTAGACGGCCATATAATTGATTTATTTGTTCAACGCAATAACTGTAGATAATCATCTTATGTTCTAGAGCACACATTAGGGAAGTATCGCAGTGAAAATAACGTACAAAGTATGTGTCGTTAAAAATATTTTGAATCAATAAAGCAATGCGCACGTGAGTTAAGGCATAGGTCTTATATATTTAACATTCAAAAGCAGCTTAGGATAAAGTTTTAGGAAGTTCTGACCGCAATAAATTGCAAGTTGGCACGAATACATTTCTCAACGTGAAGAAAAAAATTGTGGAAATGTTGGAGTTTAGTCCAAGGCACGATATTTTCCCGCTAAAATGACACGTGGAAAACAATAAGATATTTCAACCACTGGACGAAAATTTATTCTAACTTAATTGTTATGTTTATAGAATACCAATTAAGCTCGTGTACCAACCACTACACCAAAATTATACATTTTCTTTGCAATATTTTTTAACCTAAAAAAAATCCAGTATTTTTTAACATTTGATGGGTATTTTTAAATGATATTTTAAATATGTCAAATTATTTTATTAAGGATATGATATCTCTTATGTTAAATGATAGGTACTCTTTCTAAATATTCAGAAAAACATAGGATTCTTAGTTTAGAAGTTGAAATTTTACCTTTTTTTAAGGTAAGAAATTTGGCGGGAAAAGTCAATTTTACTTACTTTACCGCGTCTGTCAATATTTCTCTTGTTCAATGTGTTCAAGTTTCTCAAAACGAACAAGTAATCAAAATTTCAGTCAATTCTGACCACATAATAAAATTTCGTTTAATTCAGTTGTTTGCTACAGTGACCCATGCTTTAACATACTTGCGTAATACGTCAGTTGGCATCAAAATACAATGCCACACATATAACCTTTTATCTTCTTGTAGCATTCTTACCTGTCAACAACTATCCCAATAACAACACTCCCAAGGAGGATGCCGACAAGAAACAGTGACATTGCTACTGGGACCAGGATAGCTTTATCACATACCAAGTCAAACTGAAAAAAAGATATAGGATTAGCCCGAATTTCACTTTTAATCAGATTCGATGTTTTTTCAGCGGCTCTGCATAATGGACAATGTACAACTGTACCGAAAGAAGACCATCATTTTGAATAATACAGTGATCCCTGCAAAAAGCAGAGCGTTATAAATGATAATAGTATAATTTACTCCGCCGGAACTCTGCTCAAAGGTTGAAAGTAAGCCCTTACTACCGATGTAAACACTGTATCTAGGGAACGTTGGCGATTGATGAAAGTTAAAAGATGTTTTAAATAATGAATATCGTAAAATTTAAATGTGCAACTATGTTGACTTGACGAATCTAGATATCATGCATGAAATACATTGTTTGTAAACAAGAAAGGCACACACGCGCAGTTACATGGAAAAGCGACACATCGTGATTGAAGGAAAGAGTATGTTTAACTCCATGATTCGTATGAAAAATAAAGAAAAATCAACTTTCTCCTTGAATTTTTAGTTAAATTAGTAAGATTTGGGATATTTTCTTCTGCAATAATGGAAAGGTTAGGAAGGTATGGTTTGTCAAATATATCATGATTTTGCACAACTTAAATATGAAACTAATAATTGTACGAAATTTCGGATAATCGGTAGATTATTTATATATGATTGTGTCAAGTGTTGTATTTTACCTTAACAGCAACAACTTCCGCTCAAAGGAGAGTTCAGATGTTTATTTGCCGATAAGGTCAGAAAATCCTCTGATATGATTTGCTTAATTCCTCACCTGTTGCGCCACGGTGGATTTATATCGTGACGTATCATATTCGTATCCATTGTCACATTTGACCTTTGATGAGTTACTGATGTCAGCCGACAGAGAAATGTTACCGTAATTTATATCGTAGCGATAACACTGGCTAAATATCTCAACCATGTCACAACCATCATAGACCGCCTCCTTTGGTATGGTCAGATTTTTCATAATCTGTGCACAGTTACTTGTTGACAAGTTACCGCACCATTCCGTGCTCGGATCGGGCAGCTTACACCACGACACAGTCTCGGCCATGGTGAAGACCACGGAAAACAAATCCATTCCCAGTGGAATAACAGCCAGCAAGATCAAAAACGAACATCGTTGCTGGTAGGTTCCAAACTCTCCAAGCAAATGAATTAAGACATCATCGAAGTGCAACATGCTGAACTAGGAAAAGCGATAAAAAAGTATAGTATAGTAACTGCTACTAAGTTGCAGACCATTATTATGAAACAAAAAAGCAAAATAAACTCAGTCTTGCTTTTTTGCTATTTCTTATCACTAAGTAGTGGTTGAAGATTACCCAATTTTATTGATGCATATAATTATAATTTATTAGATTAACAGTGAAATGCCAAGGATGTGTCTCCGAACTGCACTCAGGGCATCATATACAATATTCGCAGATTGAGGTTGAGTCTTTTACGCAGGCATTTTAATAGTTTGCATAAATCTAATATGATGGCCGAAATTCCTAAAAATGGACATTTTTAGTTATACATCATACATTACAACAAACTATTTCGGTGATTTTTAAGTTTAAATATATTTCTTGGACATAAAAGTACACTTTTGACGTTCAATATTTTACAAAGTACTATGAAAATTTGCGTAAATCCAACATGGCTGTTAAATTTATGCCTCAAGGCTTAATAGTTCCTAATATGAATAAAATTCTGGTTTAATTTTAGCACTAGTAGCCATCAAAAAGGAACAGAAGTCCCTGTACATGTATTTTTAAAATTATGGAAAATATGCTATAAAACTATTTATAATAAGGACCCATTTAACACTGAAAGTCTATTTTAATAGGTTTTTAGGGCACTTGAATGTGTTTGAATACTTCATAAATATACTGAAATTTGTAAAGTAGGTTTACGCTGATTTTAGAGACTTCCATAAAAGGACTTACAAACGGATTACAGCAAGTTATATGACGATGTTAAAAAGTCATTTTAATTATATCGTTATATTTCCATATATGACACCTTTTAATCATTGTAAATGGTCTTTATCATTTATAAACTTTCTTAAGATAACGTTTGCTTCATTTAAGTAGGGATTATTTGTAATTTATATCAGTGTTAATTATGACAAAACATGTAATCTCTAATTTCTACTGTTAAAAAGACGTTTACAAAATGTTTACCTGGTAATTTAAACAGAACCAATTCATTATGGATGAAATTATCTTTAGTAGATTCCACTATATGATATGCAGGAAGGAATGACACGTAATAGTGTAAATATCATTAACACAACAAAGCTAATAAAACCACCGAAACAAAGAATAAAATGGCAAATTATAAAAAAAGGCACAACACACATTAAAAATTAAAACAGCATCGTTGCAAAAGATGTCAGATTCATAACAATCTTATCACCAAACAAAATAAACATTTCAAAAGTACATGCTTATCAAAGGCTTAAAATCATTTCAAACACCGTATCATCTCAACAAAATTTAACTTTTACACAAAACTAACAAGAACGTCTGTAACAAGATATGAACTGAAATGCTCATGTTTTTCCCAACAAATAGCAGTTGGCTGTCAATTTAGATATGTTCCACATGTTTGCAATTTAATTGATAGTGTTGTGATCAACATTATGCACAATATGCACCACAGATTAATTATGAGATTATTAAGTATGTAAAGACGCAATTAGCTGAAATAAAAGTACTAAATGTCTTTTACTGCTGTCATTGTATTACAACTTTATAAAGCAAGTGCAATTGCCTTTGGTCAAGTCCTTCAAGCTATATATGTCAAACTATGAAAGTCATTAGATATACAAATTATACACTAGCTGACATAAATATGCAAAATATCTAGCTTTCACATTATACCATGTAATTATCTCATCAATATAAATTTTACTTTTTACGGCCCTTGCAGTCTTATAATTTTCATTCAAAAAGATAGTTAAATATGCAGATTGCAAGTTTTATCAACTTTAGCCATGTCAATCCAGATATATCCCTAATTGGGAAAGTTCGTTAAAAATGCAAATTAGTATTGGGTTTATCTAAACCTGCTAAAACAACTTTCATGATTGTTATTTCAGTGTATCTCAAGCATGCATAGTGAGTTTCGTTAGCTTTGTTCATGCCAATCCAGATGTATATCTTCAGTTTGGAAAGTACGTTCAATATATGGATGAAAATAAGTGATCAGCTGAGGTAAAATGTTAAATAACTTTTAGTAATCTTGTATCATAGTGTACATAGCAAGTTTCATCACTTTGGTCAAGTCAATCAAGATATATAACCCTAGCTGGGAAAGATCATTAAATATGAAAATTAGGAGTTGGCTGAAGTTAAAATGCTAAAAGGCTTTCAATATTGTTTTAACCTATTATCTTCAATGTACGTAGTATATTTTAGCCAATTTTGATCAAGTTAATCCAAGTATGTATACCTAATTAGGAAAGTTCATTAAATATGCAAATTAGAAATTCGCCGAAGTAAAAATGCTTAATGACTTTCAATAATGCTGTATCATAGTGTCTTTCATGTACTCAGCAAATTTCGTCAACTTTGGTCAAGATAATCGAGGGAGATATCCCCTACAGAAAAATTCATAAAGTATGCAAATTAGGAATCGACTGAAGTAAAATTGCTTAATGACTTTCAATAATGCTGGATCATGGCAATCAAGATATATAATGCTTATTAGGAAAGTTCATTAAATATGCAAATTAGGAACACTGCATAAAAACCTATAATACTTACTGTATTTACATGAATTATTGCCTGTATCTTAGCTGAAGAGTGCATATACAGATGAATACAGTCAAGAATCCATTTTTTGTATTCAGCAAGCCTGTATTCATGTGGATTCATGTGAATTCACGTGTATTACACTATAATACAGGCAACTCATAATGTGAATTTATCTGAATTATTGGGTTTTCATGCAGTGGAATTGGCTGAAGTACAAATGTTCAATGACTTTCATTATTGCTGTATATGCACATAGCAAGTTTTGTGTGTGAACACGTGAGCTAAAAATGACACGTCGATATATGACGACACTTATACAAACAGTTTGGTTACAATTGTGTATGCTCAGGTGATCGAAGTTAGGATATTCGTTTGGATTGTATTTATGGTCATTGTCAATTTTTCTGATTCTTTTGTACGCGATAATAGGTCGTTTTGGAAACAGATTTTTTAATGTTTCCAAGCTCAAACCCGTTTTCCGTTAAGGATTGTATGATTTTCAAAGTTCTGATTTATGGATTGCATTGATGTGAAAAATAGATTCTCGTCCTTGGTTTAGTTTGCTACTTTTTGTTCCACTTGTCTTCTTGCTGCACGTTATTTTACCCGATGATGTGTTCTATTTCCCGTTTTTAGTTCACGTGTTCGCACACGTGAGCTATTGTCACAGCGATGTCTGTGTGTCTGTCTTTCTTTCTTTCCGCCTGTCTGTAGGCCCGATATCTCAAAAACAGCTCATCAGATCAGAATCAAATCTGGTACTTAGATGCACTTTGCAAATGGCAAGAGCTAATTAGTTCTTGATGGGTGGTGTGGCTCGCTTACGTTTTTACTCATTTGAAAAATTAATGGTTTTAGAAAAAAAAATGGATATACATTGAGAACGACTGCACACAGTTTGATGAGATTTGCTGGAAATGTCGATCAAACCATGATATATCAGCCATGAAAGATATTTAGGGGTGACATGAAAGATAATTGCTAATTTGCACATTTAAAAAAAATGAATTTTCCTAATTAGGGATATACATCAGAATTGACTGGATCAAAATTGACGAAACTTAGTTAGTATATTCAAGATACTGTGATTTAATGTTTTAAAAGTCATTAAGCAGTCTTAATTCAACAAATTTCTAATTTGCACATTTAATGAAGTTTCGTAATTAGGAATATATATCTGAATTGACAAGATCAATTGACGAAACTTGGTATGTATATCGAAGATACTAGGATATAACATTATTGAAAGTCGCTAAGAAGTTTGACTTCAGCCAATTCCCAATTTGCATATTAATAAAGTTTCCTAATTAGGGATATATATCTGAATTGACTTGACCATAGTTGACGAAGCTTGCTACGTATATTGAAAATACTATGATACAATATTCTTGAAAGTTATCAGAGGTTTTATCTCAGCCAATTTTTAATTTTTATAATTAATGCTAACGTGTGAACACGTGAGCATATGTCGCAGCGATGTCTGTCTGTCTGTGTGTCTGTGTGTCTGTCTGTCTGTCTGTCTGTCTGTCTGTCTGTCTGTTGGTCCATTTTCTCAAAAACGGCTGAACGTATTTCAGTCAAATTTGGTAGACATCTTCAGAATTCAAATGGCTAGAACTGAAAAGGTTTTGGTGGGCGTGGCTTGGATATTAATGAAGTTATGAAAGTTTTAATTTTTCTGTTACGCCGCGTATGACAAGTGAAAACAATCGACTGTTTGAGGGCGCTGTGAAATGTGCTTGTCCAGGTTGGCTACAGCTGGATAGCTCTGGTTTCAACCACGGTCCCTCCGTGTTTCAACCTCGTATTGAACATTAAAAATATGATATTTTATTACTCATTCAACTCACTATTCAAGATAAATATCGTTTAGCAAATTAGCTTTATCCTTGGTAATTGATTGTTTCCCTCGCTGCTCAATCGCCAGAAATGAGTACATACGTTCTCTACCTAGCCTCATGGCATGGAAGTGCTGATGAATAATAACTTTGGGTCAAAGGTATTGAAGTGTCCAATCAGGTTCGTGCACAGAGTCCAAGGCCATGACCTACTTCATGTACTTCTGCACTGTTTTGAATTTGCTTCGCCAAGAAACGTGTTCGTCATTGTCCATAGAAGTATGTTTGCTCTCCTTTGAGGTTGTTTGTGAAACAAATTCCGGGATAGGCCTTGGAATGCATACGATCGGCATCGCGGCAGTGCATGTAGCTAGCCCTACGAGTATGACGAGAGTGTCCGGCTTTGGCTACGCCGCCTCCCACCTCCGGTAGGCGGCGTAGCCAAAGCCGGACACTGTCGCCATACTCGTAGGGCTATGCATGTAGCGTACCATGCTTGTGTAACTGCCGAGCTCAACGTGCATTCACGGTTGATACTCGTGTACAATCATGATGTGTTCAATTCTGATGAAGATTCATAAGTCTTACTTTTGCAGTCTTTTTTCCGTACGATAATCCCGACAATACGTGTTACTGTTAGACGAGGTGGCCATTTTATGATAAGTTTCAATACTGCACAGCTACATAGCGTCACTATCGTGTGATCGAGGTACAGCGTTGTTGAACGGGATACAGAAACTCTGCAGAGGGAGAAACGATCGTTGACATGAACAGTCAATGTACTTCAGCACGTAGTCCGCAGATAGCGGATCGAGAAAATAAACGTGTCCCAGTAAATAACGGAATATTTATGTACATTAACTCGATATTAATCAAATTTCCAGCTCATCGCAAAAAAATGTATTGCAAAGATTAATTTGTCACTGACAAATACTGCACTTTATGGAAAAAACAGTCTGTAGAATAGTTCAACTTCAAGTGGTATTACCCGAGACAAACACTTGTGTTGTCAATTTTGATTTCATTTCATAAACTTCATACTTCATCGAGTATCGTGTATTTCAGCCTTTGTGAAGCCATTTTATTGATATTTTCAATTTTTGTCTTGGCTTTGTTGTGGAACATGTTGAATCGTCTCCGTGGACATGTAGGCAAAAGTGTGACGGGGTCGAAGTGACTTGGGTACCTGGGGCCGACCAAAACCAGTGTGAATTACTGGGGTCAAAGCGGACAGCGGCCGGGATGACGTGTTCCCAAGCGAGCTACCTTCAGAAGTCTGTTTCATCGCAAAAAACGTCAACTTTTAAAACCCGTCATTATTTACTGATGTTATTCTCAGCATCACAAACATATACGCCTCTGCTATGTATCACAGCAAATAGTTATATTTGAGCGCCCCGTAAATGGGATCCTCGTTTTTTTGCGAACCCGGAAGTGTGTCTTGCTCAATGCATTTCCTACCCATAGCTAGGGAACTGCCCGCGTTCCCATGCTCCCATGCACCCATTTTCAATGCCAGTGAAACGCCATCTGTGCAAAATTTGTGGTGGTATGCTCCCGTGTGATGGAAAACCTCTCTTATTCTAACAATGACGTAGTTGACTTTGGACTTCGATTTCGTAAATGTGATGTCATGCAGTGAGTTTGGGTTGGCGCGCTTATAATGCAATCTTCGCCCGCCTGGCGTGTCCGATTTATTAGCGATATTTATCTGTTTTGACTTGACCAAAGTTGGCAAAACTTGCTATGTACATTAAAGATACTATGATACAAGATTATTGAAAGTCATTTGACATTTTTTTCAGCCAATTCCCAATATGCATATTTAATGAACCTTCCAAATTAGGGATATATACTGGCATTTACTTGATAAAATTTGGCGAAACATGCTGTGTACATTGATCATTATACCAGGTTATAACAGTATTGAAAGTCATTTTGCATTTTCATGTCAGCTAATTCATAATTTGCATAAATAGCTAACAAGCTTTCACGGTTTGGCATATAGAGCTTGAAGGACTTGACCAAAGGTAATTACACATGCTATATTGTGATACAATGACAGTACTCAAAGAAATTAATTATTTTTATTTCAGCTAATTACATATTTGAATACTTAATGACCTTTAGAATTGATCTGTGGTGAAATTCATTGTGTTGATCATAACACTTTAAATGTAGCAAAGCATGTAGCAAAGGTTCAAACTTGCACATAAATGCAATATATAATGAAACACGTGAGCATTTTCAGTTCATATCTGGTTATAATTAATGAACTTTCCTCATTAGGGATATATATATCTTCATTGGCGAGACCAAAGTTGACGAAACTTACTATGTACATTGTAGATACTTGGCTACAACATTATTCAAAGTCATTAAGCATTTTATTTCTGCCAATCCTGAATTTGCATATTTTATGATCTTTCCTAATTAGCGATATATACCGGGATTTACTTGACCAAAAGTAGAGACAAACTGCTATGTACATTGATGATACCAGGTTAAAACAATATTGAAATTCATTTCGCTTTTTAATGTCAGCTAATTTATGATTTTCATATCTAATGAGCTTTCAAAGTTTGACAAATATAGCTTAAAAGACTTGAGCTAGGACTTGACGAAAGGCAGTTGCTATGATAAGTGGTGATACCATGACACCAGTCAAAGAAAGTTAGTACTTTTATTTCGGCTAATTACATATTTGTGTTGTTAATGACCTTTAAAATTAATCTGTGCTGAATATTGTTCCTGATGTTGATCATAATACTTTCAATGAAGTTGCAAACATGTTGCAAAAATTTCAATTTACACACAACTGCTATATATAATGAAACACGTGAGCATTGTCAGTTTAAATCTGGTTAGTATAGTCAACATCATGTAATTTTCTGAGTAAAAATAATCTTTGATTTTGCATTTTACTTCGACGTTTCATTTTCAATGAGGCCTTTGAATATTGCACTAGGAAGACATGGCTTTCTGTGTACGTGTAAGAACCGGAATGTACCAGTTGCTTTTGTGCGTTTTGGTGAGGAAAATCTTCTTTGCTATATCACTAACGTTTAAAGATAATTTGGCCTAAACATTAGATTCGGTTATCAGAGTTTCAAACAAAATTTGACATTGGATGGGTATATGTTCATACAGCTTCTCAGAATCTCTACCTGGGCGATATTCGTTTTGTATGTTGCTGTATTATTATCATTTCTGTCTAATAAAAAGTAATATCAGGTATATTCAGTGAGTTGGAGATCCTATACAACTGCCAAACCCTGCTATGAAATTGTTTGTTTCGAGTTTATTCACTACGTGCCATCTGCTGTTAACTTCATGTAGTATCACTGGTTGTACAGTTGTCGTAGACATTTCCCTTATATGTTCTCATCAGTGCCTAGAGCTGCTGTTCTCGTGTCTTTATCAAATGGTTAATTGTTATCTCCTCCTTTTAGATAGCATTTTCAATGGTTTGCGTCCTTCAAGAATTGTGTGGTTCTTCTGTTTTTAAGGGACGTTCACAGGGGCCAGTTACATAGCTTTCCGACAGTTGTCGAAACTTTATGTTTTCTGTTGTATGTAAGGTCGATTTTGTTTTTCAATACTCAAAAATGTCTTTTTTCAGATGTATTTGTTTAACAGTTTGATTCTATACAAATGGATAAGTTTTGAATAATTTTAAGCCGTTTTTAAGCATGCAGTTTGCAATCTTTGTGAGTTTGTAGGGTGAATAGGCTGTTATTAATCTGAAATTGTCTGCAAAAGTGCTGAATTTTAATTTGGTTTCATTGTGGCATGTTGTCGTTTTTGTCATTCCATTTTTGTTTGTGTGTTTACATTAGCTTTGTTGGGTTCATTCTATTTTGCTGTCATTTAGGATGGTATTTTGCAAATCATCTGAGGTGGATCTACTAAAGATACACTCATCCATAATGAGGGATTTCAGTCTAAAATACAAACTTCACATGTTGTACATGCCTTTTAAAGAGTAAACAAACACACAGTTTGCCACCGTAAAGCATTTAACACCAATACAAATTAAAAATAATGCCTTGCACAAATGTGTCCAATGCTACATTACCATTGAGAATAAATTATTTAGATGGCTTGCAATTATTATCAGTACTCCTCCATCAACAGTTGTCATAGGATAGAAAATCACAAAATAATAAGATCGCATTTCTTTTTTACGTCCTAGTAGCAAAAGCTATCAGTATATTAATTGCTTTAATCTGATTTAAAGTCATATATGGAAGTTTCTAAAATCAGCTTAACGTTCTTTACAAAATACAGTACATTTATGAAGTATTTTAACACATTCGGGTGACCCATTAACCTATTGAAATAGACCTTTAGTATTAAATGGGTCGTTATTATAAATATCTTTATAGCATATTTTCCACTTTAAAAAAATGTCTTCGGACTTGAGTTACTTTTTGATAGATTCCTAGACTATTAAGCATTTGGGCATTAATTTTGCAGTCATGTTGATTTATGCAAAATATCATAGTGTTTTTGTAAAACATTGAACGTCCAAAATGTTTTATACCCAGATATATATTTAAACTTGAAAACCACTGAAATAGCTTGTTTTAATACGTGTTGTGTGACTGAATATGTCATTTACAGGAACTTTAACCGCTATATTATATTTATACAAAGAAAAAAAACATTCTACCAAAAAATCGTTTGTCAACAGCGAAGAAATGTGCTCCGACTTAAAAAATTTCACAGAAATACCATGTTTATGACGTGATGTTCGGACGAAATGTTATTTTGCAGGAATGTTGGCAGCCATATTGATATTTTGCACATTATCAAAGTTCCCGTATTGAAAATTATATCACCAACATGATAACCTGTTAGACTTTAAAATCACTTGTTTTAGCTAATTTACCATGTGATATATGGTCAATAATGTTGTTTTGTCAGACAGCTGGCAGCCATATATGATTTATACAAATAAGACATCTTTCCCAAAGTAGATTCAAGTAATTTTTTAGTATGTTGATCTGGGTGCCTCTCTCAAATGCATTCTGAAAAGCATTCCGTTGTGAGGGTCGGGTGCCAAAATGTTGTAGATTGACTGGACTAATTGTCAAGATATCACTTAATTGTTAGTTTGAGTCTGTAGTCAGGATCTCTTCATCTCATAGTAAACCTATTGACATCTTACAAATGCTGTAGTTTCTGCATTGCTATCACAACCTCGTAATTATCTTAAATGCCTAAAAGCATGAACGACAAATAAAACTCTGACCGTAGCGCCGTGCTTTCTTTTCTTTAGTTCTACAAATTTGTAAATACTTAACATCGAGCGCTTTTCTCAGTCGGAAAGCCATTGTGCTAGATTACACGATTGAGAAATATTTTTCATTTTGTTTCACTCTGCTCAAAGTCAGATAATCGATAAACTGATCCGGCGTAGGGTTACTTTACTCACCTGAATCTGTAGCGTCTGCTGATGGCAACAAATATGGGCAGTAGAACAGAAATGATGTTGTACAGTTCGTTTCCGTGTATCAAATGTTGTTCTGACAAGACAACGCCCAGGGTAAAGGTAACGTGAGAAAGACTGACGTTTTCTGACCTACTGTAAATAGTCCAAATAAAAAGTAAAACTATTTGCTTCAAGCCTCGTTTATCTCATCCTCTTTCGCTTTTGAGCAATGAATAGCGAAGGACACAGGTACCACATTGTTTATGGGATACAATACAAATATGGGATACAGTACAAATATAACAATTTGCAAAAAGATGTGGGTTGGTTGATGGGTAGGTAGGCATTTAGGAACCTGTGTAAATATGTACGCTCGCATGCATGCAGACAAGCATAAATGAGTATTAAATATTGTGTTTTATACTTTAACAACGGTGGAGATGCGTATTTATTTGAGAGCTGTTGTTTTTCAAATAAAACACAAGTCTGAAATATTAAGGTGTTTGAAAATGCGAAAAAGGGTAAAGTAGACAACGCAAACTTCGTGTCTGATTTTTAATTCATAGTAACGCATCAGATAAGATTTCTGTCGTTTCACGGTAAAATTTTCAACGTGTTCATATTGATTTAATGATTTGCCCCTTTTTCACAATTTATAAATACATTTATGGCTTACATGCAGATTACTCAAACGCTATTGGTACAAATGCGTATAATTTGTTACTATCTTAACACTTTGCGGCACCGTTGTAAAAACAATGTCACCTTTCATTATTCTTACCAAATTCTTGAAATATAAAATAAAAAAAACACGAGATCGTATATGATAGATGTTAATTTCAACGACGACCTAGTCGTCAAAGTGACAATGCTTGCAAGTATGAGTCGGGGCCCTATTCAAAATGTTGCAAAATCGCTTCAGGATAATTACAAAGCACACCAGAAGAACATATTATACGCCATCATATAGCATTGTCCAGTCCCTGCAAAACCTTTTCATGCTCAACGATAAGATTAACACTTGAAGGAGATGTCTCCAGTTGATCTTCGCCTTTGGTTTGTTCATCTCCATTTCCGTTTGGTTTGCGTTTTCTACAGAAATAGAAATATATTACACCCGTATTGATTCTCTCAGTTACTAGATGAGGTTTGCAAAACGTCGCTAATAAATAACTGCATTATTTCATCTCTTAATCACTGTCCCTCCCCAACGCCAGCGGCCAGGGCAACCTTGCCCGGAGGGAGCGCCGATGCATCTAAGAAACTGCAAATTTCATTGTCAGTATGAAAAACTAACAGTATGCACTAACGCGTGCGTAGAGAACTTTGTCACTTTGTTCATTGTCGAAAGAGGACTTCCGTTAAAGAGCGATTACCTGTAACCTTTGATAATATATTAATTTATATTCAAACACTATATATATATATATATATATATATATATATATATATATATATATATATATATATATATATATACATTCAAACAATACGATTTATCTGTCTTTCTTTATTGTGTTGAAATATGAAGCAACAACCATGTCATTAAATAGGTTGAATATAACATGGGATTTTATTGGTGACAAATAAATCCCTTCTTCAGTCATGCATTCACTACCCACGATAGCGATATATATATATATATATATATATATATATATATATATATATATATATATATATATATATATATATATATATATATATATATATATATATATATATAATAAATATTTAATTCCTGTTTTCAAGTTCAGGATATTTGAAATTGGACAAGAAGCTATGAGTAATAGAAAATAACACGTTAGTGGATAGAGCCAATATTACAGTTCATGTATTATATGTAAAGGTGACTTCTATCACAAATTGCCCGACCTTCTATTGATAATAACAGCTTTAGGTAGAACGCGCTTCGGAAATAGATCATCTGTTTTTCAAATTTTA
This sequence comes from Ptychodera flava, assembly GCF_041260155.1. NCBI lineage: Eukaryota > Metazoa > Hemichordata > Enteropneusta > Ptychoderidae > Ptychodera > Ptychodera flava. The sequence goes on along the minus strand of NC_091937.1, from coordinate 23,275,695 downwards.
TTAATATTTATGTGGTCTACCACTTGTAGGGCTCATTTTAAAGCTCTTGGTGTCAGAAAAGTTTTTAACATCTTCATTTTTCGAAACTTGAATATTGCATTTTTACCCATAGAGTTAACACGGGGATGTCAGACATCACATTTTAAATTTCAAATGTCGGTAGATCAAAGGTATTTTGTCTCTCTAGTGCCATTTTTCGCAATGCACCCTAGCTTTTATTCTTTATTTGGTAAGAGAATGGTTAAAAGTTTCATTGAGGAAAGTTTGAACAAAAGGTAATGTCTTTCACTTTCGAGGCGCATGTTAGCGTTTACAAATATCACAATTGTATCAAATATTAGAAGGATCACAAATGTCGACGTCTTGAAGTATGAAATCAACAATGCTGCTGGAAACCGGCGACTTCAACTGTCAACAAGACGTTTAAAACTTTATTAGAAAAATGCTTCAAAATATGTCAATATTAATACTATACTTTAAAAGTGTTGTAGCTTTTGAGAATCTTATTCTTCCTTTGAGATACATTCTAACTGAAATGCGCATTTATACAGCAGCATTCCCAAATTGTTACATATCTGCTATTTACATATGTCATACGTGTTCGATCTGGCTAAGATCGGGAACATCAAAGAAGATCGTTATAAGAACGAACGACTGAAGGAAAACGAGCATAAATCAGCAAATATGTACGGACAATTGCATAAATTCTAAGCTATGATATACCTGCCAAAGTTCTCTCCTTCCATCATTGTTTCTGGAAGTTTCTGTCCCGGAGTTTCTGGCAGAGGTAGTATCAGAATTCCAGCGATGACAGAGAGCACGCCAAATATTAACAACGTCAGGGGTGCCCATACTCTCTGCAATTCGAGAAACTGAGGAGACAGAATACCACCTATATAACCAACCATGGAACACATACCAACACCACTTGACCTGGTTAAATACAAATAAACAAAACTTTATAACATCAATAATTACAATATTTAGTCATAATCATATTTGTTACTAAAAACAATGTCATAGCAGTCATCTATATTATCATCATCATAAGCAGCAGCAGCAGATCCTTCTGCATCATCAGCATCATCACTAGCAGCAGCAATAGCAGCATCAGCAAGGATCGAAATCACCTTTACAGAATAATCGCAAATTATAAGAGTGCTCACACCGTGAGTATTCATCCAGTCCACGTCTTAACCTCATAAGTTACCAGTATGACTAATATTTTAAATCGTAAGGTTACATTATCAAGAGAAAGGAGTTAAACTTCTAAGATTTCTGAATATTTTTTACTCCAGACCTTAGTGGTGTAGGGTACAACTCATTGGCATACACGATGATTGTATTGTAGGCCATCAAGATACTCATTTTACCAAGCATAAGAATCAATATGCCAGCCCAGACCACGTTTCCACCTAGAGGAAAAACGGAAATCAAATTATTAATTGACAAACTTACGTTTAATTTTATAGGTCGACATAGGCTTATAGCATGTACAATCCTTGTTATTAATTTTAGCGTGAATTTGAATGTAGGTATGCATACACATATTTTACTTGCTCCGTTGAATTTGAATTTGAAAGGAGCACATAGTAATTAACATGGCCTTGTTCACTCTAAGGAACCAACTAAGTAAAATCCAGCCTATCTTAGCTATAGTGATGAACGACTCTATTTTCTTTTGCTTGAACATTAATGAACGGACATGAGAAGACAGTTACTCGTCCATTTGTCACACCTGCCATTGTCAAAAATGGTCTTAAAATCGCCATATTCCTTACACGTGGGCATGAATGGTGTCACAAGACAGGCGCAACCACCGAATGTCATCATAATGACCATTGATCGGCGACTTCCAAGTCTTGGCAATTCAACCAAAAAGAAAGTCAAGACAGCAGCGGGGATTTCCACAGCAGCGGATATGGCAGCACTGATGTAATCATTTCCTCCAAGATTTGACGTATTCATGGATATCCCTGTGTAAACCAACGTATTTACGAACCTTGAAATATCAATACAAAAAGAAATCAAACCTGTAAGATATACAAATAAGCGGATGATTTATTATCTGGCCTGTCAGTTGGAGGGGCAATCTTCTGTCATGCTTAGAGGCTACTCATATAAAATGTAACTTAAAGGGATAGTAGCGGTAAATTTTGACCATTTTTTCCGGCCGACCACATGATAAAAACCAAGCTAGATTATATCTATCCCTTCCTAATTGTCGATTGACAAGGAAATAAGTCGAAACTAACACCCGATTGTGAATGACGAACGGTAATAAAACCGAAGTTCGCGGCGCTTGTGTTTACAAAATGTTAGGCGATCACGTGGTATGGAGCACAAAGAGTGATGATATCACTAGCCACGCGAGAGCGGGATTTTAAACGTGATCACTGTAACAATGGAGACGGAGAGAGTCATATTTATATCTAACTTACGCACATGTGTATCTGTTTCGATTGTGATGTACGTCCACTGTTCGTTTGAATCTGGATTGCTATTTGTTCAAACTCTTTTTTTTCTGTTGCTTGAGTATGAGAGTGCTTTTTACGTTTCAAGTGGTGATGCATTAGGCCAGAGTAAAAATGAGGTAATTTAGGCCCGGTGCATTAGCCGGACCCAGCATCAGCGCCAGGGCCCGAAACGACTGTCACCGCGTTCGAGCATTTTCCCACCAACTATTCATTACAAAAGTTTAAAACTAGTGCATTCATAATTTGGTCAGTTTGCTTTGTCGTACTATCGGCGAACAAGTCAACCACCGTACGGTAGTTCAATGTAAAGGTGACGATGCGATGCTGTACTTCAAGTTAACGGGATTGGGAACGGCTTATACTCGGGCCCATTGACACCAGTTGTGTAGGTACGTTTGACGTTGACCTACATGATCCGCAGGAATTACTGCTGAAATCACTAATGCATTCAAAACGTAAAAACAAAGACCCTGTCGCCAGCACGTCTGATTCTCTGGATTTATTTACTGGTTTACTAGACTTGGTTCAAGTGCGTGATTTGTGAATTAACGTGTGAGTTGGGTGAACGCTTGGAATGCGATGATTTGTGTTCTGTTTTCATGTGAAACGTGTGAGTAGGATTATGTGAACGCGTTGAGTGGGGTGAACGCGATACAGGGGAGTTTCACCCGGCACAAGCTAACTCACTACTGCTATAGCTGCACAGACTAAATAAAAACGCGTTCGATCGCTACGAAAATTTGACCTGGGCTGTCAAATTTTACACGAGGAACTTTTGCAAATTATTTTATTTTTTTAAAAAATACACCGACTTGAACAAGTCTCTGGTTTACCTTCGTCCTGTGACACCCTAATGGTTCAAACGGAGATTTAGGAGTGGGAGGGCAATCTTCCCGAGTTACAGGATTTGATTGTCAAGCATGGAAATCTTAGGGACTGGTCAGTTTCTTCAGCCTGGGGGGCCGGTAGATTCACGGGTGGTCACCCTGTTTTTGACTTTGGTGATAGGGGGGGGGGGGGTCACCATGTTTTTGAAATGCCCAATAGGGGGGGGGGTCAGTGTGTTTTTGAATTTTGACACAGGCTCATCATTGCCTAAAATGCTAGTGTCAGCCACAAATTTCATCATTCAGTTGTATTTTTCGGCGCGCCCTTCGGGCGCGTAACTTTAATAATCAGTCATATTTTTCAGCACGCCCAACTTTAACATATCAAGCATACACACATCAGAGATATCTGTATGTTCAAAATTTTTCAGCGTGCTCTTCAAGCTCATTACTTTAATATATCAGACATTTTTCAGCATGCCCTTCAGGTTCATGACTTTAATATACAAGGCATATATATCAGAGATATCAGGATGTTTCATATTTTTCGGCGCGCCCTTCGGGCGCCATACTTTAATAAATCAGAGATATCTTGATGTTTGCTAAGTGAAAGTGTACCATTATGAAATCTGCATTTCATATGAAAAGGATGACAAATTCCTGTTATCTTTCTGTTCTCCCTATGAGAATTCAGCATGAGAAAGCAACATGCACAAATATTTCACAATATATATTTGATAGAGTGACTTATTTTAGAGATAGAAAAATGACAAGATATCTTTCGTTCTCATTGATGCAATTATTTTCCTTTGTGTCGCAGGTTTTCTGTACAAAGATGCTTTTTTATGAACAAAATAACAGTTAAAAAAGGCAGTCTTTGTCATTTTTAGCTGTGCTTTTATGGTTTCAATGTTACAAGAAAAGGTCCTCTCAGACACTGTACACATCAGATTTGGCTAAAAAGCTCTCTATGGCTCCTCAGGAGATTTAATTGGATGGTTGGCAAGTCTTAACACCCATCAAAGTTTATGATTCACTCCTTTTTCCTCTTTGATATTAATGATTGACATCCATTTCTGTACAACAGTTCAGGACATCTGGTTAAGCATAGAAAGTGTGAAATACATTCACAGCTCATTCAAAATACAGCTCATTCAAAATGTACTGTATTCAAACTTTAAGATTGATACTTTGAAATTCCTATCTTACAACTGACATGTCAACAATTTCATTAAAACATAAAATGACTATTAAAAAATAAATATATGTAAAATGTAAAATATAATATATATACGTACATACATATATATATATATATATATATATATATATATATATATATATATATATATATATATATATATATATATATATATATATATATATATATATATATATATATAATTTATGTCCACCTTTTGTTTTACCTATGTCGCGCGCCGGGTGGGGGGTCACCCTGTTTTCGAAATTAGGAATGGGGGGGGGGTCACCCTGTTTTCAAAATTTGGAATAGGAGGGGTCAGTCACTTTTTGACGTCGGCAAAAAATAATCCACCACCCCCCCAGGGCGAAGAAACTGACCAGTCCCTTACTGCGTGGTGGGGATAAAGTTACTGGCGATTTTCTCGTCACTCAAAGAGGTGGCGAAAAGTTCCGTTTCAGCTAGCTGTGGGTCCATAGCTGTGGTGTTTTCGGACGGGATTTCTGACTTTTACGTGGTGGTTTAGACTTTTACGTTTTTAACCCCGCTACCACAGCGGGGTTAATAACGTAAAAGTCAGAAATCCCGTCCGAAAACACCACAGCTATGGACACACAGCTACGTTTCAGCGATCATGGGTTACGAAATGTATGGCAACGCTTTGTATCGTGTGAAGCATTAGATATCTCTCCAAGAAAAAAGACGAATTGTATGGCGATGACAAATATGGCGATAGTGTCCAACCAGTGCCGTCGCACGAGGTGTGAGCAGCCGATGGTCAGTTGGGGAATGGACTTTTAAAAAACTAACGCCAGTAGCCTACGAAAAATTCAACGATGAGAATATTGCTTATTGTGATGAATATGTGATTTTTCTCTGAACAACACCCAAACAAAATCCGGTTCTTTGACTTCCAGTTCTTGCATATTTCACAAAGTCCTAGTCAATGTTTTCGAGCCATGCTTCTAGTTATTTCTCCCGCGGCGTGTCGATATTCTGTTCGGGTAAATCCTAACTGTTCATCGTCTCACAATTTTACAATTTTCCAAAGATGAACGACAGAATGGCCGCCGGCCGCGCCAGTCGACAGGACCACAATGTCTGAACAACGTCTGAGAAATGGGTTGATCTTGAAATTTTGAGGTCAAAATTGGAGGCGTGATTTAACAGAATTGCTTTTGCGGTGAACTTCGCTATTTCGCGCGACGATCTTTTGAGTTTGGCGGGTTGATGTTTTCACTTGACAAGTTGAGCGACAGCTGGGAATATCTTGCGGTAAGACGTGCTCGCAGCTCGGCCTTTGTTTTGACGTGACGTTTTGAACACACCAGTGATTTCAGCAGTATTTTTGAGCAAAATTTTGGTGGTACTTGTAGTTGAGTCGTTACATTTGCTAACTCTGGTTACGTTTCCTAAATATCAAACCAATAAATTTAAACGTGCCACGTTGTTTCTTCTACAGCGACCACAACAAGTACAGTGAGCAGTGACAGTTCGCGAGCTCGGACGCGGGGCCCGGGTCACACCATCAATGATCGTTCAGTGTAAAGCCGTCTGCGATGTGTACGGGCTGTTTCATCTGCTTATTTTCCTGAAAGAGTGTTTGGATTTTGGCTAATCACTCTGAAAGGCGCTTTCGTACTTTAGACAATTCCATCGTCAGTATTGCCTATTTTAGTCTATTTTTAAATGCATGTTTATTGTTTGTTTGTTTTTATTATAAAAATTTACTTCCGTCGCGAGCATCACCACTGAATATGACAACATACAACACAAGTGTACATGCATGGTTACAGAAATAAGATTTTTCGCAAATGAAAAAAAGACAACATAACTGCAAACTATAAGTCATGCGAAGAATTTATCTACATAAGTGACCAAATTTTACCCAGTTACCCGCAACTCAATTTGGTCTCTCATGTTTGTAAATTTTCAGTGATCTCCGTAACTGCGTAATATTCAATGGTCATGACGGTGAAGGCTACTGTAAACATTTTACATCGCATAGCCACACAGTGGTGGACATGTGAATATGCTTCCTTGTTCAGACATGATAAGGATCGGATATTGCCAAACTGTCAGTTATATTTCCAGCTGTCAATATGAATGACAAATACATTGTTCGGTCTACCAACTGTACTAGTCACTTGCGCTGCGCGCTGTGGTGTGGACGCCATGTTGAACCAGAGTTGAACTGTGCAGTACTTCTCTTGCACATGCGTACAAAGTCGATTACGTTGCATTCAGTGTGTCAACATCGTTGAATTTCTCTCCGTCAAGAAATTCACTTCGTCAACATTCTTTATCACGAGGAATTGATACACGTTACGTACTGAGGTCAATTAGTAGGTGATTCTTCATGATTCACTATGCTTATTCATGTGAATAGTTCGCGACGTGCAACAAAAATAGTGAAAATATTCTCAAAAGTTACAGCTACTATCCCTTTAAGCATTGGGCAATAGACATAATCGATACAGCAACAGTGTACAAATAACCTGTAAACTTAAATGAAGAAGTTTGAGATGTTGTAGATAAATATCACCGATAAACTGTACTTCAGTGTTCAAAAACCGAATGCTATGATCTAAGATGCTACATCTTTATTCTGATGTTCAATGTCTTCATGGGTGGCATAGCTACACGCGTTTCAAGCATCGTCAATCTTTGAAATACATGTAGAACATAGTTTGCCAGCGACTAGAAATGTTGTAATTCTCATCTGATTGGCGCGTTACTTTAGAATGATTTCTGTTCTGTAGTGAATCATAATCGTTTCTTACTAATTAAAGCACAGGATTAAGTGTATTATCCTCATCGACGGTAAGCGAAATAAATCCCAAACCCTGTATTGATTGTCGTCATCAGCATCGCCATCTGAGTGAACCTGGTTTAAAATTATATATAATTGCTGACGACATTTTTGGATAAAAGCAACTGTCAAGTCATGCCGCAAGTCAGAACGCTTTTCCCAATTTTGCTGTGTTAGGGGCCCTCCGTTGCTTTTTGAAGCTATTGGGCCCCAGCAAAGTATCGTATTATTGTTAAGCGTTGGCTTCAGTCTTCTCAAGTGATTAATTGGACAATAGCTAAATCTTCTTGTGATATTTTTCTCTACATTTTTGTTATACACATATAAGAACTAGAATCCAATCGCCTCCAATAACGATTATTATATCTAAATAAATAAATAAATAAATAAATAAATAAATAAATAATAAATAATATATATATATATATATATATATATATATATATATATATATATATATATATATATATATATATATATATATATATAAGATACGCACTAGTTTGGCTTAGAAGTTTGATTGTAGCATCCTTACAACATTCTTTTTAATGGAAGTCCGAGAAACACCGAAAATACTCGACAACGAGTAAGATACTACTTGAAAGATGCTTGAAAGATTCAACAATTACAGCCTTCGATGTCTTTTTTAGTTCGTTTCTCTTCTTTATCGAAACATGGCCTTTTTTCTTTTTACAAATCTCACGACCCTATGTGTATAATGTCTAATGTTTGCATTAAAATGATTATTATTGTCTCATAAAAACATTGCTAGGTATGGAGAACGAGGCAATAATTTTCCTGAAGGTGAAGAAAATCAAAAACGTATTCCTATGTGGCACGATTGTTCCAAGATTTTTTTTGTATGTTAAGCTAGTGTTGGATGGTTCAATACATTACAAAAATAAACGGATAATGTCTTATGACAGTTTCTTCTTTGTTCCTGTTTCCGAAAATGTAATCCCGTCATATGCAAGAACATCTCGTATCATAGAGTACAGAACGCGAATATAGCTTTTTTCCAACATATACTTTTCCAGTACTTTTGCATGTTTTAGTCCTCTTCTAAGGATATTTAGGTAAAGTTTTCGATCACCTTGTCAACGTCTTGTTTTCGTGGATTCCAAGACTGGTCGCTTATCTTTTCCGGAAGTTCAACGCCATTGACGGTACCCATATTACGTATGATTTTTTCCGCTTCTTCCATCTTACCAACGGAAATAAGCCATCGGGGCGATTCCGGCAGAACCCTGTGAAGACATTTGTTATTTAGCCACAAGGAATTTCAATGAATTTTCTTATTTGCTGCCTCTATATTAACTTTTTAAGATTTCAATGCTCTATTTTGCCGTAGCCTACTTGCTTCATTAGCTCTCTAATATTACCACTTAATCTGTCGTGGAGAAGTTATAACAAGTTGCCTTCTTTTTCTAGTATTTGAAAACGAATCTCGTCCTTTCTTCAAGAGCATGCGGTGTTCTTGACTGATGAATTATTGCTCTGCATAATGCACGGGGCGCGGATTTGTAATATAAATCTGCAGGTCATAAGAAACCAAACGAAAATGTGTAAAAATGAAATAAAAAAATACTAAGAACAGAAAACGAAATGTTTGAATGTGATGTTTGCTACTGACGAACAAAGCGTGCATTGCCTCTACTCTGTGATGTTACTTTCCACTATCATTGTTGGTCTTTTACTAGCAGTGTCTTTTTGCGTCCCCTGACCGATATTATTGTAATTTCAAGTAATGACCTTCAATACAGCTTTTATGTGTGTAATATTCAGCTGTACCTGCACCTGAAATTTAAGTCCGGACATGAATTCATTTGTAAACAATGCGTTATACAGTGTCACTGTTTGTGAACTAAAATGATTAAAATATCATCAAAAGTTACATAACTACTTTATAATTTTACGATATATTTTATTCTTACCACCAGTAGGTAAAAAACAGAATACCCGGAACTGAGACGATCAATTGAAGAAGCCACCATTCGCGGATGAAGTATGCTAAAAGCACCATCAAGAGGTAGCCCACTCCAAACGACGCAGTGTTGATCATTCCGACAAGTACACGCTTAGAAGGTCCAACTAGTTCTGTCACTGTTGAATGGATGGTATTGTCATGATAATGTGCACACATTGAACTCGGTCAATGTATTGATATAAACGTGATTTCTTCTGTGAGTTCGCTACAACAGTCCACCGAGGTATTCATATGTGCATACATTATGTAAAAAAGTATACTGATGTTCTCGTGTGAAATCATTGCAAAAAGAGCGTTATAAATGGCAACACAAAGTACTTCAAGTACAATGTAAAAATGCATGTTACTTAAGTTTAACGCATCCCTTGAGGATTTTGAAAATTTCTTAATGTGTGCTATTCTTATATACAATGCATGCTATTCTCATATTATCCAATTGTGTTGTTAACAAATTAATGAATTCTCAATCTAAGCGATAACATTGGACATTGCCGTAAATACAGACTCTCTTACAAGCATTTGAACACAAGTTTTTTGAAGATGGCAAGGAAAAGACTTTCAACCAGACCAAAATTACCGGGAAATATATCGAAAGTTATGGTGCGTGACGACACGCTGCAGTAAATATGCCTCTACGATTCTTTGACATTGGGTCGTTCTAACTATTGAATATTATTTAACCCAAAAAAGGCAAATTTAAGAAATTTTCGGTTACTGTAACTGGTTTAAGAACTTTGGTTTATAGCGTTTCATGGTCATAATATGGTAAATTTGAATAATATCGTAATAAAGATCAACTAATCACACTTACCATAGACAAAGCCACCTAACCACACGCCTGTACCCGAAAAACCGCCCAGAAGTCGAAACACACAAAAGGTGATGTAATTCGGTGAAAATGAAGCAGCGACTCCAAATATTGAAAAGATTACACCACAAGCAGCTATTAGTGTCCGCCTACCAAATCTGTAATTATGAACAGCGTCGAATCTACTTTTATATGTTTTCCCGTTGAAGGCATTGCAGTGAGCGCTTTACGGAATGGGTTCTGAGCGTGCGCCTTCGGTGGTACCCGAAAGTAGTTCAGAGAGCCCTCCAACCCTACCCTACATATCGCTCATTAAGCAAAATTTTACTATAAACGGGTTTAGTACCTGTTAAAGTACTAGTTAAGAGAACTGGAATTGTGGTACCTCTATTGCATTTGTAGGCTACAGTTACAGAAAAGAAGTCTCCTTTCCAGACGCAAGGCATATGGTTGGTTTATTTGTTCGACGCAATAGCTGAAGATAGTCATTAAATGTTCGAAGGCACACATCAAGATAGTGTCACAGCCAAAATATCGCACAAAGTATACATCGTTCAAATTATTTTGAATCAATAAAACAATACGCACGTGCTAAGGTACACAGGTCTGAGAGTTTTAATATTTCTGAGCAGCTTAGGGACCAGTTTCATGAAGTTCTGATCGTAGTTACTTGAGAGTTGGCAATTATACATTTTTTACTATGTAGAAACAAACTTTATGCAAATATTTTATTTTTCGTCGCAGACAAGTGGCAAACAGACGATATTTTCCCGCCAAGATCACACATAGAAAATAATGAGATATTTCAACCACTAGACGAAAATTTATTTAAACGTAATTGCTAAGTAATTATTTAGAAATTAAGCTCCCGTAACAATCAACATGTAAAATGTATTTATATTTTGTAATAATTTTCTTCAAAACCCCCCAAAATAAAGCAACATTTTACAGACATTTAAAATGTGAATTAGTTATGCCAAATTATTTGTTTAGCGTATGTTGTCCCTTGTGTTTAGTGACAGATACTCTTTCTACGTATAATTAAAAACATAAATTTACTTTTTGAGATTAGACTTTGAAATTTTACCCTTTTCAAATATATGAATTTTAGCGGGGAAATATCAATTTTCACCCACGTGACCAAGTCTGTCACATTTTCTGATATTCAATCTATCGTAGTTTAATAAAACGAACAAGTCGATCAAATTTCACTCAATTCTGACCACATACTACAATTTAGTTTCTTTAGGCATGTTTGCTACAGTGACCCTTCGTAAAATAATGCCAAATATATAATTATTACACCTCACTCATTCAGCGTGCACTACCATTGGATAGACACGACTAACTTGACATGTAAAAGAACGTGATGATGCCCTTTGCGAACGTGATGATGCCCTCTGCATTTGATATTACATGGATGACATCATTTTACTTACTGCGCATCTTTTCTGCGCACAACAAATTGTCGTTCGCTTGTACTTCAGTCGGCAACTGTGGCTGCGAAAGTCATGCAGAGCTGTCACAGGTACAGTTAGACGATATTTTGATGCAAGTAAACAGCAAACGAACGAAAATGGCATAAGGAATGCAATTTCTCAGTTCAGAGACTATGCAAGCAACAAATTTGGATACCGCACCGAGGAGATCAGCAAACTTTCAGCGGCAACCCTAGACTCGGCACTGACAACATTTTACGCTGAGGTCCGGACTCAGAAAGGCGAACTGTACTCAAAGCAGTCTTAGTGTTTTTGTGTCTTTGCACGTTTGCTTGTTCGGTGTAATAAAAATAATAACACATGAGAGCTAGGGCAATATCACGATTTTTGCCTGCCTTCGGGCTGGTTGTCATGATCGAAATACTAATGATGCCCCCGCCTACGGCTCGGGCATCATCAATATTTCGATCATGACCACCATCCCTTGGGCAGGCAATAAATCGTGATATTGCCCTCGCTCTCATGTGTTATTATTTAATTATTACACCTCACTCATTCAGCGTGCACTGCCATTGGTTAAACACGACTCACGTGACATGTAAAAGAACGTGATGATGCCCTCTGCGAACGTGATGATGCCCTCTGCGAAATTGATAATGCCCTCTGCATTTGATATTACATGGATGACGTCATTTTACTTACTGCGCATCCTTTCTGCGCATAACAAATTGTCGTTCGCTTGTACTTGCTACTATCGCTGCGAAACGTCATGCAGAGCTGTCACCGGCACAGTTAGACGATATTTTGATGCAAGTAAACAGCAAACGAACGAAAATGGCAACAAGGAATGCAATTTCTGTGTTCAGCGACTATGCAAGTAACAAATTTGGATACGCCACCGAGGAGATCGGCAAACTTTCAGCGGCAACCCTAGACTTGGCACTGACAACATTTTACGCTGATGTCCGGACTCATGCAGAAAGGCGAACTGTACTCGAAGAAGTTTGTTCGGTGTAATAAAAATAATAACACATGAGAGCTAGGGCAAGATCACGATTTTTGCCTGCCTTCGGGCTGGTTGTCATGATCGAAATACTAATGATGCCCCCGCCTACGGCTCGGGCATCATCAATATTTCGATCATGACCACCATCCCTTGGGCAGGCAATAAATCGTGATCTTGCCCTCGCTCTCATGTGTTATTATTTAATTATTACATTATGACCACCACCCCTTGTGAAATTCTCACCTGTCAATGACAATTCCAATCACGACACTCCCAAGGAGGATGCCGACAAGGAACAGTGACATCGCTACTGAGACCAAGGAAGCTTTATCACATACCAAGTCAAACTGAAAAAGATATTAGTTATTAATACCAAGCCAAAACTTCACCTTTAAATCAAATTCGATGTTTTTCAGGGGTACCGCATAATCGATAGTGTACAACTGTATCGAAAAAAAAACATAATTTTGAATATTTTTTCAATAGAGCGGTGGTGTGACAGAACGATTGCCTTGTGATTCGAAGTGCATGCATTCTGCCCATTAGAAACCTAAATAAATGGTGCTGTCTGTCTGTCTGTCTGTCTGTCTGTCTGTCTCTCTCGCTCAAATTCCATTGTACTTTTCTCTGTTAAACATCGTAAACCAGTGTGTTTCGCAGAGTCGTACAACTTCGAGCCGAAGGCGAAAAACACTGACATGTAAATGACTCAGATTATTGTGGCTATCTTCCGCTTGCGCAGTGAATAGTCATTCCCAGCCTATATGACTTGCTTTGGCGTCTGACCAGAGCGAGACAATGGTTTACAAGTTCGTGTGACTGAATCCGTATGTTTAATTGGTAAAGATGGCATTAGGTGTATCGAAATTTCACCTTGATCGGATTTATGAATAAAGATGCCCTCTAAATAATCGTGTCCTGGCCCTCGGATCAAAGTTGTACCGCTCCTCGAAAACACTCGTATGTATTTATATATATATATATATATATATATATATATATATATATATATATATATATATGTGTGTGTGTGTGTGTGTGGTGTGTGTGTGTGTGTGTGTGTGTGTGTGTGTGTGTGTACAATCTCGGAGTCCTTTTGAAAACACGGAAAATTTCTTCTCGAATTTTTAGTTGAATTGTAAGAATTGTGATATTACTTCCGCAATAGCGAAGAGCTCAAGATTGGAAGATATAATTTTTCATATATTTTATGATTTTGCGAGGCTTCAACATCAGGGCAATGAAGGTACGAATTTATAATCGGCAGTCTAAGATTATTTCTGTATAATGCGTCAAGTGCCCGTTTCACCTTGACAACAACTACATTGTAGAAAAGAGGTCACTGGTTTTTGCAGATAAGATGTGTAAATATTTGACATGATTTGCTGAAATTCCTCACCTCTTGTGGCACGGTTGATTTATATTGAGACGTATCATAATCGTAGCCATTGTCACATTTGACCTTTGATGAGTTATTGATGTCAACCGGCAGAGAAATGTTATCGTAGTTTACATCGTAGCGATAACACTGGCTGTATGTCTCCACCACGTCACAGCCATCATAGACCATCTCCTTCGGTATGGTCAGATTTTTCACCATCTCTTTGCATGCACTTGTTGACAAGTTACCACACCACTCCGTGCTCGGTTCTGGCAGCCTACACCATGACGCGGTCTCGGCCATGATGAAGACCACGGAAAACATACTCATTCCCAATGGAATGATAGCCAGGAATATCAAAAACGAACATCGTTTCTGGTAGGTTCCAAACTCTCCAAGCAAATGAATTAAGACGTCATCGAAGTGCAACATGCTGAACTGGGAATGGAAAAGAAACTAGTACAGAAATTGCTACTAAGTTTCAGCCTGTTATGATGAAACAAAAGCACTAAAATAACCCTCTCCTACTTTCTTTGCTCTTCCCATCACTAAGGAGTAGTTGAAGATTACCCCGTTTTTAGTGACGTGTATATTTGCAATTTTTTAGATGAAAGGTTATTTGACGAGGATGTGTCTCAGAATTGCACTCAGGCAATATATTCGATATTCTCAGATACTATTTAGGTTTCTTGTATTTACAGAGTTCTGAATGCTTGGCATGAGCTTACAAGTCAAGTGTTTAAAATTGTGATTACATTAGACTGACAATTTGTGGATACGGTCTATTTTACCATTGATAACCATGACCTCTTTGTGTCGTTTATAAGACAAGGCTTTACTGGGGCAGTTTTGGCATAATTAAGAAAATCGACAGAAAATGTCAACTGATTAAAATTATCAAGCTTTTGTACATTTCAGCATACTAAATATTTTCAAGGTTTTTATCATAACAATATGAGATCTGCAGTTAAATAAGCGTTTAGAGCTAATACACTGCTTGAATTCTTGCCTAGTAGCGGCAGGGTTGTCATTTAAAAGTATAAAAAAGGATGTCGTCCTCTTTCGAGTAAAGATAGCTGTACGATGTTCAGCCTAATCAGGAATCAGTTCTGAGAATGCACTGTTCCTAGATTATCAATGCACAAAATTCGACATAGTTGAAAAGCATGTTAGGGAAAAAACTGTCTACATGTGTCATAACAACAAACACTTACTGTGTTCATTTTATTTATTGATACACATGGAATAAATGCAAACCGATGTCAATATTGATCTTAGAATTATGTCTTTATATTTGATATTTGTTGCTGTAAGTATCATTTTGAAAGGTCATCCATACGAACAATACTTTTTACTTCATCAGAAACAGTAAGATATTCCGCGCCTTTGCATTATTATTATTTGTTGACTTTTTGCTATCCACCTGAATTGGCAAGAGTCAATTCAGAGTCACTCAACTGACTTGATTTATTCATTTATACACACATGTATGAGCGTGTGTATTGAAGAGACGCTTGCTAGTCGTGGCATAATCAATTTTTGCTAGTTTGACATGCGGTTAAACAGAAAACGCACGAGCAGCAAGTTCGGCATTATGAAGATGCTGTGGGACTGTTGTGGGAATTAGAAATCTTTGTACTAGACCATGGCCGATAGTTTGACAAGTTCCCTATAAATTCCGAGAGGTTATCTTTATATGGCTCAGTACATGTTTGCGTAAACACTAAGTGGAATAACCGTAGCGACCTTGTAAAAGTTCTGAACGACAATGAACGATTTCGACCTTGTAAAAGTTCTGAACGACAACGGACGATTTGATTTTCAGAGTCGATTGCCCGGGAAGAAACTTTTGTCCTTGTGATATTGAACGTTATTAAGGTTTCAGTGGGGCAAGCAGTGTCGGAGTCTTTGACCTTGTCGTCGATGTCAGAAGTCGAATTGTCCATATTGTGTGCGCCCGTACAAACATGCCTGTGATGTATAGCATAATGTCTTATTGCCTTAATATTTATAGCCTATTGTTTACTGCGCACAGTATCTCTGTGTACCGTGTGTGTCCCCTGTTCCAGTTGCTTTCTGGCTACACAGCATATTCAGAACCCAGTGAATGGCTGCACGCACTTTTGGCTTTATTGTTAGTTTGCGCTGCGGTCATGATTTTTATCTTATGGTAAACCTATTGATGTCCTGTAGTTTCTGCGTTGCTATCAAAACTTCGTAATTATCGTAGACACCTAACAGCATGAACGACGAATCAAACTCGAACCATAGCGCCGTATCTCTTTTCTTTAGTTTTATGAAACATGGAGCGCCAATCTCAATCGAAACACATCGTCATAGTATACACGATGGAGAGATATTTTTCATTTAGTTTTCCCCGTGTTTCAGTCTGCTCAAAATCAGATCATTGATTAACTGATCCGGTGCAGGGATATTTTACTCACCTGTGACTTTAGCGTCTGCAGATGCCAACAAATATGAACAGTAGAACAGAAATGATGTTGTGCAGTCGGTTTCCGTTAGGCAAATGTTGCTCTGACAACACAACGCCGACGGTAAAGGTTAAGTGGTGTTTTGTTTGCACTTGTGACGTTTTATGACTACGGACGTAAATGGTCTTAATGAACATGAGGTACAGTTTGCTTCAAGCCTCGTTTACCTCATTATATTTCTCGTTTGACCCGTGATAGCGAAGGACACAGGTATTATATTGTTTATGGGATACAATTTTGCAATAGCTGTGTGCGTCGGGGGGGGGGGGTAGGAAGGTAGGTAGGCTTTTAAGTATACGTGCGTAGATACGCACGCATGCATGCATGCAAGCATGTATGCGTATTATGTATTGTGTAATTACTTGAAAACCGGTGGAGATGCATTTTTATTAAAGATCTGTTGTTATTCAAATAAAACACAAGTCCGAAATATTATGCAAAGGAATTTGAAAATGAGAAAAAAATAAAGTAGACCTCGTAAACTCCTTGTGAATGTAGTCTGAGTTTAATTCGTAGTAACGTAACATATATAGTGAATTTCAAAATAGCTTGGCATTACAATGTGCTTTTGTGACAAGAAAAACGTTCCTGGCGATAGTAAATGACACCACCTGCATTCATTACAAACATTCTCCTTCGATAAATTTTGCAACATTTAAACCCAATATGACGTTCACTGTGCCACAGTCAACACCGTCAGTGTTGCCGCGCTCCCATTGGAAAATCATGCGTACACTGGCTGCTTGAACATTCTTACATTGCATTTATCAAGTTTCCCGGCGATGAAACTGCACAGAACGCTGACGACAGGGTTTTTTTTCTGGGCAGTGTGTACGGGAATACGGGACGGTAAAACGATTGGTGTTTCCTCCAGTGAAACTGTTCGGTGAATGAAAACAGTGGACGTCTAATTCGGTTCAATTGTTGCAAAATCTATCAAAACCGCGATGGGAACTAATTTGGGATAATTTGATCATTATTTTTTCTAAATTTCTCAAAGGTGTTAGGTGCCATACAGTTGAATGTTGCAATTTTACAAATTACTCATAAATAGAAGTGTGTGACTTTAAAAGAAAAACAGGTGAGCCTACATTTGCAGGTTAAATTACCTTATCGCATACACAAGCCAAGTTTGTAATCTCTTGACCAAAATACGGGATTTATTCTCTGGTCGTTCTTCGTCACGACAACCCGCGTCTATGTCATCAATTCTGGTGCGTCGGAACTTTTTTCACGTTGACCTTCAGGTGCCTCAAATGCTCAAATGTAAACAAATGATATGGCGGCCTTTACCCGCTGGCCTGTCCATACAATCTTACGTCCGAACACGAAAAGTGGGTGGTTTTGATGACCAGGAAAATGAGGGGTTGAATAGCATATTCTAATAAAAAACACATCCCGAACGATCGGCAAAGAAATATTTGATGAATTAATGGTACCAAATATATACCGGCAACACTGCTACCGAAGGGCGTTGGGGCCGCTTGCTGTGGAATGCCGCGCCAGACCGCGGCGCCAACGGCAAGCTTTCCTTAGTCTGAGGATAGAACGAAAATTGGCGTGTGTAAAAAGTAAGACAACTATGTTCAAAAATTTTGAGCAGTTATTACACAGACTTGCCACATTTACGTATGGTTAAAACGGTGTGTAATTACGACGATAATTCATAGGGTGTACATCGGTTGAAATTTAATCAGTTCGAGGTCATGGACGAAGACTTCAACATAGCCGAGTTCTTCGCTCTCGCCGATGAACTCACAAACGACGGAATTTTCAAGAAGGCGCCGAAGTCCGATCAAACCCAGCAAAATAACCAATGCGCGACTTTCACTCGCTCCGAAGAGAATGAATTTATTAGTCTTCAGAGAAAACAAAAACACTGTAAAAAACACCAGCACGGCCGGCACCCAGTTTACAGAGTACGTTCGGTTTGCAGACCCTCTGGAGACCAGGCCAATCGAAGATATGCCGGCGAATGATCTGGATGACTACTTATCCAGTTTCTTTCTCAGCACACGTCAGAAAGATGGTTGTGAATATGAGCCAGATACATTAACTGATTATCAGAAAGGCATCGACCGTTATCTCCAAGAAAAGAACTACGGACTTTCCATTTCGAGAGATAACGAATTCAAGCGCTCTCGTAACGTTTTGGCAGCAAAGCGTTCTGCACTGAAAAAATATGGGAAAGGAAACAAGCCATATGCTGCCAAAGCATTGACGGAAGACGAAGAAAAGATCATTCGCGAGAAGAATATTATTGGAGTACATTCCCCCAAAGCACATGTGTATGCTGTTTGGCTGAACAACACCAAACTGTTCGGTTTCCGCGGCGGCCAAGAAAACCGTTCACTGAAATGGGGCGACATAAAAATCAAGCACACGGCAACAAACCTCGCGTACTTAGAGTTCAATGAAAGGGGTAAGAAAACAAGATCGGGGCAAGTCGGAAAATGTCCACGTCCGTTTAATCCCAATATGTTTGCTACACCGGACAATCCAGAAACGTGTCCCGTCGAAACATTCAAGGAGTACGCTCGTCGCCGTCCCCAAGATTTCAGCTCCGATGACCACCCGTTTAACTCGCGATAATCTACAAACCCGACGCCGAGGTAGGGTTCAAACGCCAAGCCATAGGTGAAAATAAATTAGCAACCATCGTTAGGTGAAAGAGAAAGCTGGAATTCCCGGGGAGAAAAAAAACATACTGTACGGAAGGCTTATGTCTCACGACTTTTACACGCTAGCGTACCTCCAACTCAAGTCCAGCAGTTGTCCGGACATTCTTGTGTACAAAGCGTGAACACATATGGAGTGGCATCGCTAGACCAACAACGCGAAATGTCCGACTTATTGAGTAATCCAGAGCCGTGGCAAAGCAAAACCTTATCGATGGCCAGACCGGTCGCGACCTTCGGTACCACGCATTGTCTCAAGTACCTGCGGCCTCACCGTGTGTTACAAGCAGTAGTCATCAGCAGGCATCCAAATCAGGATTTCTCAACGGGGCATTTATTTATGGCTGAACGTTTACGTTCAACATCACATCGACGAATAACACTGATCACCAGTCGCCCGGTTCCCGCTCCTTCGAAAGTCCGGTTCGTAAGCGTTACAGGAGAGCGATAATTTATGATTCATCAGAAGTTCACAAGAGCAAATTTGAACATTGTGTTGTTGTTAATGTTAAGAAATATACAAGTTCCGATTTTCACAGTTTCATGTTAAATTTATTGTACATTATTTGCCTTTTCAAGTTACAGAGTTGCAAACACAAACGACTTTCTTGTTAGGGAGGTCAAGCGTTCATTGCAATTAAAGTTAAACGTTCTTTGAAAGGTATACTCACGCGTGTTGTGATAATTTCTTGAATGGATATGCAAGGTGAATAACCGTGACAAATACGTCTACAGAGAAATCAATGCAAATGACTACCTGTCTCTAGAATTCGCCTATATCCAAGTCTCAAAAAGTAATTGTCAGGAGGTCCATTGTCAGGCTCCATCGCGTCTACTTGTCTGTAGTTGTGTACACCATGGCGGTACCAGAAATCAGACTCCATGTGTGCACGTACCAGGCTGGCCCTTTCCCTTATAGTCAATACAGGGTCATCTCTGTTTGAAAACGGATTAAACTTGTCTAAGATGATTGTCTAAACTACGCAAAACACTGCTGAATCACTAAGCAAAAAGCCTATAAACTTGTCTTGTAGACATCACAAGACATTTCATCCATAGCAGACACGCCAGGCTAAACATCCAGTCACGTGATCAGAAAAGACGTTCGACGGATATACGAAAATAAGTTGCTAAGGTATTATTTTTCGTAAAAAAAATAAATGCACGGCTTGTGTATGTGATAAGTATATTATTCCCCAATGTTTCGACTCGTAGTGACACGGTCATTACGTCACTCGTATTTCCCCCAGCTGAACGAGGAAAAATATTAGGGAATAATATCTAATTATTTCACCATCCTATTATCCCAAATTACTTCCGATCGTTAGCAAAGGAGAACGGTTGTAATGGATGCAGTTGGCGTTATTTTCTATCGCTAGAAACTTTACTCTAATCACCCAAGCACGACGAAATTCCAAGCTGTTTTGAAATTCACTATAAGATTTCTGTCATTTCATAGTAATATTTTCAACATGTTCATATCAATTTATTTATTTGCCCCTGTTTTCAACATTTAAAATACATTTATGGCTTACACGCAGAGAACTCAAACGGTATTGGTATAAATGCGTATAATTTTTACTATCTCCACACTTTACGGAACCGTTCCAAAACAATGTAACTTTTCTTTATTCTTACCAACGATCTTGAAATATAAAATAAAACATGAGATTGTATCTGATATATCTTAATTTCAACAACGACCTAGCTGTTAAAATTACAGTGCTTACAAATATGTGTCGGGGTACTATTAAAAAATTTGCGCGAAAGATTAAAGAAAATGACAAAGCACACCAGAAAAATATATTAGACGCCATCATATGGCATTGTCCAATCCTTGCAAAACATTTTCTTGCTCAACAATAAGATTAGCATTTGAAGGAGGGGTCTGCAGTTGATGTTCGTCTTTGGTTTGTTCATCTCCACTTCCGTTTGGTTTGTGTTTTCTACAGAAATAGAAATATGATACTCGTATTGATTCTCTCGGTTACAAGATGAGTTTGCGTGATGTCGCTCATAAATGACTGCCTTTCATCTCTTAATCACTGTCTGCAATTTACAAGAAAAGAAACTACTTATTTATTGGCCAAATAGGAAGGTATCCTGTATGCAAAACAAACAGACAGTACCAACACAAGCGCAGCAAAGTAGTAAGGAAATACTGGATTTTGTGTCGAAATAACAAATTTTAAAATCATTTTATTTGAAATAACTACAGGGAATCCCCTCTTACCCGTTTGCCTATTGTGCATGCGTGGAAGAGGGAATTCCCACTGAGTCAGAAGGGTAATCCCCGAAGGGGTAATCTCCCTTACGCATTTGCGCATGTGTGGAAGAGGGAATTTCCCCTGAGTCACTACTATTTACAGATGATCCAGAACATGTCGCTACATGTCAGTACAGTAACAATAGCAACCCGGAACGGACCACTGATGCTGGTAGTGGAGAAACTCGTTCTGTCTGAACTAAACACACAACATGTATAGACACGTTCTGAAGGTGTATGGGAAATTCCATGTGCACCATCAAACTAGTCTATATAAAGAAGCTTTTACCTCATGTTGTCAGTCCAGCCGGCCGGTCGACAGAAGCAGAACCGGAGTCCAGCTGATGTGAAATTTTTTCCTACTGCATAACTGAGGTCTGAATTTCCAGTAGGTTTTTTTCTCTGAATGACTCTCGTTAACTAAAATAGTAAAGACTTTAATCTACTATTTTCAACAGAGACCTGGGCATCGCTAATAACATAAAGATGAGCAAATATATTATCATCTCGACCTTCGATTCTATTATCATCGCGAGAGTCGACACTTTTCACTGAAGTATCTTTCTTCAAGATTTCAAGCTGTATTCCATCCTTTGTGTTCATTACTCTTAAACCATTTCCATGAAATTCAATATCTTAAAACTACGCAGATCGATAAACAGACAGAATTTATTCTTCAAATAATCAACTTCATCTATATCAATTTCACACCAATCTTTATCTTCCGCAAATACCGTCGTGCCTCTCGCCAAAATTGTCTTGGTAACATCTTCTGAGCGTACACTTTATTTGCAATGCCTTCGATTGATACAGACACAGATTCAATCGACGGGTTAAAGAAAAGTTCGCTATTAAGTTCTGACTGATTCTGTTTTTTAGTGAAGAGTATTAAGATACCTCTCATGCTACGTCGTGGTACATTTATATTTTCATTGATAACCGTGGTTGATTCTTTGAATGGGATTGTTCTAAAATAATGTATATGCTCGTAAAGGTAACTTTTTCCACCGTTGTAATAACCAGCAGTTGACCTCGCGAGTTCGAGGTCAGATATTGTTTCGTATTCCATTTGAATGTTTTTTAATTTATAATTGGGTGTAACAACATTATTACTGGCAAGTAATAGGGAGGCGGGTGCCAACGTAATTTCCCATTCGATATGACTCCCTAACTCTTTTGGATATGCAACCCCATGGCCTGTTATGAGGGGATGATTCAGATGAATAGCATATTTTGTTTTATATGTGTCAAAAAGTAAATTATCATCCACGACGGCGTGATCTGCATTGGCCGCGCCACTTCTCAATTTTCTTAGATTTTCGTTCTGAATTCCTACAGTGTCATGTTTGTTCTCTCCTTTTTATGTTTGAAGAGATCGTGATAACATTCAATAAGATTATATTTATTCAAATTGAAAAGTGCCTGCCCCTCAAATGTGAGAACCATACGCTCCACCAAATTTTTTGCAACATTTTGTACTACTCGGTTATCTTCATGTCCCATTACTTCGAGATCAAAAACCAGGTCGAAAGTATCTGGAACTAGTACTACTCCGCTTTCTAACTTTGGACATCGTATGATAAGTGTCTGACCTGGATCTGCCTCACTTGGATTATGAGCAATCACATGATGAGTTCTTTCTGACTTCGTTCCCTGCGGTATTCGGTTGGTGAAATTCGGTAATAATGATCTATCGTACCCCATTTTCGTGTAATGTATATAGTAACTAAGAAGAAAAAAATTACAGTTAAAAAGAAAATAAATCACATCTTTACATAAATATTACCATCTGCCTGAAATATAAATCGATTACCCGTGTCACGAATAAGTCGAAGGACCCAATATTCTTGGAGATGATGAGCCTCCTGGTCATCCTCAGTATCCTGGAATACAGCTATGAATTCTAGTCGCTTAAAGAAGTTAGTCTTTTGACATTCCTTCACGAAAGCTAATATGTTATGATATAGATTATCATCTTTGAGTCGGACACCTGGATTTGCTCGAAGGATATGTCGATTTACTCGTCGGAGTTTACACCATTCCAATTCGACAGAGAAACCAAACAGGTCTTTATTTTTAGAAAGAAACTTTGCAATATTCTTTTCACCAAACATGTCGATTCAGTAAGACCATATATTAATACATAATTTTATTTATTATGACCAGTGTGAAACCTGTCAAAAATATCCATAGTTGTTCTCCAACGAATCCAACAACTGATCCTGCTGTTTTTAACAGAAAACTGACAAGGGAACCAATTAGACCGGGTATTGCAGCAGCACTTTTTGCAGCCAAGGTTTTTAACCATTCACCAAATTGCTTTACAATTTCTTTCGCTTTTGTGTATATTTTAGGTGGGCCTGAACCACCTGTGTTTGCTCCAGAGCCTCCAGTTCCTGTTGCTCCTCCTCCTTTAGTCACAGCTAGGGCAATCGTTGATATTGTCATTCCAAGGGCAGTAAGTAATGCCGCTATTGTAATACCGTTCCGCTTAAATAACTCTGTCAGTTTCAACCTAAGTGACAAATCTGGATCGGAAATTACATCATGAAGAGACCTAGTAGTAGTGAGACTTTCACGTGCCCTGCTAATCTTACCATGTTCATATTCAATTCAATAACAACTTTAGCTTCTCTTTTTATAAGTTCATCTAGTAGTTTCTCAGCTTTTTCTTTTCCTTGGGTGCTCGTTTCAGGATCCTTTAACTGTTTTTCAACTTCTTTTTTCTCTAGCGTTATTTTCTTTTTTTCATTGTTAAGTTTGTCAAGACGCATATTCGCAATCCTTAATTCATCAACAAAAGCTCTATATTCGGGGTTTAGATTATTCCATTCATGTATTTTATTTTCAAAAGCTTGTATTTTATCTGTATTACCGAAAGAATCTTGTTGTAACTCTGTCAGTTCATCTTTGTATATACCCATGTCTTCTGGTGTCATCTTCTCAGCCGGTATTTTATCGTTTTTCACATCTTCAGAATACGTAGAACTAACAAATTCGGGCTCTGCGCTAGAGTGATATTCGACTCCACTCCATGTGTATACTTTATTTACGAATTCAGAACCTCCTTTTAACTTTTTAATGTGGATTTCTCTAAAAATCTACTTCCTTTTTCTGTTGTAACTCTGATGTTTTTATAATACAGATCATTACCAATAATCTTAGCATTTATAATCAATTCGTTTCGTGCATCCGGATTAGTAATATTATATTTGTCTAAGAGTCGTTCAGCCATATCCTTTGTAATTTCTCCTCTCTGTCTAATCAGCGAATCACCTGGGGGTCTGTCGCTTGAGCTGGCCTGGAAAGGATCGGCTTCTGCAAGGGCATTATCATCGTCTATAAAGAATGTTTCATCAATAACATCATCATCATTTAAATTTGCATCATCGAAATCCTGGAGTGGTATATCTTCTCCTCCTTCTGCCATATTGTCTTTCTATATTACTACAATTATTTTTATCATCCCTTACATATACAGTAAAAAAATGCACGTCTCAGTTGTTGAAAGCGTTGAACAATTGGCCGACTATATCGAAAGAACTAGCGCCGCATATCGCCGCAGTTATAAATTAATGGGTCGAATTGATATGGCTCTTAATGTGACTAAGGGAATTCTTGTAAGTTCAGCTGTCATAGCAGCAATTCCGGCAGTACCAGTTCTTTTAGCTTTAACTCCTATACCAGGTGTTATTATTGATGTAATACAAGGAAAAACAGGAGTATCAAAAGGGCGAGAGAAATATAAACATTATTACGTTCAATATAAACAGCTGCTTACACAAATACAAGAAAAAGGCGCAACAACAGAAAGCGCCTCAGAACTTATTCAGGACATATTTCATCAGGCACTAGAAATTCAAAAACAAGGATTTAGTCCCCTTTAGAGCGTTACATGCAACATTATGGATTAAATGGATATGAAAGTTAACTCCGTTAGGAACTCTGTTTCTGATACATATATCCTATCGACCTAGTCTTTTCCAGCCATCTTTTTGTGTCTAGATTATATAGCTGTATACGTTTGATATCATTGACTGCCATCATGATTTTATTACAGTCTTCGCTCCTAATCTCACCGGCTTTCCGCACAAATTGTACAAAATGTGCCTGCTCCGGCTCCTCCCCAGTTTCAAACAGTTTCTTATAGTTTTCAAAGTTTATATGTTTACGAACACAGACATCTTTTATCCCTTTATTTTTTTTCGTCTCCGAAGTTGGAGTCCGAAAAGCATATACTTTTGAACGAATGCCGACAAATTCAAGAATAGGTACTCCATTCAACTCATCTTTAAATTTACCTATCACCTTTTTATTAATCTTTGGAAAATCGGGGCCGCTCATCCCACTAGTATCATATATAGACTCATTACCATTCTTTTCCACATCTTCTCGGACTATATCATTGAAAGTTACGTCTGGGGAAGGAAGAGGACACTGTAAACAAAACTATCAGTATCTATGTAGGCTAATTCTATTCCTTTGAACTGCTTTCGAAAGTAATTGTAGTGCATATCATACATAAGCAGCTTAGAAAGTTCGAGTACTGCCGCGCCAATGAAACTGGCTTTTATATTCATATTGATCCCTTTTCAGTTCCAGTAGGACACTGTCGCAGGAATCGCCATCCTCTTCCCTAGATATATAAGTTCTATACTTCATATTTGGTATATACTTTTGGTATTTATCAGAACTGCCCGAAACAAATTTAAAATTTCTATACTTTCGGACATCTTCTATTGTCTTGCCGAACATTGCATTATTCATAAGCTTATAGAAATTCTTTTCAAAATCTGTCTTTCCCTTTGCCCTCATTTTAGTATTAAAGTCAATGTAGTCGGCGAGACACGGTGCCTCTTCGAAGGCAAGCGCCCGATACACCTTTTTCAGTCGCATTCCCATCCGAAGATAGAATTCAAGCAACTTGTAGTGTAAGACGTATCTCTCTCTGTCCATAAGACTTGTAATCAGTCGACTGCCCTGCCTCGGAAATTCATAATGATGCGGCGCTAATGGTAAATCGTCGTGTTCTTCATGTAATTCAGCCGGATATTCTAAGTCTACTTCTAGAAAACTTGGCGGAAATCTAGCGCCGGGTCCCCAATCCAAGCCTGCTCCGCCTTCCCATTCTACCTACTCTTCCATCGTCATCCAATGAAGTCCACCCACCGGCATTGCCTGACTCATTGCCCAGCCATAAAGATTATTAGCATCGAGATATTTTATTTCAGACAGCGGCTTCTCCGGATCATAATTCCCGCCAGCTCCGCCAGGCTCGTCTGTTGCATAAGCTGGATGATTTGTCTGTAAATAATGAATATTACACTGACTGATACCACCTCGAATTCCCCTCTGTATGAAAGTCATCTGCTCAGCATCTTGAATGAGTTTAAACTTATTACCTGTATAAAGTAACATAGCATCCCATGTCAAGCCGGGCGCCGACATATAGTGAGCTGGATCCAGCTTATATATGTCTAAACATGTGTTTCGGAAATTTTCGAATATATTTGCAAGAAGGAGAACGTCCGTCTCACAATAGAATTCCATATAATCTTTAATCGTCTGACATCCCACTTCATCCCACACCTTCAATGCGTGTTCATAATCAGACTCTGAGATATCCTCTTCCTTTAGTTTGCTATGAAATTTTTTTCTCTCCGGGAGCTGGTCCTCTTCTAGTCTGTCAACCGAGTCTAAATATTCGTAGGGGAAGAAACCTTTCGCCCGCTGAATGTGTGGGTACGGAAGTGGTATCATCCATCCATCCTCTGGCACAGTCTTTGCCAACTTATCTAGTGGATCTTTCATTAGTTGTAAACTATCCATAAACTTTATCGAAAAGAAACGTTTCACTGTCTTCCTCTTTCGGTTTGGCCACTCTCCGCCGACAACAATTGAAGCACTAAAGATAAATGTTTTCATAAGACCCATGATTCCATTGGCAGTTTTAGCTATTATTTTCGGCTCTTGGCCGCCGGTATCGAATTCGTGTAACTTTTTTATAATAAAACTGCTATCATACCCCTTGAAGTTGTGAAAGTAGATAGGAATGGTTCTCGACGGACGACACTCTTCACAATAAAAACTATTTTCATACTTTGCAATTCGGTGTGTGGCATTCTTGTCACATGCAATGCAAGGCTGGTGCTTCGCCTCTTTCATCGGTTTTATTTTACAATAATATATTCTCGAATAATACCCAGCCATTTCCTTCATTTCCTTGAGAAATTCTGTAACACAATCTGTACCTGTGAATGTTTTTTTATCAAAAATTTTCGGCTCGTTGTCCGACCATCGTTCAATAATAACATACGAAAGACAAATTGGAATGTGCAGGCCGGTATCCTTCTCAATAATTGCCTCAGTATCTGCATACACGACGTAGGGGCAAGGAACCTTCTTCTTATGTCCTTCGAATTGACACACTTCCTGAGGAAAAACTGCCTTAGCCATGTCTGTTCCACAATACATCTGGTGTATTTCCAATTCTTCTTTCGCTGCAAAACCTTTCCCACAACTTATACAAATACACTTCCGTCTGTGCTCATTCTTACGATCATTACGAGAATTAAGAAGACGACTTAATGAAGTAATTGGCACGAAGTGACCGTCTCCGCCCGCGGCACTTACTATTAGTAAGATATTGGCTATTTGCGCCTTTTCGGAACATGCATCATTGTTACCATGATATATGATTGGTATGTCGCGCGATTCAGTATCATTTTCGTGAATCAACCATACTTGTAACTTAACTCTCGGATTTTGCCGCTCGAACTTCTCGAATATGGATATATCTTCTATAGGTGTAGGAAATGGAATACCATCCCAACAGTAATCAGTAATAAACTTGGTGTACGTATTCCAGTTATTTCTTACCTGACCTCCCTTCTTCTTGCAAAACTCCTTGTCACCTAACTTTATACTTGCTACAACTGAGTATTGGAAGCAGCGGCCGGTGTCACTACCATCAGGGCCATAAGGAAGAATCAGATTACTAACACAATGCTTATTTTTTAACCATTCAGGCAGTTGAATCTGGCTATCGTGTGTCGAAGGGCTGCCGGCGCCCAGTCGAAGTTTTAACAGAATTACTCTAAAATTAAGGATCTTATCGAAAACTAGACCAGAACCTTCAACTTCAATATATTCAAGCATATTTTCGTATTGAACTATTAATTCTTGTTTCATCTTAGTCTCCCGTCCGCCGTATTTTGTGTATATATCTTTTAAGTTTTTATACAATTTACGAATTTGTGGCTTACTTTTCTCGTCTTTGGGATCTAATAAACTGACTTCCATCATTGTTAAAACTCGATACATCTTTCCCTTCTCAGCCATACCTTCGATATCAATCTTAGTGATGTCCTTGACTCGCTCGACTTCAGGAAAATTTTTTTCTAAATCTGCCTTGTGGAATGCTACACGTAAGCGGTGCTGCTTTTTATGATAATAGGTTGTAAGCTTCCGAAGAAAATCGGAATGGTCTCCTTCGGCCTTCCATTTCTTTATTAATATGTCTCTGATACCATTGAAATCTATCCTCTGTTCTCCATCAAAGGGATCTTCCATAAGAAAATGTTTCCCGCCGAATCTGTTATCTCTGATCGATACATAGTGTATAAGTAATTCTGAGTGTCTAGCCCTCTATTTAAATCGAGTTTAAGTATATCGGCCATTGGCTTATCTTATATTCATTCACGACTGGCTCCATTGTACTGTCCTCATATACATACTAAATTTTTTAAAAAGAAAAATAATCATTCTATGATAGGTCATCAAAATCCACTATAATATTTTTGGCAGCATTTATTTGTTTATATATCTCGCCTAATCTTTCTAAGTCGACTAGTTCTTCCGTTCTTAGAACCGTACTTAGGTCCGATATGAAAACTACTTCTAGCTCACTGTCTACGTATATGAAAGGATCTACCAAAGATTCGCCAAATATGAGTTTGCCGTCACTGATTTGAATTTCTCCGGTTTCAAGTATTTTTATTGCATCTGAAATAGAAAGGATTGCCATGTCTTATCGCATATATCTTAATAAAAAATAATTTTAAAAAAATTTTTCTATGATATATAGCACAAAAATGTCATACATATTCATAAATGGACCAACTGGAAGTGGTAAGAGTTACGATGCAGTAAATTTGGCTGCGACTCACGTACCAGAATTTGACACTAGTTTTTCTAGCAACATTGCCGACTTTTATAATGGGAAAGTTTCGATCGCCGATTTTCAAAATCAGTTTATAGAACATACTCTTAATTTACAATGTCGGGCTGGGAAAGCCCCTTCGGAACGCTACATTATTTGTGACTCTTCCATAATTCAACATCTAACTTTTTCTCGAATCCGAGGCGTTTCCGTGGCAGCGGAAGAAAAAAAGATTGTTTCTAGAGCATTTGACCATTTACATAGTTTCATTATCATATTCAAAGATATGCCTTTTGATTATTGCAGGTGGAATATTCTGACTCGAGCTAGACAATATGAAATAGCCGCCTTAGAAGAACTAGAAGAGATTCACGATAAGTTCAAACAGACTTTCTTAGAAATTTGTAATGACTACAGGCTTCCATGTTTGGTAATTCATCAATCTCTTACGCCTGCTCTTCTCAAGAATATACTTAATCCAACAATTGATACCGAGACAGTCGGGTCAGTAGAATCTCCACGAGCTTTTGACTTTGGAATTGCATGGAGCGGCCCTTCGGCACGCGATAGCGGCAGCCAGGGATTTTTAATAGACAGTTTCGGCGAGGAGGAACTTGAAAAAGCGTACTACCCACCTGGTCAAGAACAACTAGAACAACCTCGAGTCTCACTCAAGAACCTACACAAACTTCTTAATGCTTGTGAAACAGTGTGTGCTTATAATGCTCCGTTTGACTTACAGGCACTTGATATGATGAAACCTTACGGTTCTGTAAGGTACGGTGGCCCAAAACTACCTGTTCTCCGCATTCAAAGTCTGCGTCGCATTCATGTTTTTCTCTCACATATGTCTCCGCATTCAAAGTCTGCGTCGCATTCAATTGTTTTTCTCTCACATATGTCTCCGCATTCAAAGTCTGCGTCGCAATCAAATGTTTTTCTCTCACATAAGCTTATGTCTCCGCATTCAAAGTCTGCGTCGCAATCAAATGTTTTTCTCTCACATATGTCTCCGCATTCAAAGTCTGCGTCGCATTCAATTGTTTTTCTCTCACATATGTCTCCGCATTCAAAGTCTGCGTCGCATTCAATTGTTTTTCTCTCACATATGTGTCCGCATTCAAAGTCTGCGTCGCAGTTAATTGTTCCTCTCCTAGATGGGCCACAGGCGGCCCAAACACTATTAATAAGCTTATTATTGAGTTTTTCTCAGTTTTCTCTATCAGTTCTTCTCCCTTTCTTCACGCTCTTACTGATCGTAGGAAATAAAAAGAAATTACTTTATAGCCTAACCTAGCCTCTTGACTCTTTATTTATTTTACACCCCATTACAAGGACGTTTATCTCTCATATACACACATCTTGTAATTAATTAGTCAACATGACTAATTATGCTAATCCGTGGACTTATCAGGGATTTTATAGGTTAGTCAACATCGCGAAAGATAGGAAAGGTTACTAAAACTCCTTTTTCATTTACATCTCTATCTTTCCAATGTTGACCAACCCTTGATAAGTCCACGGATTAGCATAATTAGTTGTGTTGACTAATTAATTACAAGATGTGTATATGAGAGATAAACATCCTTGTAATGGGGTGTAAAATAAATAAAGAGTCAAGAGGCTAGGCTAGGCTATATAGTCATTTATTTTATTTACTACGATCAGTCAGAGCATGAAGAAAAGGAGAGGGACTGATAGTGACAGAGAAAACTGAGAAAAACTCAATAATAAGCTTTATTAATAGTGATTGGGCCGCCTGTGGATGGTCGTCGCAGTCAATGATTTTGTCACCAACACATGAAGGCGTTGGCAAGTTTTGGTGAGCGTGACCCTCGCTCCATGACCCATGATTGCATCCGGAAAAAGTATCACTCTTTTAGTGTTCGTGATCGCGAAAAGCTCATTTTTGAAGGTAAGTGACAAAGTAATTTATTGTATTGTAAGCTTATGGGGTTAATGATCTAGCCAAGGAGGTACGCTGCTCACCAGTATGGGCGCATCATAATGGGTCCCACATGAGCGTCCGAATGTAAAACGGCAGCCCGTCCCACAACTGCCAATACATCCAGGGCTAGACGGTGGCTAGATCATTAACCCCATAAGCTTACAATACAATGAATAACTTTGTCACTTACCTTCGAAATCAATGAGCTTTTCGCGATCACGAACACTGAAAGAGTGATACTTTTTCCGGATGCAATCATGGGTCATGGAGCGAGGGTCACGCTCACAAAAAGCGCCTCATGTGTTGGT
This sequence comes from Ptychodera flava, assembly GCF_041260155.1. Taxonomy (NCBI): domain Eukaryota; kingdom Metazoa; phylum Hemichordata; class Enteropneusta; family Ptychoderidae; genus Ptychodera; species Ptychodera flava. The sequence goes on along the minus strand of NC_091937.1, from coordinate 23,243,904 downwards.
GACAAAATCACTGACTGCGACGCCCATCTAGGAGAGAAACAATTGAATGCGACGCAGACTTTGAATGCGGAGACATATGTGAGAGAAAAACATTTGATTGCGACGCAGACTTTGAATGCGGAGACATATGTGAGAGAAAAACATTTGATTGCGACGCAGACTTTGAATGCGGAGACATATGTGAGAGAAAAACATTTGATTGCGACGCAGACTTTGAATGCGGAGACATATGTGAGAGAAAAACATTTGATTGCGACGCAGATTTTGAATGCGGAGACATATGTGAGAGAAAAACATTTGATTGCGACGCAGACTTTGAATGCGGAGACATATGTGAGAGAAAAACATTTGATTGCGACGCAGATTTTGAATGCGGAGATATATGTGAGAGAAAAACATTTGATTGCGACGCAAACTTTGAATGCGGAGACATATGTGAGAGAAAAACATTTGATTGCGACGCAGACTTTGAATGCGGAGACATATGTGAGAGAAAAACATTTGATTGCGATGCAGACTTTGAATGCGGAGACATATGTGAGAGAAAAACATTTGATTGCGACGCAGACTTTGAATGCGGAGACATATGTGAGAGAAAAACAATTGATTGCGACGCAGACTTTGAATGCGGAGACATAAGCTTATGTGAGAGAAAAACATTTGATTGCAACGCAGACTTTGAATGCGGAGACATATGTGAGAGAAAAACAATTGAATGCGACGCAGACTTTGAATGCGGAGACATATGTGAGAGAAAAACATTTGATTGCGACGCAGACTTTGAATGCGGAGACATATGTGAGAGAAAAACATTTGATTGCGACGCAGACTTTGAATGCGGAGAACGGGTAGTTTTGGGCCACCGTAGTAGGGGCTTTGAAGTTACTTGTCTATGGCTCATGTCAGTTGTGTACATTATACTTCAACCAGAACTTATAGATAAAGCTGAAAAAGGGGGACTCGAAAGAACAGCTCATAACAACATGAGAAGTCGCTTTGAAGATCTTGCAAACTTAATATGTTCAGGAACCGAGGTACCACCTCATCCACATACAGCCGAAAAAGATGCAATAAGTGAACATTACTTACGACAGTACATGATAAATACTTGGCCAGGTGGTTGGAAGCGGGGTGGTAAACTGACACTTTCGGCTTTCAAGAAATTAAGACTTCTTCCATGGTACTTATTGAATAACTTTCGTAATTACTTGCGTTAGTACTTACGTTAGTACTTACGTTAGTACTTGACAAGTACCAGCACAGGAACTTACGAAGTTCTAATAACATTTTCCTCTGGCTCCCACTATTGAAACTTTCTGGATAACCTTTCCATTTTATCAGATAATATTTCTTTCCTCTAATTTTTTTCGTCTTCAAAATTCGTTCTACTCTGTACACCTCGTCGGCGCATTCCGAAAGGGCGCTCTGCAGTTCATCGGAATAGAAAGTGCCGAGTATTTCCTCTCCATTCAGATCTTTTATCTTATAAACTGGCGGCGTTACCAAGCCAGCTGCGTACACAACTTTTGAAACCACGAAAATCTCCTCGGTCCAATTTGGTAAATATCCTTTCTTGAAAGTGGTCTTGTATTTTGTAATTCGGACCCGTTCTCCCGGCTTGAATTCAGGGTTAGCTCCCATGGCTGCCAACTCAGGGTAAAGTGTATAAAATGCCTGCCAATCGTTGTCCTCCGTTACATCGACGGGTTTCATTTTGATACTTCCGTGTACGGTGTTATTGTAATTCTCGAGAAGTTGTGGTAAAATGGGGAGCCAGGAACGTGTCTGTCTGTATGTGAAGTATTTCCACATCATCGTCTTTAACGTACGATTAAAACGTTCAACGACGCTAGCTTTTTTGTCACTGTAGGTGTGAAACCAGTGAATTCCCGCCTCCTCCAACCATTTCTGCATTTTTCGGTTAGTAAATTCCCGCCCCTCATCTGTCTGAAGTTTGTCGGGTTGCCTCCCGGATTTCTTAATCACGTCTTGTAGCGCCTGTAACGTGTGTTCAGCCGTTTTTGACTGTATCGGCCTGGCCCATGCATATTTGCTGAGCACATCGATTACTGTTAGCATGTATCGAATGTTACGATTCTCTTTTGCAAACGGTGAAGGGAATTCCACGAGATCAGCCTGCCAAAACTCGTCTATCGATGTTACGAAAACGCGCCTCCCGCCCGTAGCACGAGTACGAGGTACCGGTTTATGTAGATTATAAGTTAGCTGAGTTTTTAACCACTCCTGCACCTCTTTCTTAGTAACGTGGAGTCCGCTGGCGCGCGCTGCGTCATATAATTTTTGTACACCTCCAAAACCAGTTTTCGGGTTGTAATATAATTCTCTAAGAGTTCCTTCGGCGGAGCCTTCGGTGTTCCTATCGGTAGAGCCTTCCATGATTAGCTATATTAAACGAAAAATTGAATGTCGTACGGATGCCGTAAATGAAATACTAGTTTACTGAATGGTATACTTTTCAATTGTCTGACCAGGTCCGTGGCTTCCCGTTCTGACACCTCCATTCCATATTCTTTTATAATAGTCTTGTTGTCTGTCTTGCTCGGTGTGTAAAAAAGTACTAACATCTGTATGTTTTCCCTAAATGGTTTACTAATACTAGTATATTGTTGAGTCAGAACCCAGACAGATAATCCGTCGTGTCTTGCGCTGAAACCAAGTTTGACTAAAACGTCACTGCGCTTCTTCATATCTTTGGACGAGGCGCAGTCGTCGAGGATTATTAAAGTGTTCGTGCCGGCCCATTCGTCACGTACGAAGGCTAGAGTTTCATCCACAGCATCGAGTCCGACCGGAAACACAAACACGTGGTCATCGGTGAAAATGAATCTTTTATTATACGTTTTATTGTTCATGAATGTCGGACAAATGAAAACTATATATTCAAATTTCCTTAAGTACGGACCGGTGAGGAGATCCATTACATATTCTGTTTTGCCAGAATTTGTTGGTCCAGTTACAATCATGTTGAATGGTGGGGTCGCGTACATTGCCATCGGAACGGATCTATATACTGTACATAAATGTAATGAATATTGCTAAAGATAACAAACCAATTTTGCCATATTCATGAATAGGGTCTGCGCTGGTCACGGATGCTGCCTTCCGTTCCCGTTCCGAAGGTGATAGGGGAATCCGACTCGTGTCATTGTGAGGTGGCCCTCCGGGCTTATGCGTTAGCTCGTCCTGCCACTTCACGGGATCCTCTTCCCCTTCCATCTCATGTATAGCACTTTCTCGAACTTCCGTGTTTATATCACCATTCACCCCGAAGGTCATAGATTCTGTTGCGTATTGCAATTCATTATTATAACCTGAGATCGCCGGGCCCGAAAGAATAACCATTTTAGACGGCAAGAGAAGTAAATTGGGTGAAACGGCCATATCAAGTTTGACACCAGTATTCATTATTGTGTCTTGATATCGCCTATAACTGATTACTTTGTCGGTATTACGAATTTCATCTTCGAGGAGAACGCCAAATTCTTTTCGGACTTGCTCTGCACTGCCAGTATCGCCCACAATGGTACTGCGAATATTTGCTTGTGCACCGAGTATGCAATATACGTAGGCTTCAAGGCTTTCATTGAGGCGGGCGAGACCAGCCTTTGTTAGTCCCTGTCTCCCTTCAGAGGAATGAAACTATTATATTGTCCCTCCGATCCATCATTTCGGAAGAAATAATGTGGTCTGTCTTTGTCGGACAGTACATGTTTTTTCTTTCCAAAAATTGTATGTGTGTAATAAACGCCTCCGTCGGCGGAGAGGAAAAAGTCATGACCATTGTATACAGCGGCAGGCTGTCGAACAGGCCCACGATTAGTGTAATATTCATAACCATAACCAAGACCTGAGTTTTGGCCTTTGCGATATCGAAAGTCGGACTTCGTTGGACTTATATTTCCAAATTCTGTACATAGAAGTTCATATTGGACGAGCTTGCATGGATTGTTGACCGCTTTGAATACAGTATCGTCTGGAAGTGCAACGCCCATTTCATGAAGGATCCTACGTATTGTAAAATATACATGGAAACGGCAGAATGATCGTATTTGTGGAGGAAATTTCCCTTCGGAACCGAAGAGATGGGCGAATGATATACCACAACCTGTAGTGCTGCACCATACAGCGAATTTAATTGCTGGTCCCAATATTTCATGTGCGGACCACCCAGCCAGACATTACTTTCTTTCGCTGATCGATGAGTGATTAAATTATCTTTAAATATATCCCGTGGATGACACTGCATAAAAACCCGATAATACTTACTGTATTAACATGGATTAATACCTGTATTTTAGCTGAAGAGTGCATATACAGATGAATACAGTCAAGAATCCATTTTTTGTATTCAGCAAGCCTGTATTCATGTGGATTCATGTGAATTCAGGTGTATTATACTATAATACAGGCAACTCATTAATGTGAATTTATCTGAATTATCGGGTTTTCATGCAGTGTGAAAAGTAAATTTATCTGTTGGCGTTACAAATATTTCTAAGTCCATGAGAATAGGTTTTATGTCATTCGGTTTGGAAGGAATATCAGCATGCTGTACTGTTGGTATGCTCGTCTTTATTTAATTGAAAAGCAACTGGGAATGCGTCTGTACTCATTATTCGTGTTTCTATATACAGATAGATTTTAATGGAGGAGAATTTTCTATATTTTCTCGTCATATTCCAAACCATGTTAATACTATATTTCGGATACAGGTTTAAACGAATTTTTTATTTTTTACTAAGAATAGATAACATACTGCAAACAATGGAGAATTTAATAAAGTCATCGGCAGCGGCAAATACGCGTTCCGAAGGGCCAACCGCAGCGTCGGACGCTCGATCCATAATAGAGACTAAACGTGAAAAAATACTCTGTGTCATCGCAAGTGGTCAAAGTAAGTTATTTTTTGGTAAGGAGATTTCAGTTGCTGACGTAGAAAAATGGGGAGATGAAACGGTGAATAAAGCCTTCAAAATGTACGAAGCGAAATACAGTTCTCTTATAAGTGATAATATCACTCAAAGTTTCATAGATCTAGGAGCCCGTGCAATCAGTCAGGTAGTTCCAATCGATGATCAAGATAACTATGCCACTGATCTTAAAAAGGATTTTATTCTAAACAGTGAAATAAAACGATTATCAGGACGGATAGCCTACACATGGGGGCCCATACTTGCTCTAGTTTCCACCGGTTTAATTACAGGTAAACATTTAAATTTTAAAAAAATCGGGCTTAATATAATACCTGAAATAAATGGATTCAACTTCGCAAGCACCGCAAACGCTCCAACACCGACTCAGCAAACGGCCCCCCAACTCCGTCACCGACACCGACACCGACTACCATTCGGAACGAGCCGCAGCGTCATATAGAGAAAATTACATTACCGACGAAGCATCCAGGGAGAGTGGAAGCCGGAAGAGATTAGCAGAATGGAACAGGCAAAACAAGGAGAGGAAACGAAAAGCAATGATTAATGATAGCTCCGCGATAGCGACTGAAGCAAACTGTATAGACCCCTTTCGGGACCGTTCCGATAGGGTACCGCCTACGACGAAAGAACAGTGTGATAGCTGGTATAATAAATGTTATCTTGTTTTAGGAATTGTGGGAGTTTCATTGACTGCATAGGACTTTATTGGGGCGTGCTCGGCATATTTGTTCCGTTCGGAAAGATGAGCAAAATCAGAAAGCGAAAAAAACAGAGCCCGTAACGGCTCCCTCCAGAACCGTTCTGTAGGGGAACCCAGCTCCTCTACATTGTATGAGATGGATTAACTCCATAATTATTTTATTTTTCTATTTTATATACTTGTCAGCAATCATGGATACTAAAACAGTTGTAAACACAATGTACGATGGTATTGTAATCGCAGGACTAGCGATGGGATATCTAATGATCTCCAGCAAATTTCTAAAAATAGAGGTGGGCGATCCAAGTCGTCCAAATTTGACTCGATTGGCAAAATTAGGCGGTGCGACTGCTGCCGCGGTTGCAACCAAAGATCTTCTTGAACAGAAAAATATTATTCCTGCAGAACCTTATACTTTGTAATGTATATACATACAGTAAGTATGATCATTTGGATCGACAGCAAAACAGGTGAACCAGTTACTGTTAATTTCAACCCTTCAATTGACATGACACAGTTTACTAAAATAAGACTTTTACAGTGTGGACTATATAATTCATGGCATAACATAACGGTGTCGAATAATGTACTAAAATATCAAGAAGGAAACGACCCAAAAAATAAGACGACAAAATCAATACGTCCGGGTAACTACAATATTGATACCCTCAATAAAGCGATAGGGATGCAGCCAAAAATCAATTTCGAAAAACATCTGCCCACAAACCGCGTTTATCTAACACTGGCTAGAAATGTTAAAGTCTATTTCAATGCCACAGGTAGCTTCGCCAACGTCGTCGGCTTTTCAACATAGAGGAGATGACAACCCCGTGTCAAAAAGTGCTATGAGTCCAGGTCGAGCAGATTTCTTAACAGTCACTAAATACGTGGTTCATTCAGATGTCGTAGACGTTACTGGAAATTATGTTTCATTTGGCTCTGGCGTCGAAGGATACATACAGGGGAAAGTATCGGACTGTTTACAAATACTTCCCGTTCAGGATACAAAAGAAATAAGTGAAAAGGTCACCTATGATTTTAAAAACGGGGGTGCAATTTCCATGCCATTGAGAAAGGGTTCAGACTATATGAGTTCAATGCGTATTTGGATAACAGATCAGGATTGAAACATAGTTAATTTCAATAAGTGGCCAACTAGCTTTTGTATTGAATTGCTGTAGCTAACGCAGCATAAACCATCCCACGACCAATCCTCCAGCAATATAAATCATTTCATATTTCTTTTGCTCAGGACTGGGCTGATAATAATCTGAGAATTGCGCTGCCCCTTCGGAACGGCCTGACGTAGAGTTGGCCACCGCTTCTGCTTCTTCCAGGATTTCTGCATCTGTATCTCTTAACTCAGCTGCAGCATGCGCGTCCTTTGCTTGATTTTCTCTTTCCCAGTCAGCCTGGAGTAATCTTTTTTCTGACCAGACGTTGCGATCATGTTCAAATTTTTCTAATGCTTTATCATGTCGGACCTTTTCTTCAATAAGAGCATCACCATTCCCAGAAAGCTTTTGTCCGATAATATTTCCTCCTGTGAATGCCGTTGCATTTAATACAGCACCGAGAACTGTCATTCCTATAGCTGAAGCCATGATTGTGTATTGTATATTATAAGGTATTATTTATTTTTCACTGTATATAGGTTAATTATGTCTGGTCCAAGTAACTTCGGTCTAGGTGCAATTCACGTACAAAATCTCGAGCTCGAAGATCTGAGTGATGTTAAAGTTAACAATAATACTAAGATAGCAGGTAATCATAATAAGGATTACGTCCTTCGATATAAGGACCGCAAAAACAATTCGTGTTATCGCCAGCGACAGCACAGAAACATGAGCATGCTGTAGAATTTTCCGAACTTAAAGACATTGATGAGTCCATAATAGACGCTACAAGGCTTCAAATGATCCTACTCCTTTTGCTCTGACATGGGATGGGGATAGTCAGAAATTCATGCCTTATAATGTACCGCGTAACATCTTAGATATATTGGATAGTGAAATTGTAGGTGGAGTTGATGAACGCCGGGACTCCGAATGTGATTTATTTTGATAGCAATGTAAACAAATATAAATTGTCTGATTTTCGCCTTTATCTTAAGCCTAATAACCCATACATTACACTACTCGGTATACCGGTTCACCTTAAAATTAGTCCTCTTAATACAATAATGAAGGCAGATAATACACTGCGAGGTGGATAAAGATGGGGAGAATTATTGTTCATATACAGCTAGCAGGGTTCCAGTAAGATTATTTTGGGACACCACTTTAAAGAAACTGGGTCTGAAAAGTGTGGGGGAGGAGACAGCTGAATTAAATTTACAGACAGTCAATCAACAGATGACTGATAATATGAAAATAATTGAGCATGGTACAGTTGTTATCAAATGTATAAAATTAGGTACAGGAGACGAGTTTGATGATTTAGTAGGAAATATTGCTTTAAAAACAGATTCAAGAACGAGTTGCACTATTTTCATAACTATTGATAAAGATCGAAAAGATTTAGATATTTTTACTCATACTCAGGAAGAAAGTAGTTCCAACAACATTTCATTTGTTAAAAAAGATACAACTACTTACACTTTAGATATCAGTACCATTTATCTAAAACGTCTCATATTGTTTGAAGTAATGGTCTTCCGACATATTTTAAGTTCAGAGGAAAATTCTAAAATTTTATCTATCGTGTGAACAAGTTCGTACTGATAGGAACTCCGAGTTCAGAAAAAACCTACCGGAAATTCAGACCTCAGTTATGCAGTAGGAAAAAATTCACATCAGCTGGACTCCGGTTCTGCTTCTGTCGACCGGCCGGCCGGACTGACAACATGAGGTAAAAGCTTCTTTATATAGACTAGTTTGATGGTGCACATGGAATTTCCCGTACACCTTCGGAACGTGTTTATACATGTTGTGTGTTTAGGTCAGACAGAACGAGTTTCTCCACTACCAGCATCAGTGGTCCGTTCCGGGTTGCTCCCACGGTTACTGTACTGACATGTAGCGACATGTTCTGGATCATCTGTAAATAGTAGTGACTCAGGGGGAATTCCCTCTTCCACGCATGCGCAAATGCGTAAGGGGATTACCCCTTCTGGGATTACCCTTCTGACTCAGTGGGAATTCCTCTTCCACGCATGCACAATAGGCAAACGGGTAAGAGGGGATTCCCTGTAGTTATTTCAAATAAAATGATTTTAAATTTGTTATTTCGACACAAAATCCAGTATTTCCTTACTACTCAGCGAACTTTGTCACTTTATTTATTTTCGATGGAGAACATACTTTCAGGATACGCTTACCCATTCCGGCAACCTGGTACCACCACTATTTTGTGGCTCAAGATGACCCCATTGCCATTGTCATTTTCAATATGTTCCTTTGACCTGGTAAATTTCTTAGTTACCTTGAATGATAACGATTATTTGACCTGATTTGATGTCTATTCCAAGGGCGTGTAACTGTAACCTTTCCATTTTTACTCTTTAAACACCCTATGTATTTTATTGGCCTTTTTTGTTTTGTTGAAATATGAAGCAACGACTATGGCTATAAATTACTTTGAGCATAACATGTGACTTTATTGGTGACAAATAAATCCTGCTTCCGCCAAACATTCACTGACCACGATAACAATATATATAATGCATATTAAATCCCTGTTTTCAAGTTAAAGATGTTTGAAGCAAAGAACAAGCTACTATGGTAATAGACCATAAGACGTTACTGAATACAGAAAATGTTATAGATAATGGAGATTTAAAGGTGACTTCTTATATCACAAATTGCCCAAGCTTCTGTTGATAATTACAGCTTTAGATAGACAGCGCCTCGGAGATAGATCTTCTTGCTCTCAAATTTTATTAATATTTTTTGGTTTACCACTTATGGGGATCATTTGAACACTCTTGATGTCAGAAACGTTTTTAACATCTTCATTTTTGGAAATTTGAACATTGCATTTTTACCCATACGGTTACAATGGGGATGTCGGCCATTTTAAATTTCGAATGTCGAGAGACCAAAGGCATTTTGTTTCTCTGGTACCATTTTTTCGCATTGAGCGCTGGTTTTTTATTCTTTATTTGGTAAATGAATGGTCAAAAGTGTCATCGAGGAAAGTTTGAATAATGGTTAATGTCTTCACTTTCGAGGCGCATAGAAATATCACTACCATAACACACATAAGAAGGATCAGAAATGTGGACGTCTTGAAGTATAAAGCCTATGGTGCTGGAAACCGGCGACTTCAGCAACAACAAGAACACATTTAAAACTTTATTAGAATAATACTTCAAAATGTGTCAATATAGTACAGTAATCCCTCGCCCTAACGACCACCAGTAGTACGAATTATCGGTTATAAAGTAGTACGTACAATGTGTCCCCGGGGCGGGCTAGTCTGAATTCGAATTACTCATTTGAATAAACACCTAGGTTTAACGAACGTTTTCCCCTCCTCAAGCATGGTCGATAGAGCGAGGGTTTAATGTACTATACTATCAAAGTGTTGTAACCTTTGAAAATCTTATTCTTCTTGTGAGATACATTTTTACTGAAATGCGCATTTATACAGCAGTATTGCCAAACTATTTACATATGTACGTGCTATTTAAATTTGTATACGTGTTCTATCTATCGAAGATTAGGAACATTAAAGAAGATTGTTAAATGAACGAAGAACAGAAAAAACGAGCATAAATCAGCAAATATGTACGGACAACTGCATAAATTCTAAGCTATGATATACCTGCCAAAATTCTCTCCTTCCATTATTGTTTCCGGAAGATTCTGTCCCCGAGTTTCCGGCAGCGGTAGTATCAGAATTCCAGCGATGACAGAGAGCACGCCAAATATTAACAATGTCAGGGGTGCCCATACTCTCTGCAATTCGAGAAACTGAGGAGACAGAATACCACCTACATGACCAACCATGGTACACATACCAATACCACTTGACCTGGTAAAATACAAACGAAAAAAACATTAATGGCAATATTTAGTCATAATCATATTTGTAATTAAAAACAACGTCACAGGAATCATCATCATCACTAGCATCATCATCGCCACCATCATGCTGCTGCATCATCAGAATATATCATCACTAGAGGCAGCAGTAGCTGCATCAGCAAACGATCATCATCACATTTCCACAATAATGACAAATTATTAGACTGCTGACACCGTGAGTATTCATCTAGTCCACGTCTAAACCTCATAATTTACCAATATGAGTAATCTTTTAAATCGTAAGTTTACATTTAGAACAGAAAAGAATTGCACTTCTAAGATTTCTAAATATTTTCACTCCCAGACCTCAGTGGTGTAGGGTACAACTCATTTGCATACACGATCATGGTATTGTAGGCCATCACGATACTCATTTTACCAAGCAGAAGAATCAATATGCCAGCCCAGACCACGTTTCCACCTGAAGGAAAACGGGAATGAAATTATTAATCGACAAACTTACGTTTATTTTATAGGTCTACATAGGCTTGTAGCATGCACAATCCTTGTTATTCATTGTAGCGTGAATTGAACTGTAGGTATACATACATTTTTTACTTGCTCTATTGAATTTGAATTTGAAAGGAGCACATAGTAATTAACATGTCCCAGTTCACTCTAAGGAACTAATTAAGTAACCAGATACGAACTGAATATGCTCACGTGTTTTTCAACAGATTTGAATTTTAGCCTTTACTCAACACAACAACTTGACCTGCTAATGTGACCTCTGAATGGAAGGACTGACTTGTGCAGATTTTGAGTTTGACGAAACTACAAACTTAGTTATCAAGCATTGAAACTGACTGCTGATGACTCAACATGTCTTGACATTTATCAGACACTACTGGACGCATGAAATCATACATTACGACATGAATTACTGCATACTTTTGACTGTTATGAAGCTGTGTAAAACAATTGTAACTTTGACCTGTCTCATTTTAAAACAACGAGCAAGGAGATGTTACGCACCATTTGCACACCTCAGGATAACCACTAACCAAAATACAAGACAAGACAGACATTGTATATTCCGACAGCAGTTCAATTGAGCACTGACGCTGAGTGGCAGACAGACTACTGATAGTTAAGACAAACCATGTATACGGTCTACTGCTAGAGTAACTATCTCTGACGAAGATTTATTGTATTATGTTTTCCAATATTCCTGTTAATAAACCCAATTCATACAAATATAATCGACATCCGCGTGAGGCGTGTAATGAGAACAATCAGATATCTGTTATATAATTATGTGTAGCAGGTTTCATCAACTTTCACACAGTACTCTCAGAGTTAAATCACTAATTACAAAATTTTATTTAATATGTAAATGAACTAATTATTAACTTGACACACCCGATGCTTCTCAGTACAATTAAATATTTATCAGATAAATATCTGTATCAAGTTTCATCAAATGTAATGCTGTAATTTTGGAGTAATATCACTAATTACAAAGTTCATTAAATATGCAAATGAACCCTTAATTAACTCCACATAACTAAATGCTTTACACCACAATTAGATATCTTTCAGATCAGTATCCGCAGCAGATTTCATCACATTTGGTGCTGTTATTTCGAAGTTATATGACTAATTACAAAACTTCATAAAATACGCAAATGAGCTACTTGTTAACTTGACACTGCCAAATGCTTGTCAGTAAAATTAGATATTTATCAGATCAATATCTGTACTACATTTCACTGACATGGGTGCCGTAACTTCAGAGTAATATACCTAATTACAAAGTTAATTTAATATGCAAATGAACCCTTAATTAACTTCACACCACTAAATTCTTTACAACACAGTCAGATTTCTATCGGATCAGTATATGCAGCAGTTCATATGATGCAGTTATTTCGGAGTTATCTGACTAATTATAAAACTTCATAAAATATGCAAATGAGCTATTTATTAACTTGACACTGCTCAATTCTTCTCAGTACAATTAGATATTTATCAGATCAACATCTGTAGCAAGTTTCATCAAATTTAATGCTATAGTTTCGGAGTAATATCACTAATTAGAAAGTTCATTAAATATGCAAATGTACCCTTTATTAACTTCACACTACTAAATGCTTTACACCACAGTGAGATATCTGTCGGATCAGTATCCGCAGCAGAATTCATCACATTTGGTGCAGTTATATCGGAGTTATATGACCAATTACAAAACTTCATAAAATATGCAAATGAGCTATTTATTAACTTTACACTGTCAAATGCTTCTAAGTATAATCAGATATATATCAGATCAATATTTGTTGCACGTATCATCAAGCTTGGTACAAGAATTTCAGAGTTATGTCACTAATAAAAAAGTTCATTTAATATGCAAATGAGCAGATAATTGACATGACACTCACAGTATCATCGTAATGTTCTGAGATTGTCATCTGTGAAAAGTTTTATGAAATTTTGTGATGTATTTCTTGATATATGTGTACACTGCCATTACCGTCTCCATAGGGAAACCATTATACGGAAAAAAATATTCTGCATAACTTCATTAATATGCAAGCCACACTAACCAAAATCTAATCAGTTCTTGCAAGTAGCATATGGTACCTCTGTACCAAATCCGACTTGAATCTGTTCAGGTGTTTTTTTGAGTTATCGTGTAAACAGACAGACAGACAGACACACGCACACACTAACATACACACACACACAGGGACAGACAGACAGACATCGCTATGACATTAGCCCATGTGTGAACACGTGAGTTAAAAACCAGCCTATCTTAGTTAGCTATAGTGATAAACAAATTTAATGCAAGGACGTGAGAAGAAAGTTATTCGTCCATTATGTCAATAATTACACCTGTCATTTGTCAAAAAGGGTCTTGAAATCGTTGTAACTGCTTTTCCTTACACGTGGGCATAAACAGTGTCACAAGACAGGCACAGCCACCGAATGCCATCATAACGACAATTGATCGGCGTCTTCCAAGTCTTGGCGATTCAACGAGGAAGAAAGTCAAGACAGCTGCGGGAATTTCCACAGTAGCGGAAATGGCAGCACTGATGTAATCATTTCCTCCAAGATTTGACGTATTCAAGGATATCCCTGTGTAAACCAACGTATTTACGAACCTTGAAATATCAATACAAAAAGAAATCAAAACCTGATAAGATATAAAAATGTGCGATGAATCATTAACTGTCCTGCCAGTCAGAGGGGCGATTATATTCCGTCAGGCTGAGAGGCTACTCAATATACAATGTTATTTAAGCAATTGGCAATAGAAATCATCAATATAGCGACAAATGAGGAAGTTTGAGATATTACAGATAAATATAACCAATGAACTGTAGTTCTGTATTCAAAAAGCGAATGTTATTATTTAAGATTCTAACGTCGTTATTCTGATGTTCAATGTCTTTATGGGTAGCATAGCTACACACGTTTCACGCATCGTCAATCTTTGAAATATATGTAGAAGGAAAGTCTCGCAAACATTGGTTTACCAGTGACTAGAAATTTTATGATTCTCATCTGATTGGCACGTTACTTTAGAATTAGTTCTGTTCTGTAGTGAATCTTAATAGTTTCTTACCAATTAATGCACAGGGTTAAGTGTATCATCCTCATCGACGGTAAGCGAAATAAATCCCAAACCCTGTGTTGACTGTCGTCATCAGCACCGCCGTTGGAGTGAACCTGGTTTAAAATTATATATAATTGCTGACGATATATTTGCATAAAAGCAACTGTCAAGTCATGCCGCAAATCCAGAACGCTTGGCCCAATTTGGCTGTGTTAGGGGCCCTCCGTGGCTCTTTGAAGCGATTGGGACCTCTAGCACAGTGCTGTATATTTTTGTTCATTGTGGGCTTAGTTTGCTTCAGTCTTGCCGAATGATTAATGGGACAATAGCTAAATCTCCCTGTGATATTTATCTACACATTTTTGTTATATACATGTAAGAACTAAAACCCAATCGCCTACAATAATGAGTATTACATTATATCATGCTACCATGAGCCATTCTGATTGGACGAGAGCTCATTCAACCGATGCTAAAATACTGTTTTAGCAGTGGTAAAACGGGCCCCTAAACCAGCATTTTCAAAAATTGCCAAGTCGGTGCATTTGAACGTACCAATTGATCAAAACTTAATCCTAAACAGTCCGCTTTTTTCAATGACCGAAGTCCGAATTTCGATTTACAGATAAAAGTATGGGTATGTAACTCACCTCTTGGCGAAAATACGTTGGGGTCAATGATGGAAGACACCTCTGAAGCGGCACATTGGGTTTGATGGACGCAATCATTGCATTAGGGCAACGGCGTAGCGTGCACTTTTGCTTGATTCAGCGGGAGTCGGGACGCGACACACAGTTCTTTAAAATGAAGCTAGTATTCGTTCATACAAAAATAAATTAACACTTCCTCACAGTAACCGTATGTCAGACATTCTTTACCAAAGTTTGGGCTGTAACAGACGAGGATGTTCTAACGATGTACACCGAGAAGTTAAAAATAACAATGGGATCACTCATGGTGACTGCGACGAAAGTTGACATTAAATGCAACAAGCAGTGTCAGCGTCCAGCTCTCGCTGAATCGGGCAGCACAGTCTGCAAAACTATTGATCACAGTTGCTGTCATCCCACTCTGGATTATTTCAAAACTGCTTGCTTACTGGGACAATAACGTTAAAATTATCCATCATTCGAAAACAGCGCATGTAACCTCACTGTAGCAAAACTGAATGTTGCGATGGTCGACGTATAGGTACAAAATGAGACAAATCTATTTTTAGTATGCCAAAACAGCAAGGACTTTTGTTCTTATTTAAATTTACCAAAAAAAAAATTGTTACTTTTTCTTGTGATTTGAACTCTTGACCAATTTTCTGTGTCTGCAGCAGGTCGCAAGTTAGTGTTCGGGTTCATGTGAATTAAATGCAATTAATGTTGATGAACGTAATGCGTATGATCGTAGGATACTGTGTGCGTCTGTTGTCAACGTAATCTAAAATTATTAAAATAGCGCGACATATAGCACTCGCCTATCGGCTGGTGCTATATGTCGCGCATTGTACCAAAATCTCGCGTATACTCTCCTACGGCGGGGTTTATTGCTTAATCATATAGATATAACAATATATATAAAATTCGCACTGGTTGGATTTAGAAATTTGATTGTAGAATCCTTACAACAAGGTTTTTAATGGAAAACCGATAAAAAACCCGAATACTTGACAAGATATGACTTAGCAGCCAATTGAGCTTGAAAGATTCGACAATTACAGCCTTCGATGTTTTTCCAATTCGTTTCTCTTCTTTTTTGAAATAAGGTCTTGTTTCCCTATTTATAAATCGCACAATAAAGAAGTGCTTTGTATTCAACCTGTCGACCCAACCGCTATGTGTATAACGTCTAATGTTTGCATTAAGATGGCGGTCATAATCGCATAAAAACAGTGCAAGACATTGAGAAAGAGGCAATAATTTTCTTAAAGCTAAACATTTCAAAACGTACACCTATATGGCCGTGATCGTTAGAAGATTTTATGGCATGTTCAACTAGTGTTCAACAGTTTACTACATTACACAAAACTGAATTTATAAATGTCTTATGAAGGTTTATTCTTTGTTTCTGTTGCCGTGAATTTAATCCCGTCAAATGCAGTAACATCTCGTATCATAGAGTACAAAACGTAAATATAACGTTTTTCAAAATATACTTGTCCAATTTTTTGATATATTAGTTTTTATTTTCTTAGGATATTTAAGTAAAGTAAGTGATCACCTTGTCAGCGTCTTGTTTTCGTGGATTCCACGATTGGTCGCTTATCTTTTCCGGAAGTTCAACGCCATTGACTCTACCCATACTCCGTATGATTTCTTCTGCTTCTTCCATCTTACCAACGGAAATGAGCCATCGCGGTGATTCTGCCAGAACCCTGTCAAAACATTTATTATTTAGCCACAAGGAATAGCAACGAAAACTAATGCACTTTACTTGAGAAAGGAAACGAGACCGGAGAGACGCTCACAGGGCAAACAAAGTTATAGATCATGTGTTATGTTCTGCCTAAATATTTATTTGTTAAGATTCCAATGTTCTTTTTCTACCGTAGCCTACTTGCTTTATTAGCTTTCTAATATTACCACTTATTTGTCGTGCAGACGTTATAACAAGTTGCCTCTTGTTTCTAGTATTCGATACAAATCAAGTTCTTTGTCAAGAACAGGTGTTCTTTATTGATGAATTATTGCTCTTCAAATACACGGGGCGTGACTTCGTAATATAAATCTGCAGGTCATAAGCACCATTGTAAATGAAAGAAACTCAACGAAAACGTGTAAATATGAAATAAAAAATACTAAGAACAGCAGACGAAAAGACAGGCTAATCGTTTACATGCCTTTATGATATTATGCAGAGTTCGCGCTTACGCAAAAATCGTGCGTATTTACGCATTGAAATTGACTCTCTACGCATTTTTTTCATCGTTATGCGTTTTCTATACGCAAAGGATAACACCAAAAGCACTCCCCACAACTGAGCTTAGGCGACAACCAGACGAAATTTGTTGCAACACATTTCTGTCAATCACTCATGTTGTGTGGAAGTTTCGGATTCTCTGGGCGTTGTCTGAAAAATCGGCATCGTAGTCCACACGTTATCACGTTAGGCACGTTATCATGTCAGCTGTGCCTATGAATTACGGCCAAAACGGAGTCAGCGTGGACTCTCTCTCGTGCCGCGCAACAAAACAAACGTAGCCACTGACGTTTATTACAGACAAAACATACAGACAATGTAGCAAATATCATGAAATCTTTTTTGTTGAAAAGGCGTGCTGGCGTTACAAGGACTGTTTTGAACGTGTTGATTTCATCATGGATGTTAGATAAACATATCCATGTCTGGAACAAAAACTAATAGAAAAAGTTAAATTTCAATATTCCAACGATTTTATCCAACTCAGAAACGAAGGCTTTCCGTTTTGCGGGAAAAATTGACCCTAGGCATGGATAGAGTCTATGGAAACACTAAATTTTAAAACAAGAACATGCAAGAAAATGTCAACAAGTTCGTAAGCCTGGCAATACCAGTCGTGTTCCTTGCCATTCAAGATGTTTGTGGATACGATGGTGGGAGTTCTTTGGGAATGGGTGGGAACCATTCATTGGTACGGATACTAGTCGCTGATGTGTTTAGCGGGAGAGGGTGGAGGAGTCGGTCACAGTCACAGTCGCTGACGGTGTGCTCGCTTTTGTTGGAATTTCACCTGGACGTTGATAATAGACGTACGGTGATGAAGGTGGCATCGCATAATACGGATAAGGTGTGTAGTACTGGCAATACGAAGGCAGCAATCTAAATTGAGCTGCGTGCTGCGGAGATTGTTCGGTTGACGCTATCCCACTTTCGCTGAAGCTAACACCACCTCCTCGATCGGGCGTTTATGTAGATTCGGGCGCAGGAAACGTGATACCGCGCCGTTCAAGCTCTTTCTGTACAGGATTTACCGTATTTTTTGTTTTCAAACCCATCGTATTTTTTCACCATCGACTCAATAATTGAATGCCATCTCTTACTCTCTCTTTTTTGACGAATCAGGATTTAGTTATCCGGGAGTTTGTAATAGCCTGTACGGACATGCAGCTATCGGCACTCGCTGTGTTGAAATACAGCGGTACGCTAAACAACCAAATGTAACGCTGAATCTACTTGTCAGCGCCCATGCGGGCATTTGTCATGCAAACGTAGTGGATGGGGCGTCTGACACTGATTCGTTTCTAGGCAGCAAATTCGGTAATGGACGATGGTACTCCTTCGCTCATGGTTGGCGACGTCGTCATTGTTGACAATTGCCCAACTCAACTCATCACAGTAGTGGAGGTGAACTTTTGGCACAATTCTTAGATCACATGGGAATAAAGTACATTTTCACGCCAACTTACTCGCCTGACTTCAACGCAGCTGAGTATGTTTTCGGACACCTAAAGACACTATGTAAAAGACCGATATTCAGGCATTTGTTTGAGGACAATAAACAATATGCTGTCCTTCGCGCAGTAATGGAAATTACGCCTGGTGATTGCCTCGGCTTTTATCGCAAAGTTGGCTATGTGACCATTTAGTTTTTTCTTGGAAATAGGTCCTTTTCCTGAGAACGAACCAGGTAACCCTAGAAAGACGGTTGCGGTTTTTCTGTCATTTCATTTTACAGTCTGCAGTATACATGTATATCTCGCTGGAATGATGAATGTTTTCAGTGTGTTTCCAATTAATCCGTCTGTAGAGAAATTCTGCACACGTAATTATTTGTTACAAAAAGGATACAAATTGAATCTTTTGTTTGATTTGTGCGATTGTTTGATGGCGTTTGATGGGTGTTCTGTCTGAAAAAACGTCAGTGAATGCGTTTACTTTGTTGCGCGGCACAACAGAGAGTCCAAGCTGACTCCGTCTTGGCTATAAAACGTTGCTAATTTTCAGGCGAGCGATAGTTTCTGAAAGTGAGTGATTGACAGAAATGTTGCGACAAATATATAAATGCCAACCGTGCACGATCATCGCGTCTCGCTGTTCCCAAATTTTGATCAAGCACACATGCAGCATGGCGTCAAAGCAGACAAATCTGTTTTAATTCCTTCAACTTTGCTCTACGAGTCCGTGAAAAAATGATTCATTGATAGAGCTCGTCGGAATCCCGATAAATTTTGAACACTGCAGAAGTGTCTGGATGGTAACTGGTCGTTCAGGCACCAAGTCGTTTCGGCCCAAGTCGTTTCGGCCTCTCAATTTCCGGCCCCAAGTCACTTCGGCACCGCATAACCCAAGACGTTCGGCATCTGTGTTTCGATTTTTTTTCGAACTAATTAGTAATTGACTGATCCGTCATATTCGTAAGCGTGACCTTTGCGTTCTGACCAGTACTTTATGTGCATTTTGTGTGAATTTTGCCGTGCTGTTTCCTCACCGCTTTCAAACTTTTGCCGTGTCGGCGGCTATTGATATCGATAAACTTGTGTCACAGATTTGAAAATGATATGAAGTTTTTCTTACGGTCTCTTCCAATGTTCTCACAAAGATTAAGCATGTACGTGAATGTTAGTTGACACTATACTTTTTAGTGACTTTGATTGTAACATTACGCTCCAGCACTAGTTCCCACAGGTAGCCTTCAGCGGTGCCGAAACGTCTTGGGTTGCGGTGCCGAAACGACTAGGGGCCTGAAATTGGAAGGCCGAAACGTCTGGCCGAAACGACTTGGTGCCGAAACGTCCAGAAACCGTCTGGATAAGCTGCCATAACTCTAACTTTTGGGTTGCCCGATGTACAGTGTTGTGACGGTTGCATGTATACCATGTATACCCTTCGCTGTTACGTTTCAACATTGTTCAAGTTGTTCGTTAAACTGTTTCATTAAAATAATGTTACATCGTACAATCCGAATATGTAGTGTAGGTTTATTCAACGGCACACTGTATTTTGCTGTCAGTTTTTCATCAATCGAGTGCGGAAGTGAAATTACGCACTCAAATCCAGCCATTACGCAATTTTAGCAGACTAATGCGTATGCCGTACGCGAGGAAAAAAAGTCACCGCGAACACTGATTATGTCTGAGCTTCTACATTCGAAGGAAGTTTTACTTTGAATGTAATATTTGCTACTGACCGAATAAAATTTGCATTGCACCTTACGTTTGATATAGCTTTCGACCATTGTTGGTCTTTTAATGGCAGTGTCTTTTTACGTCCCCTGACCGATATTATTGTAAATTCTAGTAATGACCGCCAATACAGCTTTTATGTGAGCAATGTCCTCTTTTACCGTTTGCACCTTAAATGAAGAGTTGACATGAATTCATATATATAAAAATATATTCAAATATACACTGTTTATGAACTAAAATGATTAAAATATCATCAAAACGTATGACTACTTAGTCATTTTATGATGAATTTTATTCTTACCACCAGTAGGTAAACGACAGAATACCCGGAAGAGAGACGATCAATTGAAGAAGCCACCATTCTCGGATGAAATACGCTAAAAGTACCATCAAGAGGTAACCCACTCCAAACGACGCAGAGTTGATCATTCCAACAAGTACACGCTTAGAAGGTCCTACTAGTTCTGTAACTGTGGATGGTATTGAAATGATGATGTGTACACAAACAATTCTGTAAATGTAGTGAGATAGACGTGATTTATTTTGTCTATAAGCTACCCCAGTCCATCGAGGCTCCATAAATTCGTTCATATATACCAAAGTATATAGATGTTCTCGTGGGAAATTGATGGAAAAAAGAGAGTTGTAATTGAAATACAAAGTAATTCAAGTACAAGGTATTTGAATATTTAATAATGCATGAAACTTTTCATATATATATATATATACATAATATATATATATATATATATATATATAATATATATATATATATATATATATGTATATATATTATGTATTGCTATGTTTCATGCATTCAGCAATCTTCAGACAAAAGTAAAGGGTTTTTAACTCTGCACTCTGATTCATATAGTTGGAACGTATCATTCGGTGGTGACAGGAACAGATATTATTACTTTGTACTTGGAGGAATTTATATTATTATTTATAACGGTGTGTTTTCCCCACCGACTAATGTAATTTTCCAAGAGGACATCTGCATACTTCACCACCTAGACACAGAATGGTACGCCCCAACTATATAAATCTAGAGTGTAGAGCTAAAACCCCTTTCACTTCTGTCTGAAGATTGCAGGATGCGTGGAACTTTAGTAACAGATAGTATTACTTTGTACTTGAAGTAACTTATGTTAATACACACACACACACACACACACACACACACACACACACACACACACAACATATATATACTATATATTATATATATATTTTAAATGAATGTTTTTAAGATTTACGTTAAGTTTTCGATCTTGTTGATTATCAAATTCTCATTAGAAAGCTTTCTATTTGTGGTGTCATTGGTTCCTCTTTAAGCTGGTTTCGACTCGTATATTATTGATAGGAGTAAGTTTACTAGCTACTTAGAGAAGAAATGAAATATTTTACCAATTGTATCATAGCTGAAGGCTCCACTTGAAGCCCACTTTTATTTCTGATTTTCATAAACGACCTCCCTTTATGTCTAAATATGTGTAACTTAGACATGTTTGCTGATAATCAAACTTTATGTGTATCTGCGGATGGTATTGATTAAGTTGGGAAAACAATTCAGGACGGTGTAAAATAAGACACTTTGAGATGAGCTCCGATCGCGTGTTTAGTACTGTAGGTTAGGCTTATTAGCATTGATGATAAACAGTTTCTCTTTCAGGCAAAGGTTACATCTCTTTGTTGCATTAGAGTAAGCTGCAGTATGCTAGTATGGCACAAAACAGACCAACTGGTTAAGTGTTGCATAGTTTTGTTCTTCAGATTCCATATGTGTTTGGAAAGTTCTGTATTGTTTTGCATTTTCCGTGCGTGTATATCCAACCAATTGTTCACACACGTATATCAGACCTTGCAGGTATATATTTTCTGTTTAATATTTAAAAATGTTGGATATAAATTAGCATTTTTAGCATGATAACAACCTATTGTGTGTAACGAGGGGCGTGTTGTTCCATCATCATCGTTGTGAATATCTGCACTGTAACTGCACTGCCAAACTTCCAATTCCAAGCTGAAAACTAGCGTTCCGTCCAAAAACTGGCAATTTTGGATGACGTTATTTACACAGAGGACGATTTCTAACATTCAATCCCGGCATTCTTTGTATACCTCTTCGTTCATGTGCACGACAGTTTTCTCTCTTTTTCTATTTTTAGGCGTGATAGTAACGATATTTTGTATGAGCGACAGGGTGGATCATAATACTTACTGGCATAATAAATTAGGTAAATTTTCTCATTGGTATGTATAAATAAATAATGTGCAAGTTTCGTATTTGTTTATTTTAAAGAATTAAATACACATGGTGACGCCGATGAATTTTGTCGGGTACACTTCCTGTTACTCGCATAGTATATTGTGAACCTGCGTATGTGCAATCAGTAAACCGCTGGAGCAACTAAAATAATGTTTTGTACGTTTCATATTTGTTTATTTACGAGCACTCAAAAAACATGGCGGCGCCTATGAAAATGGGTACTCTTCCGGTTACTCGTAAAGTATATTATGAATCTGCGCATGCGTAGTCAGTAAGCCGCTGGCGCGACTATTATTTATAACGCTCTGCCTGTAGAATCATAGACCCTTGAGGGTCTATGATAGAGCGGAGCACTAATTTTGGACGTCAGATATTGTAATATTTAACCCGAAAAGCAAATTTAAAACCTTTTTGGTTATGGTAAACGTTTATCCTGGCATTTAGCGGTCCTAATATGGTATATTTGAATAATAAAGATAGTATGTAATAGTGTAATAAGAGCAACAAATCACACTTACCATAAACAAAGCCACCTATCCACACGCCAATACCCCAAAAACCTCCAAGAATTCGCAACATACAAAAGGCGATGAAATTCGGTGAAAATGAAGCAGCGATTCCAAATATTGAAGAGATTACACCACATACAACTATTAGTGTCCTCCTACCAAATCTGTAATGATGAGCAGCGATGTACTTAATTTTATATTTTCCCACAGAGGGTATAGCAGTGAGCGCCTAACAGAATGGGTCATGGGCAGACACCCTTTTTGAGAGCTGACAGTCTATCAGAGCGCGCTCCGACCCTAGCCAGCATATCGCACATTCAGCCAAGTGTCACTGTGAACGGATCTAGTACCAGTTAAGTACCTGTTAAGAGTACTAGTATTGTGGTTTTTAGTAAGAGGAACCTCTAGCTCATTTATACGCTACAGTTACAGAAAAGAAGTTTTCTTTATTAGACGCAAGCCACAAGATTGTTTTATTTTTAATCAATAATACAATACGCATGCATGTTAAGGCATATTCTGAGATTGTTAACATTTCAGAGCAGCTCAGGATCAAGTTTTAGGAAGTTCTGATCTTAGTTACTTGAAAGTTGGCAATAATACATTTTTATTATGTAGAAACGAACTATGTGCAAATGTTTCAATTTCGTCCCAGTCAAGTGACAAACAGACGATACTTTCCCACCAAAAACACATATAGATGATGATAAGATATTTCAACCACTAGACGAAAATTTAGTCAACCTAATTGAAGATAGATATAAAATTGCAGTTAAGTTCGTGTAACGACAACTATGTCAAAATTATTAATTTTGCGCAATATTTTTCTTCAAAACCTTAAAAATCCAGCAATTTCACAGACATTTTTAAATGTTAATTAGGTATGCCAAATCATTTTATTTATTTACCCTTTTAAAATGTATGAATTTTAGTGGGCGATTGTCAATTTTCACTAATGCGACCACGTCTGTCACTATTTCTCATATTCTACCTTTCATAGTTTAATAAAGCGAACAAGTCGACCAAATTTCAGTCAATTCTGACCACATAATGCAATTTTGTTTATTTAGGTATGTTTGCTATAGTAGCCCATGTCTTAATATTTTCAGCTGGCATCGTAAAATTATGCCGAACATATAATACATAAGCTTCTTGTCGCATTCTTACCTGTCAACGACAATCCCAATCACGACACTCCCAAGGAGGACGCCGACAAGAAACAGTGACAACGCAACTGAGACCAAGATAGCTTTGTCACATACCAAGTCAAACTGGAAAGGATATATCGGTATTATCAAACTTCACCTTTAAATCTATATAAATGTTTATCAGCGGCACGGTATAATTAAAATTGTCAAATTGAATGTACAATGGTACCGAAAAAAGGACATCATTTTGAATATTACAATAGAGGGGCGGTTTGACCGAACGATTGCCTTTTGATTCGAAGTGTATACGTTGTCATTCTGATTAAAAATCTAACTAGCTAGTTCTCTCTCTCTCTCTCTCTCTCTCTCTCTCTCTCTCTCTCTCTCTCTCTCTCTCTCTCTCAAATTGTATTTTTTGCTGTTAAACATAGTATACGAGTGTTTTTCACGGGGCCGTTCAATTTCGAGTTAAAGGCGAAAAACACGGAAATGTACATGACTCTGATTATTGTGGCTGTCGTCCGCTGCGCAGCGAAAATTCCCTGTCAGCCTTTATGACCTGCTTTGGCGTCGAGGCAATGATTGACAAGCTCACTTTACCGAATCCGTATGTCTTATTGGTAAAGATGGCATCAGGTGTATCAAAATTTCACCTTTATCGGATTTATGAATGAAGGTACCCTCTCAATCATTTGCATATCTCCTTGTTGATCAACTGTTTTACTCATTAAATGAAAGTAATCCGGAGAAGTAAAAAACACATCGCATCAATTCTTGCAATCTTTAATAAAAAACTTGATCCATCCTCATCAAACGAAGAAGATTGTTCATGTAATAACATATTTAATCCCTGTTTGACGTGATCGTGTCCTCGCTCTCGACTAAAACCTGTACGGCTCCGCGAAAGACACTCGTGTGTATATATATATATATATATATATATATATATATATATATATATATATGTATATTATATATATATATATATATATATATATATATATATATATATATAATTATATATTATAAATATATATGAAAGAAAGAAAGCAACACATACATCATTAACCTTGAATGAAGAAAAAAAACATATTTTAATCTAAGACTCCTATGAAAAATGAAAAAAAATTCTCCTTGAATTTTTAGTACAATTTGTAAGATTTGTGATCTTTACTTCTGCAATAGTGAAGAGGTCACGGTTGGAAGATATTATTTGTCATATATTTCATGATTTCACGCGGTTTTAACATAAGAACTGATAATCGATAGTTCATTTCTATATAATGCATCAAGTGCCCGTTCTCACCTTGACAGCAACAACTACATTGCAGAAAAAAGGTCAGATATTTTTGCTGAAAAGATGTTCAAATCTTTTGAAATGATTTGGTGACATTTCTCACCTGTTGTCGAAGGGTTGATTCATATTGTGACGTATCATAATCGTAGCCATTGTCACATTTGACCTTGGATGAGTTACTGATGTCAGCCGGCAGAGAAATGTTATCATAATTTACATCGTAGCGATAACACTGGCTGTATGTCTCCACCATATCGCAGCCATCAAAGACTGTCTCCTTTGGTATGGTCAGATTTTTCACCATCTCTGTGCATGCAGTTGTAGACAAGTTACCGCACCACTCCGTGCTCGGTTCGGGCAGCTTACACCACGACGCAGTATCGGCCATGATGAAGACGACGGAAAACAGGTTCATGCCCGACGGAATTATAGCCAAGAAGATCAAAAACGAACATCGTTTCTGGTAGGTTCCAAACTCCCCAAGCAAATGAATTAAGACGTCGTCGAAGTGAAACATGCTGAACTGGGAAATGAAAAGAAACTAGTATAGTCATTGCTACTTACTTTACAGCCGTTATAAAAATAACCAAGACCTGTTTTCTTTCATTTTGTCATCACTGAGTAGTGGTTGAAGATTACCCCATTTTATATAGTTGTGCATATAATTATAATTTATTAGTTTTATAGTGCATTGACGAGGATGTGTCTCTGAATTGCCATTTAAAGCAAAATATTCAATATTCGCTCATACCATTGAAGGTTGCTTGTATCGATAGTGCCCGAATGCTAGACACTGGCAAAGCAGTCAATTTTTAGGGGCTCAAGGCTATGGACTGGGCCTCTTTTGTTTTTGTAGGCGATCAATATTCTTCTTCCTTATGTTTTTCCATAATTTTGCTCACCTAGAACTCAAAAACCGCCTGACGTTAACTTCTCAAACTTGCAGGACTCACAGGTACCTATAAGTACTCGTTCACATGGGTATACAAATTAAGATTGGTCACGTGACCTGGTGGTCATACTTGATTTTCGGAAAACATAAAAATGACTTCTCCTGATGACCTAATGGTCTAGTCGTTTTGAATTTTTTGTATAGCAAGTACAGTATTGGGTCTTGAGAATTTGCAAAATAAAATCGCATGCGGTCACGTGACCTTGGCCGTCGTATTAGATTTTCGAAATATACCAATTTAATCTTTTAAAATGTTCTTCTCCAGAACCAACTCACAGATTGATCTGAAATTTTACACTATTATCCCCGGTGTAAGCTCTTTCAAGTTTGCGAAAGGCATTTGGATGGGTCACGTGGTTTGGCCACCATATTGGATTTTGCGAAAATTTAATATTTAAATAAATCTTTAAAAATCTAAACCAACGCATCATTTAATTTGAAATTTTACTCGTGTCGTCCTTATTCTAAGTACTGTTATTTTTGCGAAAATAATTTTTATCGGTTTGGCAAAAACATTAGACTTTGCAAAACACCTACGATCATTAGCAAATAATATTCAAAAATCTTTATTTTCAAGAACCATCTCACCACAAGAACTTATTTAAATGTTGCTCATATCATTATTATTGTGAGTACTATCAAGTTTGCGAAAGGCATCTGTATCGGTCACGTGGTTTTGCGGCCATATTGAATTTCAAAAAAATACCAATTTAATCTTTAAATATCTTTTGCTCCAGAACCAAAAAGCTGTTTGAACTTAAGTTTGACTCATAATCCTTAGTGTGAGCACTTTGAAGTTGCCACAAACATTTGAATCGGTCACATGGTTTGGCGGCGATATTGGTTTTTGCAAAAGACCTATGTTTACTAAGCGAATAATATTCAAAAATCTTCTCCAGAACCACCCCATCATTTGAACTGAAATTGTATTCATATCATCCTTTGTATGAGTACTGTCAAGTTTGTGAAAGGCATATGGATCGGTCACATGATTTGGTGGCCATATTGGATTTCACAAAAACCTATAATAACAACGAGATGAAATTAAAAATTGTTCTGTATAAGAACCAAGAGACCATTCAAGCTCAAAATTTGCACAACGTATCATCTGTGCAAGCACTTTCAATCATGACAATCACTTGGGCCCCGCAAACGCTGCTTGCAGCTTTTAATTAAAATTATGATTACATAAGAGTGACAAGTTGTCAATATGGTCCATCTTAAAAAGTAACTTGACCTCTTTGGATCGGTAATAGGAATAGGCTTTACTTTGACGGTTTTGAAATTATCAAGAAAACCGACAGAGAATGTCAAAAGATTAAAGTTACCACACTTTTGTATCATTTAGCACACTAAATATTTTAAAGGTGTTTATAATAAAAATATGAAATTTGTAGTCAAATATGCATTCAGAGACATAAACTTGGATTCTTGCGCAATAGGGGTAAGGTTCCCATTTTGAGGGGAAAAATATAAAGTAGAAAAAAGGTATGTCACCCTCTTTCAAAATGAAGTTGACTGTAGGGTATTGAGCCAAATTAGGAATCAAGTTAAGTAAGAATGCACTTTTCCTAGACGGTTAGATATAGTAATGCGTATGAGTTTTTTTAAAAAACTACAACTTCAGTGAATGTGATACCATGAAAAATGCGCCCAACTTGGGCTCGTGACACTTTTCAAAATGAAGACAGAAAACTATGTTTTATTCCATTTAAGTTTAATCACACTTTGCTTAAAAAAGGGCATATAATAGATACTTTCAGCTTTTTCATATAACTTCAGTCTCTGCTGGCTGAGAACCCTCTTTGCAATGGCAATATTTGATGCTCACTCGCCTTGGATGTGATCAATTATTCGCCCTAATATGATGTAGACATACCCCTGAAAAAGGATGGGAAGGAATCAAGAATCTTGATGGATTGTCATTTGAAGGAGAATTTTATTTCTATGTTGAAAGCTGTTTATATGAGTCAGAATAACAAACACTAACTCTGTTCATATCATTTGTTGATACACATGAAATAAATGAAATCCGCTGTCAACATTTAATGAGATGTGTGTCATGATAGTTAATATTTGTTGCTGTAAGTATTATTTTGAATGTCATCTTTACCTACTTTATTACTTCATTTGAACATGTGGAACTATTCAGCGCTTTGCATGTTATTGGTTGACATTTACTCTCTACTTGAATTGGCAAGAGTCCATTTAAAATGCTTAACTGACTTGATTTATTCATTTATATACGCATGTATGAGCGTGCATATTGAAGAGACGCTTGCTAGTCGTGGCATAATCAATTTTTCCTATTTTGACATGCGGTTAAACAGGAAACGTACGTGCAGCAAGTGTGGAATTAAGAAGATACTTTGGGACTGTGTTAGGAATTAGAACTCTTTCTAATACACGCAGGCCATTCGTTTGGCATGTTATCAAATAAATCCGAGGGGTTATCTTTATATCGCTCAGTACATGTTTGTGTAAACGCTAAGTGGAATTACCATAGCGGCCTTGTAAAAGTTCTGAACGACAATGAACGATTTGATTTTCAAAGTCGCTTGCCAAGCAAGAAACTTTTGTCCTTGTGATATTAACCGTTATGAAGGAAGTAACAGAAAATTGAAAACTTACAGTTGACGTTTTTTCTTAGTTGTACAACCAGTGTTAGGGTCTTTGACCCCGTCGTCGATGTCAGAAGTCGAAATGGCTATAACCTGTGCGCCCATACAAACATGCGTGCGATGTATAGCATAACATCTCATTGCCTTAAAATTTATGGCATATTGTTTACTGCGTGCAATACCTCTATGCACGATGTGTCCCCTGTTCCAGTTGCTTTCTGACTACACTAAACATATTCAGAACCTAGTGCATGACTGCATGTTGTGTTTGTTCCTTCATTGCCGTGATAGCACTTTTGGATATATTATTATTTTGAAACTACGGTCATGGTTTTTCATCTTCTAGTACATTTAAAGACGTCGTATAAGTGCTGTTTCTTCTGCATTGTTATCAAAACTCCGTAGACGACTAACAACATTAACTAGAACAACATGAAATCAAACTAGAACCATTGCACAGTGTTGTTTTTCCCTTCATGTTACTATTTTTAGAGGTGTAAACATGAAACATCATTCTTAAACAAAACCTGATAAAGTACACTATTGAGGGATAGTGTTTCACCCTACTCTGAATCAGACTATTGATGAATTAATTCGACGCAGGGTTACATTTTAAAACTCACCTGTAACTTCAGCGTCTGCAGATGGCAACAAATATGGACTGTCGAACAGAAATGATGTTTTAACCGTTCGTTTCTGTGAAGCAAATGTTGTTTTTTACAACGCAACTGATACAACGCAGAGGGTAAAGGTTAGGTCGGGTTTTGTGAGAACGTGTGACGTTTAATGGGCTACGTACTATATAATAAAAGAAAGGTAAAAACTATTTGTTTCAAGCCTCGTTCATCTCATGTTTCACCTTTGACTCATGAGTAGCGAAGGACACAGGTACTGTATTGTTTATGGTGTACCAACAAATATATGACAACATTTGTCATATAAAAACATTAGTAGCAGCAGTGGCAGTAGCAATAGCAGCAGCGACAACATTCAACATCTGTTGTAAAAGCATCAACAGCAATACTAACAAGTCATTGAAGATGACATAGTCCCCGCTTGTAATTATTTATTTGTCGATTGAAGTAACTAAACTTACGTCTACATAATGCAAATAAAAAACGAAACGGGGAGTATCAAAGACCTGACTGTGACTGATACCCATATTGGATTGGACTGTAAACAACAAATAGACATTAGTATGAATGGTATAGGGTTAGGCCCTTTTACCAAGTTGGACAGAACTATGCATGTCAAGTACTGGCTCTTGGAATGTTAAAATTCAACTAATCTGCCAGAAACTGGTCCAGGCATATCTGATAAACGGCTCTTGACATAAAAAATCTGAACACTATATATAAACCAAAATGCCCCCCTTATTCATTGCTGAAGACACTTACCATAATTAACTATTGACACTGTTACATGCCTTTCTTGACTATTAAACCTTTGTATGATCAACATCAGCAGCAAATGACATCAGATTTAGTGCAGTTATTTAAGATATAAATCACTAATTGTAAACATTCTTTCCCTGTCTAAAGGTTAACTTTTACTGCAGAAAACAACATTCCAACCTTTCCCCACACAGAAACTGAATAGGTTGGGTCAGTCACATATATTCGTCATCATTGGCCTTATCTCATCTAAAATGGCATCCTATAAACCATCAGTGGAATATACAGTTAGCTGTGATGACTTGGAAATGTTTTAATAGATTAGCCCCTCCATATTATCTACTGATTTTCAAGAGCTTATTTTGTTAAGCGCTTCCAGGCGTTGTACAAGATCTACTCTTAGTGATAAATTAATTGTGCCCATGTCCAGCCTACAGAAGGGTAGAAACACATTTCTGAATAGAGGCACAAGACTATGGAATACTCTACCCTCATATATAGAATCTCAAAAAGAACTTTGTAATTTTAAATCTTTAGTGAAGAAATATGTTTAATTTGTACGCTTTGTGTTTTTAAGTCTCGTCACTTTTGATGTACTTTTGTCAATTTTATTCATTCTACGTGTCTGTTTTTATTTGTTTGTTGTGTACCTTTTACTTTTTATGCAGGACGTCATGGGAGATCATAGAACACCTTGTGTGGGAAATGAATTGACTTATCCTGTTTAAATAAAGTAAAATAAATAAATAATATAATATCTTAATCCTATTGTTCTCAATGTTTATCTCGTCAATATATCTATCGCACGCTTTTAGCACCTTTTCCAAGATTCTTGAACCTAATTGGTCAAAATTGGCTGTTCTGGCCATCTTGATCACCCCTTTAAAATGGTTGAGTAGGTGACTTGGAAAGCAACATTGTAATTAAAGGTCTCAATAGCAGTTTAGCGAAACACAGGAAAGCATGACACATTGCAAATAAAATAAAGGAATGCGGCTGCACACATCGGCTATTAAATTATGTTAGGAGTCATGTGGTTTACTGTTTTTGTGATATGTAGTCTAATTGTGTAATTGTTTACTGACTATTTTAGTGTAGTACTATATATTCTACTGTGCATGTCGCTGCTCAAGGGTCTACGCTGTTGTGTCCTTCAGAAAAAAAACGTTTACGTAAGACGGTTCAGCTTAGGCTCCTCTTGGTCTTTAACGTAGCTGATGCACCATAGGTACGATGCTGTACACAGTAAGTGAGACTACCCACAATTCCCCTTGATTTGTGTGCTCAGACATTTACTTAAGGCTTCTTCAATTTTATCAGTTTCTGAACAATTTGAAACTTAGAATTTAATTGAAGGATTATTGGTTAAAACTATGTTCCAAAATTATTGATCATGTTTAAAATTCAGGTGTAAATTGAATAAGAATTCGATGTTTAAAGATGATAAAAATTGTACACTTGTCAAAATAAAGTTATCAGCAACTCAAATGGTCTCATCATACCACCTGTCAGATATATTAATTTCC
Source organism: Ptychodera flava (assembly GCF_041260155.1). Lineage (NCBI taxonomy): Eukaryota > Metazoa > Hemichordata > Enteropneusta > Ptychoderidae > Ptychodera > Ptychodera flava. Next base: position 23,211,840 of record NC_091937.1, on the reverse strand, counting down.
TTTGTAACGAACATTCAAAAAAATCAATACCCTTTCTTTTGCCAACACAGATGCTACTTATTCCCTTATTTCCTTGAAAATATTACATATGGCTGTCAAAAAACTATGTCGACAAATTACAAAATTGCTATCTCCTCTGCGGAAAAGGGGTTGATCTTCTAATTATTCACAGTAAGAAATCAGAAAATTATGATTATCAGAACTATGGTCCCGGAATTTTGAAATATTGACCTAGTTGTTCTGTGTACAGAAGAAATTTGCTTCAGTTCAGTGAGTGCACGTGATCTTCGTGTGTACGGATATTGGAGAATTGTGGGTAGCCTCACTTACTGTGCTGTGTGGACCTTTGTGCACATGTTTCGTTCACTGCCTTACCCTTCACCACAATTGAGGAAACAAAGTGGACGAACACAAATCATCGAACAAAGACTTTGGTGGCTGCAAATTTGCCCGGACAATAAACTACATGTAAATAGAAGAAGGGCCTCGGTGGCTAGTCTGGTGTCTGCACGCGCGCTAGTCCGCTCTGTGCGGCAGGGCTACAATAAGGCCACGGCTTAGCAATAACTGAGCACTCTTGACTCATATAGACCGTAGGGCTAGTAGCTAATAATCGCGCGTCGGTTGATACCGTGACAGAAATTGCTTTTCAGTAAGTAAATACTAGTAGTAACCTCCGAGTTTTTTTCGGCCACACGTACGTTAGTCCATAAAGATAAAATAGTTCTATTCCACCTCCATGGTTAGTCGCTCGCTACGATCACGGAGCCAGGAGCGGAGCTAGTACCTCCATGCTATATATGGCAAGCATTTGGAATACCTTGGTCGAATGTCGTTAGTTTTTCCATAGTTTTCCCTGTTTAATGAACATTAGTGTTGTATTTTAAGGGAAATTCGTGAAACCAACAAAGTCGTCTTGCTTTATTCGGAATCGCAACTGTCTTACAAAAAGTAATCTCAATTCACTGCCAATACGTGGCGGCTGTCAAGCTGGCGTAATAGCCATTCTCCAGATTTCCAATCGATATGAGTGTGTCCGTAAACAAGAAAAGTAAATTAATGAATTTTAATAGACGTGGAGGATATGGCCTATTTGTCCCAATAGGCCATACCCACAAAGTCTAAATCTGTGTTGGGAAAAGCATTCATGAATGGGTTTGTCCAAACCATGGTTGCAAAAACGTAAAGCCAATCTGGCCTGCTACCCTAATTAACAAAGTTCTTTTAATATGTCACTTTTTAATAAATTGATAGGATATTGCTAAATGTTTGTATATGCTTTTATAACAGTGTGGGATTATCATCTTTACCGGGCCGGTGAACGATGTACTGACAGGTGTCCCTTGCCCTTCGATGTTTTCGACGTCAAAGTAGACGCTTAACGCTAGATGTAAAATATCCATGCACGCACTGCCATTTTGATTTTCGTTTAAAATCTGTTTGATGCTGGTTGATAGTGGTAAAAATTGTTTGAAAATGCCCTGCATGTAACTAAATGTCATATAGCATTAACTGTGAAGAGGCATGTAATAAATAAATTGCCTGAATACGTGTTTTTATCTGCCCTCGCAGCAGGAGACAATTTGCTCTCCTGACATAATATTTTGCGTGCCATTACAACACTGTGAGGTCAACATCTCTATCACGCTTCATCAAATTTGTTGCAGTATTTCTTGAGAAATCATACTACTTATGAAAGTTTATTAAATATGCAAATTAGCGATAGAAGAAACAACACTGCTAAATGTCTTTGCACGCTTACGCAATATGAGAGATCCTTATACGAGTACGTTTAAGACCCGCACACAAGAACAGTTACATCTAAAATTTGAATACTACAAACTGACTCAAAATACAGACTTGAACGTTCATTTCAACATGAACTTTTAATAACAAAATTTGCAGTTTAAACGATCGCCAACTTTTTCTGACTTTCTGACTTTTACTACTTGTATTTTATTTTATTTTATTTTATTTTATTTTATTTTATTCATATCAAGCCGATAACAGTTTACCGATATCTATAAACTCCTCCGTGATCGTTCAGTTTGTAAGCTTTTACTTTTTGTGAATTTTAATCGAGTGCAATTATTTTGAGTACTACTTTTGAGTATTTATATTGAGTTCACTTGTACATTTTAATATTTGATGTGATCAGCGACTTTAGTATGAATAAACTTCATTTTTAAAGCTACTACTACTACTACTACTACTACTACTACTACTCCGTGCGGACGTGTGGTAGATGGGCTCCTGAATTTTGTGTTGTATTCTCATCATTCAGCGTTATTGATCAACTCTACTGGTATATTTACTTCGTGAGTAATTGATACTTTCAGTTTTACGTAGTTTTTGAGGTTTTTAAAGCTCGATTGGCTGGATTGGGGTGGATTTTATCTTTCCCCCTTCCCGGCCACTGTCGGTACGCAATATGGCTACCCAGGTCGACAATCCATTCAGGCACCTCACCCGTAAACATGCTGTGAGGTGCAACAATGTTGAAGGTGTGCCAGTAGAAAACTATGTGTCTGAAATTTCAAAGATTGTTGGGGCTGAAAAGTATTATTGCAGCTTCACGAATGAATCGTTCAGTGGTTGTGTATCTTGCTAAATTAGAACACGTAGAGTCTGTCGTTGAACGCCAACTAGTGCTTGACAATGAATTCGTCCAGGTTGAACACATGCTCAAACCTGCCTCCAAAGTTATTTTATCTAATGTGCCCCCATTTATCCCTGATGAAAAACTAGAGGAAGAATTGTGGAAACTAGGAAGAGTAGTTGGACATATGCGAGTCATTCCCCTTGGTTGTAAAGATCCTGCCTTGAAACATGTCAAGTCATTCAGACGGCAAATTCACATTTTATTACATAATGACAACATCAACGGGCTAATACAGGTCAAATATCAAGATCATTTGTATCCAATTTACATTTTGTTGATGAAATGAGATGCTTCGCTTGTGGTATGAAAGGCCACATCGTAGAAATTGTCCAGGTCAGCCCGGTGTTTTGCACGTTGTTGAAAATCAATCAGGAAATGTTTCTACAAATTCAGCTCATGAAACTCAGGCTCATCAAAGAAACGAAAATAGCAACAGTCAGAACAAAGAGTCGCATAACAATGTTGATAATGCAGAAATTTCTTCAGCTGCTACTGATAATATCATCGATGAGGTAATTGTTGAGGAGCAAGGTGTTGATGAGCAGGTTAAAGTTCAAAATACTAATGATATGGAAATAGGCGATGCAAATGATGTAATCAATGAGGAGATAATCAATACTAATGACAAAAGCAATGAAGGTGTTAACGATGAAACAAGTGAAGGAAGGGCCAATAGTAAGAACACAAATGTTGATGACACAGAGTCCGCAGATGTTGGTGTTGCTGTTGAAGACAGGGTACGAACCCCTGCTTCTCCTTCCCCTTCCACTTTCCCTTCCTCTCCCTCTCTTCCTTTTGCTCCTTCCCCTTCTTCTTCTTCCTCAGTTGGTTTTTCTCAATCCCTTGATTTTCCAGAGACGCCTTTCTCTGGTGTTAATACTGGAGGGATGCATACAGACTCTGATTTTCCATTATCCCAGACAACTCCGGTCAAAACTGGTAATAGATTCGATGTTCTCAGCCAAGATTCTGATATTGACGGAGACGAAGAGGTTGATGACGCTGATAGTATTTCTATGACATCTGAAGTTTCTGATACTTCTGAACTGACAGATCGCAACGATCTAAGCTTTAGCAGCCTTTTAGAGTTTTTAGCGCAGATTAAAGGTTCAAAAAGCCAGTCCAGAGATGTTATGAATATTGTCCAGATTTAAGACTTCTAATTAAAGCATTGGATAAGTTGCGCAAATCTGATCGTGTTACAGCCAGCCAAAATGTAAGAATATATAGGCTGACAGTTAAACTGTATGCGTATACCAAGAGTAAACATTATTCTCTAAAATAATGGTCACTAATGCCTTAATTCTTTTGTCTTGTCTTTTAATGGCAAGTATTTCAACTTTAACGTGGAATATTAATGGAGGTCACGATTCTCTCAGGCGTTATCAAATTTTATCTTACTTGAATGTAGATCACCATAACGATTTTTGTTTCCTCCAGGAAACTCACTCAACAATTGATAGTCAAGCCCAATGGCAAATTATTTGGCGTTCACCAATATATTTTTCTCACGGAACTAGTAACTCGGCAGGTGTCGCTATTCTCTTTCCCAAGAGAAAACAAGTGAATGTTATTTCTCAAAGTAGTGTTGTTAGAGGTCGCTTATTACATCTCCACGTGACTGTAGATGAACAGCCATTTCACTTAGTGAATGTTTATGCCCCGTACTCTGGAGAGGAACGTTTACGTTTCTTCGCTCAGCTTAAAAGTTTTTAAACAGTATTAATGATGATCCGGTATTATGGGGGAGATTTTAATTGTACGCTCATTCCTAACTTAGACAGGGGTTCCGAGACTGAGCCACACATGAATTCTTCTAAGTTTCTTTCTGATATTGTTCATCGCACAAAACTTGCAGATGCATGGCGTCATGTTCACACCTCCTCACGTAATTATACTTGGCAAAAAAATAATAATAAATCACGGATTGACACCTTCTTCATTACAAAAGCCCTCACTTCAAAAATCAAATCTGTCTCGATTGATTCATGTCACAATTTATCTGATCACAGTCCAGTTTCCCTTCATATTTGTGCCAACTTCACTAAAAATAAAAATCCTGTTTGGTGTCTCAACACTAGTTTCTTAAGTAATGAAGACTACTGTAATTTGATCAAGACTTTTTGGCAGAAATGGCGCAATGAAAACAGAGATTCACTTCACTTCAATCTTGGTGGGACATTGGCAAACAAAAAATTAAAGAAATTAGCAAACAATACAGCTATCAATACATCTACCGTTATAAGCATATGAAAAAAGAATTAAACGATCACGTCCAAAATCTGCAATGCCTGCTTGCTGAACGCCCTTCACTTCATAAAACATATCAGCAACAGAAAGATATCCTGGATAACTTAAATAGATTGAAACTCAAGGCGCAGCTGTTCGAGCACGTTATCAACAATTTAATGTTCCGATGCCAGTACAAACTTTTTCTATTCCTTGAGAAACATAAAGGTCAGCACAAATCTCTTAATCAGCTGCGTCGTCACGATCAGACCATCACTGAAAATCAACATGAAATCCGTTCACTTACTCGTACCTTTTATCAAAATTTGTACCACCCGGAACCCATTTCAACTGCAGCCCAAGATTCTCTTCTCGATAACTTACAAAAAATAAACCCGGATAAAGCTGAACAATGTGACGAACCGATCACTTTTGAAGAAATGTCCTCAGCCTTAAAGCAGGTTACCACTGGTAAAACACCTGGAATTGACGGTATACCAGTGGAATTTTTTAAAACGTTTTGGTCCACTATTGGTCATGATTTGCATGATGTTTTCCAAGCCTCTCTCACAGATGGTATTTTACCCACTTCTTGTCGTCGTGCTGTTCTGACTTTACTTCCCAAGTCAGGTGACAATACTTTGCTACGTAACTGGAGGCCGTTAGTTTGCTTTGTGCAGACTATAAAATCTTTGCTAAAGCTTTATCTATTCGTTTGAAAGGCGTGTTACCTGACATCATACACATCGATCAAAGTTATACAGTTCCGGGTCGTCAAATTTTCGATAATATCAACTTAATCAGAGACTGCATAAGTTACCATAACGAATTCACTCTTCCACTAGGTATTGTGTCACTGGATCAAGAAAAAGCCTTTGATCGGGTCCATCATGATTTCCTCTTCAGAACTTTGCATTCATTTGGCTTTGGTGATAATTTCATAAAACACATTAAATTGCTTTACACTCAAACGGAAAGTCTTGTTCGAATCAACAGCTCTCTTACTGCTCCAATCCACTTTGAACGTGGAATTAGACAAGGGTGTTCTCTATCTGGTCAACTTTACGCCATTGTTATTGAGCCATTGCTTCACAAAATTCGTGAAGATCGAAATATTCAAGGAATCATGATTCCAAAATCTAATGGGCGAAAATGTAAGCTTTCTGCCTATGCTGACGATGTCAGTCTTTTTATCACACATAATTCAGAATTCAGTATTCTCGAAAAATGGTTGCGTACTTATGAAGATGCTAGTAATGCTCGGGTTAATTATAGAAAATCCAAAGGGCTGTGGGTGGGTGCTTGGCGTAACAGAAGAGACACCCCCTTACAAATTCAATGGAATAGTGACGGTTTAAAGATCCTTGGTACTTTCATAGGCAATAATGCTGACTATTTCATTCAGAATTGGGATGACTGCATATCAAAAGTCAACAACAAACTTAGTTGGTGGTCAAGATTTGCCCCTGCAATGTCGTACCGTGGTCGAGTAATTGTTATTAACCAGCTCGTGGCCAGAAAATCTTACATCGCATTTTTTCTCTATTTCCGCCACCTGATGTACTCAATGAAATTCAACGTGCGCTTCTTGATTTCTTCTGGCAAGGTCGTCACTGGGTGCCTGCTACTGTGTTATACACTCCTCTCGAAAAGGGAGGCCATGGTCTTATTAATCTCCCTGCACGTGCAAAGGCATTCCGCTTACAATATATACAAAGATATTTGTATTCAGGTTTAGATCACCCTTCATTCTCATTCACTGATTATTACTTTAGGCGTGTCCACAAACTTGATTATAGTAGACAACTTCTTGCTATTAAAATTCCCAGTATTCCTGTTACCATGCCTCCATTTTATCTTGACCTGTTACAAACTTGGCAGTCTTCCAAGGCTGTTCGTAAGGGTGATCCCACCTCAACGGATAATATTCTCCAAGAACCTCCCTTTTTTAATGATCAAATCAAGCATTCAGTATTTGATGATCAGCCAACCCTTTCGACTCATCTCACTGATGCTGGGATAACAAAAATAAGTGACCTTGTCGATCCTTTTTCCAGAAACTGGTTATCTCATGATAATATAGCAAACATAATGCCCATTTACTCGCGTAGGATTTTGAGCAATGTCGTGACGTCATTACATAACTCCATTCCTGAACAATGGAGAGATAAAGTACAACATTCGTTCACCGAAGATGTCAATCTTAACGTTCCAACCTCCCCCATCAATACCTGTTTTCACTTTGACATCATTCATACCGATGAAACAAATAACATTGTCCTTAACTGCCCCCTCTGTAAAATTGAAAAGGACGCAATTTATAAATTCCTCATCATGTCTGACTTCCACAAGAAGCATAGTGATCGTCCTGACACTATTTGGAGGGAATTACTTGGTCTGTCAAAAGACACGAAGGTAAATTTTAGTTTCTGTTATACTAGTCCTATACCTAAAACTGAAGGTGATCTTCAATGGCGCATTTTGCACGGTGCCTATGCAACTGGTAACTACCTGTTTCAATGTAATTCAGTCAGACCCCAAATTGTGTTTTCTGTGGTAACAGAGATGACCTTGTTCATATTTTCTGGAATGTCATCGACTAACCTCTTTGTTCAAATTACTGCGTAAATTATCTCGTCAACTACTTGGACCCAACTGTAGGATTTTGTACTGGTGGTTTGTAATGGGCCCACCTTTTATTAAAACTATTATGGATAAAAATATCCATGCCCTTTTAAACTATATTTTCAACACTGCAAAACTTGTTATTCACATGACTCGTCGTAAAGCCATCACTGAAAATGATCCGCACCTGTCTGGTGACCTTATTACCGCCTTTAAATCTCGTCTACGTTCGCGTATACTAAATGAATACGCTTACCATGGTTTCTCCCGCGAGAACACGAATTTTGATAGATTTTGGTGTGTGAACAATGTTTTAGCTTCTGTTAGTGAAGGAAAACTGAAAATTGCTGATATTCTCTCGTGAGGTAAGCTTGTTAGGTCTGTGTATTAACACACTGCATACACTCTACAGCATTAGGCTACACTTCTGATAACTGAGGCTCGAGTAGCTTCGAGTCTATGCCCTGGGCACCGTACTCCTCACGGGAATCATTTTCATGGTTCGGACAGTTGTCGGAGGGACATACACTTTGCTTTGTTTCAGGCTAACCACTGTGCTTGTGTTAGCGTTATTGCTGCCTATTATCTTGACGTCCAGCTGTCAACATTGGTCCGACCAATCTCACGTGATGCTACTTTTTAACACCTGTCACCTGATGTGATCTATATAGTGGTTTTCACCTTAGGCTGGATGCACGTACGCTTTGGTAGTCATCTCATCGCCTGATGTCAATTTTATACTACCAGTTATCTAGTGATGTCATCGACGTTTTGGTCACCACGTCAAGACCCAATGGAGTATCAACCTCAGTGCTTCTGTGTGTTTTTCTGTGAACGCTGCTTGTGTTCTCAGTTTGAACCTTTTTTGATTTCTTTTGATTTTATTGATTGCACCAGATTGACGTGTACAGCTGAGTGCAATTTTGTATTTTTGTACACGACTTTCATTATTGGAATAAAAGTTCCATTGAAAAACTAAAAAACTACTACTACTACTACTACTACTACTACTACTACTACTACTACTACTACTACTACTACTACTACTACTACTACTACTACTGCTGCTGCTGCTTCTGATTACTCGTTTTTTAAACATTGCACGACGCTCTTAAATTGGTACAGAGATACACCTGAATCAGAATTGGAAGGAATCAATTACGCGCCCATCCACTTAGGGAAAAACTGTCTACATGAGTCATAATAACAAACACTTACAGTGTCCATATTATTTATTGATGCACATGGAATAAATCCAAGCGGATGTCAACATTGATCTTAGAATTATGTCGTCATATTTGATATTTGTTGCTGTAAGTAACATTTTGAAAGGTCACCTAGACGAACACTACTTTTTACTTCATCAGAAACAGTAATATATTCCGCGCCTTTGCACTATTATTATTTCTTGACTTTTTGCTATCCACCTGAATTGACAAGAGTCAATTGAGAGTTGCTCAACTGACTTGATTTATTCATTTATATACACATGTATGAGCGTGTGTATTGAAGAGACGCTTGCTGGTCGTGGCATAGTCAATTTTTGCTATTTTAACATGCGGTTAAACAGAAAACGTACGTGCAGCAATTTTGGCCTAACGAAGATGCTGTTGGACTGTGTTGAGAATAAGAACTCTTTGTACCAGATCATTGCTGTTAGTTTGACTTGGTCCCTAATAAATTCAGAGAGGTTATCTTTATATGGTTCAGTACATATTTGTGTAAACGTAAGTGGAATAAGCATGGCGACTATGTAAAAGTTCTGAACGACAATGAACGAGTTGAATTTGCAGGCCTGATTGCTAGCAAGAAACGTTAAATTTTTTGTCCTTGTGATGTTAAAGGATATGAAGAACGGAAAAGAAAGTTGCAGTTGACGTATTATTCAGTGGGACAAGCAGTGTCGGAGTCTTTGACCTTGTCGTCGAAGTCAGAAGTCGAAATGGCTATACTGTGTTCGCCCATACAAACATGCGTGTGATGTATAGCATAACATCTTATTGCCTTAAAATTTATGGCCTATTGTTCACTGCGTACAGTACCTCTGTGCATGTTGTGTCCCCTGTTCTAGTTGCTTTCTGACTACACAGCATATTCAGAACCAGCGAATGACTGCACGCGTTTTTGGCTTTATTGTTAGTTTGAGTCTGCGGTCATGAATATTTTTCATTTTATAGTAAACCTATTGATGTCGTACAAGTAATGTAATTTCTGCATTGCTATCAAAACTTCGTAATTATCGTAGACGATTAACAGCATTAACGACAAATCAATCTCGGACCATGGCGCCGTGCTCTCTTTCCTTTAGTTCTATGAAACATGGAGCGCTATCTCAATCAAAACCTGTAACTTTAGCGTCTGCAGATGGTAGCAAATATGGAGAGTAGAACAGAAATAATGTTGTACAGTTGGTTTCCGTGAGGCAAATTTTTTTCTGACTACACAACGCCGACGGTTAAGGTGAAGTAGGGTTTCGGGAGAACGTGTGACGTTTTATGACTACGTACGTAAATGGTCTAAATAAACATGAGGTAAAAATATTTGCTTCAAGCCTCGTTTACCTCATTATATTTCACGTTTGACCCGTGATAGCGAAGGACACATTTATTATATTGTTTATTGGATAGAAATACAAATATAGCAATTTTTGCAATAAGATGTGTGTATGGATGGATGGGTAGCTAGGTAGGTAAGAAGGCAGGCATTTAAGTACGTGCGTAGGTACACACGCATGCGTGCAAACATTATGCGTATTATGTATCGTGTAATTACTTGAAAATCGGTGGAGATGAAAAGCTGTCGTTATTGAAATAAAACTCAAGTCCGAAATGTATGCAAGGGTGTTTTAAAATGAGAAAAAGAATAAAGTAGACCTCGTAAACTCCTTGTGAATGTAGTCTGAGTTTAATTCGTAGTAACTTATCATATAATAGTGAATTTCAAATAGCTTGGCATTATGGCATTACAACGTGATTGGGTGATAAGAAAAACATTACTGGCGATAGAAAATGACGCCACCTGCATTTATTACAAACTTTCTCCTTCGATGAATTTTGCAGCACTTAAACCCAAGACGACGTTCACTGTGCCACAGTCAACATTGTCAGTGTTGCAGCGCTCCCATTAGAAAACTCACGCATACACTTACTGCTTGAACATTCTTACATTGCATTTATCAAACTTCCCGGCGATGAAACTGCACAGAACGCTCACGACAGGTTTTTGGGGGCAGAGTGTACGGGAGGGTAGAAGGATTGGCGCTTTCTACACTGAACATGTTCTGTAAATGAAAACAGTGGACGTCGAATTCGGTTCGATTGTTGCAAAATCTATCAAAAACGCGATTGGAACTAATTTTTGACTTTTGGATCTTTATATTTTTTAAAATTTCTCAAAACTGATAGGTGTCATATAGCTGAATGTTGCAACATTACAAATTACTCATAAAAGCAAGTGTGTGACTTAAAAAGATAAGCAAATGAGCTTACATTTGCAGGTTAAAACGACCTTACTTCACCATCTTATTATCCCAAATTAGTTTCAATCGTTAACAAAGGAGAACGTTTGCAATGGATGCATTTGGCGTTATTTTCTATCGCAACAAACGTTTTTCTAATCACCTTAGCACGTAGTAATATTTTCAACGTGTTTATATCAGTTTAATTAATTGCCCCTGTTTCACCATTTAAAATACATTTATGGTTTACATGCAGAGAACTCGAACAACGATATTGGTACAAATGCGTATAATTTGTTACTATCTCCACACTTTGCGGAACCGTTCCAAGACAATCAAACTGCTAATTACTTTTACCAACGATTTTGACATATAAAATAGAAAGCATGAGATCCTATCTGATATATGTTAATTTCAACAACGACCTAAAGTGACACTGCTTACGAGTATTTGTCGGGGTATTATTCAAAATTGTGCACAAAGTTTGAAGATAACTACAAAGCACACCAGAAAAAGATATTAGACGCCATCATATAGCATTGTCTAATCCTTGCAAAACCTTTTCTTGCTCAACGATAAGATTAACATTTGAAGGATATGTCTCCATATGATCTTCGTCTTTGGCTTGTTCATCTCCACTTCCGCTTGGTTTGCGTTTTCTACAGAAATAAATGTACGTTACACCCGTATTGATTCTCTCACTTAATTGATGAAGTTTGCAAGAAGTCGCTAATAAATGATTGCATTATTTCATCTGTTAATCACTATCTGCAATTTACAAGAAAAGAAGCTACATATTTAATTGCCAAATAGGACAATATCCTATATAAAAAAAACCCAAAGAGACTGTACTACATTAAGCGTAGAGAACTTTGTCACTTTATTTATTGTCGATAGAGAACATCCTTTAAGGGCGTCGTTTAGCTGTCACGTTGATGAAATATTTCATTTTTAGCTCACGTGTGTAAACACGTGGGCTATTGTCATAGCGATGTCTGTCTGTCTGTCCGTGTGTGTGTGTGTGTGTTAGTGTGTGTGTGTGTGTCTGTCTGTCTGTCTGTTTACACGATAACTCAAAAACGCCTGAACGGATTCAAGTCAGATTTGGTACACAGGTACAATGTGCTACTTGCAAGAACTGATTAGATTTTGGTTAGTGTGGCTTGCATATTAATGAAGTTATGCAATATCGTTTTTTTCCATACAATGGTTTCCCTATGGAGACGGTAATGACAGTGTAGACATATATCAAGAAATACTGCACAAAATTTCATGAAACTTTTCACAGATGACAATCTAAGAACATTATGATGTTACTGTGAGTGTCATGTCAATTATCTTCTCATTTGCATATTTAATGAACTTTTGTTATTAGTGAGATAACTCTGAAATTCCTGCACCAAACTTGATGATACTTGCAACAAATATTGATCTGATATATATCTAATTATACTTTGTAGCATTAGGCTGTGTCAAGTTAATAAATAGCTCATTTGCATATTTTATGAAGGTTTGTAATTAGTCATATAACTCTTATATAACTTCACCAAATGTGATGAAATCTGCTGCAGATACTGATCCAACTGATATCTAACTGTAGTGTAAAGCATTTAGTAGTGTTAAATTAATTAAGGCTTCATTTACATATTTAATGAACTTTGTAATTAGTGATATAACTCTGAAATTACGGCACCTAAGTCAGTGAAATTGGGTACAGATATTGTTTTGATAAATATCTAATTGTACTGAGAAGCATTTGGCAGTGTCAAGTTAACAAATTGGTCATTTGCATATTTTATGAAGTTTAGTAATTAGTGATATAACTCCAAAATAACTGCACCAAATGTGATGAAATCTGCTGCAGATACTGATCTGACAGATATCTAATTGTGGTGTAGAGCATTTAGTTGTGTAAGTTAATTAAGGGTTCATTTGCATATTTTATGAACTTTGTAATTAGTGATATTACTCCAAAATTCAAAGTATTTAATTTGATGAAACCCGCTACAGATGTTGATCATATCCAATTGTACTGAGAAGCATTGAGCAGTGTCAAGTTAATAATTAGCTCATTTGCATATTCATGAAGTCTTATAATTAGTCATATAACTCCGAAATAACTGCATCAAATGTGATGAAACTGCTGCACATACTGATACTACAGATATCTAACTGTGTTGTAAAGCATTAAGTAGTATAAAGTTAACTAAGGGTTCATTTGCATATTTAATGAACTTTGTAATTAGCTATATAACTCTGAAATTTCGGCACGTAGCACGTTTTGTGAAACGTGCTCCAGATATTGATTTGATAAATATTTAATTGTGCTATGAATCATTGAACAGTGTCAAGTTAATGTAGGGTTTATTTGCATATTAATGAACTTTGTAATAAGTGACATTACTCTAAAATTACAGCATTAAATTAAATAAAACGTGCTTACAAACGTGTACGTGATCTGATGGATATCTAATTGTCCCATAAAGCATTGAGCAGTGTCAAGTTAATTAACAGCTCATTTGCATATTAAATAAAGTTTTGTAATAAGTGATTAAACTCTGAGAGTACTGTGCGAAGTTTAAAAAAAACCTGCTACATATAGTGATAACATATATCTATCGTTCTGTGAAGCGTACTACTATTAATGAACCTGGTGTAAAACACGTGAGCATATTCAGTTCATATCTGGTTCTTCATACAGTTAATATGTTTTATCAGTCTTTCTTCATCGCAACGATCATGTCATTACATTATGTTGAATAAGACATTTGATTTTAAAGGTGACACATAAATCCAGGTCTGGCCATATACTCACTAACAGCGATAACGATACACATGACGCATATTTAATTCATGTCCTCAAGTTCCAAGATGTTTGAAGTACAACAGGAAGCTAATAATAGACAGTAGGGCCCCAATGTTACAGCCAATGTTACAGTTAATGGAGTTTTACAGATAACTTTTATCACAAATAGCCCCAGCTTCTATTGATAATAACATCTTCAAGGCATCTCAAAATAACACTACCATAACAAACATTGGAACGGTTAGCAATATATGTATGGACGTCTCAAAGTATAAAGCCAATCAAGCTTCATTTGCAAATGCTTCAAAAAGCATCAACAATAACACTATAATAGCAAAGTGTTGTAAACCTTTGGGAATCGAATTCATCGCTCGAGATACACTCTAACTCAATTGCGCATTCATAGGGAAGTATTGCAAAATTGTGTATATAGATTGTATTTTTGAGCATCACATACGTGTTCAATTTGCACAGGCCAGGAACATTAAAGGAGGTCGTTAAAGTAATGATCAGCGGCAAGCAACCGAGCAGAAATCAGCAAACATGTACGGACAACTGCATATTAATTCCATAGCTATCATATACCTGCCAAAGATCTCTCCTTCCATCATTGTTTCTGGAAGTTTCTGTCCCCGAGTTTCCGGCAGCGGTAGTGTCAGAATTCCAGCGATGACAGAGAGCAAGCCAAATATTAACAAAGTTAGGGGTGCCCATACTCTCTGCAATTCGAGAAACTGAGGAGCCAGAATGCCACCTACATGACCAACCATGGCACACATACCAACACCACTAGATCTGGTTAAAGACAAAGAAACACAAATTTTAAACAACAACAATAACAAAATTTAGTCATGATCATTTGCGCCATTAAAAACAACTACGTCACAGGAATTATCCTCCTCCTCATCATCTCATCATCATCATCATCATCATCATCATCATCAGCAGCAGCAGCAGCAGCAGCAGCAGCAGCATCATCATCATCATCATCATCACCAGCATGGTCATCATCATGATCATCATCATGATCATGATCATGATCATCATCATCATCATCATCATCATCACCAGCAGCAGCAGCAGTGGCAGCAGAAGCATTACCAGCAGCAGTACGATCATCAGCACAATTAGCACCACCAAAACAATCTGAAAATATATATGTACTGATACATGAATATTCATTCAGTCGACGCCTAAACCTCACAAGTTACTGGTATGAGTAATGTTTTAAATCGTAAGTTTACATGAACAGACAAGAGTACTATATAGCAAGTTGCACTTCTAAGAAATCTGATTTTTTCACTCCAGACCTGAGTGGAGTAGGGTACATCTCATTGGCGTAAACGTTGATGGTATTGTAGGCCATCAAGGTACTCATTTTACCAAGCATAAGAATCAATATGCCAGCCCAGATCACGTTTCCACCTGACAGAAAAACGGAATGAAAGGAATATAGGGTTATTAACATGTTCTGGTTCAGTCTTGGAAACGTCAATGAGTAAAAAACAGCCTTTCTTTGCAATAAAACGTTACTCGTCCGTTATGTCGTTCATAACACATGTTATTTGTCAAAAAGGATTTGAAATCGCTTACACGTGGGCATGAACGGCGTCACAAGACAGGCGCAACCTCCGAATGTCATCATAACGCATATTGATCGGCGCCTTCCAAGTTTTGGCGATTCAACGAGGAAGAAAGTCAAGACAGCTGCGGGAATTTCCACGGCAGCGGATATGGCAGCACTGATGTAATCATTTCCTCCAAGATTTGAAGTATTCATGGATATTCCTGTATAAACCAACGAATTTACGAACCTTAAAATATCAATATATAAAAACAAACAAACCGGGTAAGTCACATAAATAAACATATCTTTCATTGCCTTTCCTGTTCGTAAGAGGGACAATTACCTCGGCTATGCTGACAAGCTACTCAAATAAAATGTAACTTAAGTCATGGACAATAGACATCATCAAGACAGCCACAAATTGAAAATTAATCTGTTAACTTAAATGAGAAAGTTGGAGATATTGTAGAGAAATATCATCAATGAACTATAGTACTATATTAAAAAAGTGAATATTATGATCTAAGAGACCAACAGTTATATTCTGATCTTCAATGTGTTTGTGATTCATGAGTGGTATAGCTACACTCGTATTGCGCATTTGAAATCTTTGAAATGGCAATGAATATAGAAAGGAAGTGCCGCACTAGGGACCAGAGATGTTATAATCCTCGTCTGATTGGCACCTACGTTACAATGAGATCTGTTTTGTAGTGAATGTTATTGGGTGCTTACCAAATATAGCAGCTGATTAAGTGTATTGTCCTTATCGACGGTAACCGGAATAAATCCAAAACCCCATATTGACTATCGTCATCATCATCATCACCGTTGGAGTCCACCTGGTTCAAAAATCATAAATAATAGCTGACGATATCTTTACGTAAAGCAACTTCAAGTTATGCTGCAAGTCAAGAACACTTAGCCCACTTTGGTTTGTTTATGAAGCGATTGAACCCCTACACAGTACTGTAGATTTCCCATAATTTATTGCGATTTGTATCCTCGGAGATACCTGAGTGAAGTCTACTATGTCTCCCATGTGTAGACAAATTCACAGACTATTTATCAAAATTTTGAAAACTTACTTTGATGCACACCATTGTTCTCAATTCTCATTTTAAATAATTTGGAAAATTATGCATAATTGAGAGAGGAGATAGCATTTTTGTGAAATTTGCCAGAGATTGTGTCCTCAGCCATACAGAATAATGTGATGGAAAGTAGGGAGACTAGTTGCACCTGTTTTGTGAAACAAAAGGATGTTAATTTTTTTGCAATGGAAGGGACAAAAGAAATTTGCATGCTAAGTTTTCTCAGAGAATGACCCCTTTCAGTTCGTCATAACTTGCTGCCTAAAAAGTATGGCATTTGTAGTACCTGTATAATGTAACTTTCATGGTTGTTTAGTGGTAATTTTCAAACTTTCACTGAAATATCTAAACGTACTTTTACTAGATATTATTTAAAAATTATTCTGATGCTGCACATTAGTGCTAACATGCAGAACTGAAAAAGTTTTTAGAAAAGTAACCTTCAAGGATACAAATCAAAGAGTATTGTGGGTAATTTATTGTACTGTGCCCTAGCATTATGTTGTATTATTATTCAGCATGGATTCAGTTTGTTCAGTCTTGTCAAGTGATCAACAGGACAAAAGCTGAATCTTCTTATGAGATTCATCTACACATTTTTGTTCAGTAATGCAAATTTTCTTTTCCCCCAAAGCATGTCAAATAACAAGGCATAGCTGTACTGCGGCATTTTGTAATACTGACGCATTTTGTAATAACTTACGCAAAATGTAATAAGGGGTATCAGCATTTTGTAATAACTGACGCATTTTGTAATAACGTCTGCAGTATTTTGTAATAAACCAGTCTACGCGTTTTGTAACAAGGGTATCAGCATTTTGTAATAAAAATTGTCTACGCAAAATGTAACAAGGGTATCAGCATTTTGTAATAATTCGCACTTTGTAATAACAGTTAACGCATTTTGTAATAATTTTAAAAACTTTTCCCAGTTTTAAAGCATTAACAGATATGTTTTGACTTTGGAATGGTATTACAAAGTATGTGTTTACTCGTTAAGTAAGTACAAAAATTGATCACTCCTTGACTTCCATTTCAAATTAGAATGACTTAATTTTAGATAGCTGTCATCAGCATTTTTACCAACTGATCATCTGAGGCAGGTAACTACTAGATTTTGACTAGTTTATTATCATATATTAGAGAGAATAATTGGTATACACAGTCAGTTGATTTATTAAATAGAGGATAACAACATTCTTTCTGATCTACATGTATCGCAGACAACCAGCAATCAACAGGTAGATACTAAGATAAAATAAAATATAATAACATAAAATAAATTACTATACATCTGTCTTCGCAAACAATAGAATCGAGCTTCCGTAAAACGGGCACGTAACGGGCATGCAGTAAGTTAAACCCCTTACTTTCATATTTGATGATAAACATTGCATCATTGAATGGCTCCATACTGAAACTCCATACTGTACTTTGAAAATAACTTCTGATAAAAGAAACGAAAGTAATGTATTACGGACTGTTTGCAGGTGAAAAATATTATGAGGTAATAACGACAGTTCACCAAGACGGCACTGTACAAATCTGGCACGACATCGCTGCTCGGCTCGTACATCCGATGTTGGATGAGCGCGCGATGTAAACAAAGATGGCGCTTACCCTTAACCCGCTCGCAGAATATGCCTTTAAAGTGTATGGAATAATGCATCGGAAACGACGGGTGCATATATTCTTGATAAAAAAGGAGATGTATGATATAGGAATACCGGGCGACGTGCTGACCATTAACGTTTGTTTGTGGGCAAGGGCGAGAGGAAAGCCAAAAATTAACGGGCGAGGCTTGCCGAGCCCGTTAATTGGCTTCCCTCGAGTCCACGCCCACAAATAAACGTTAATGCTCAGATCGGAGTCTGTTATTTCCATTATATTATCATCGAACGCAAGGAAACCGTCAAAATTTCCGAAAATTTCAGGAGCGAACGACAACTCGACCCCAGAAACTGAGCAATAGGCGACGCACTGTCACGCGCGCTGTCAAAAATTGGCAAAGCCGGAGATGTTTTCAGAAAAAAGTATCTTAACTTGACCTAAAGTGCTCCATTTTATTTTGTGATTGATTATGAATTACGTTTGAGCTGTAAAATTATGATACTTTGAGTCGTTAATCTTATTATCATATTCACGGGCATGTAATCAAACCATTACTGTGTATTTTTGGTCAGTCACGTGGTTTAGCTCGACCAATCAAAATGTGACGGGCAGGGCATGGTGATATAATAATACTATTACGAAAATACCGCAAAGTAAGCATTCAGACATTAGTGCAACGCATCGCCGGACGCGCTAAACGCGCGCTAATGACTAAATCTATGTGTCGTTATACATTCTTTGCGTTATTTTCATAATAACCTTAACTATACTGAAGTAATCTAAAGTAAACAAAATTAAAACTAAACTAAACTAAACTAACTAAACTAAATAGTCAGAATAATCTGATGTTTTAGTGATTTGACTTGTTAGTCCCCGCGGACGAAGTCCTGCGGGGACTTACAGATTGGGTCCCGTCCGTCTGTGCGTCCGTCCGTCCGTCCGTCCGTCCGTTCGTCCGCAGCCGTTTCTCAGACACTGCTGAACCAATTTTGTTCAAACTTGGCACAAAGGCATAGCACTATGACCTACAGATGCACATCGATTTATTTTTCGATACGATTCAATATGGCCGCAAGGTGGCCATATTTTTGCGATTTTTCATGTCTTTGAGCCATAACTCAAACATCCTTGAACCGATTCTGTTCAAACTTGACACAAAGGCAAAGCACTATGGCATACATATGCATGTATCAATTAACCTTGCGATAGGAGCCAATATGGCTGCAGAACTGCCATTTTGTTGGAATTTTGCATGTCTTTGAAGCTTAATGCAAAGGTCATTACACCGATTTTGTCCAAACTTGGCACAAAGATCATGCACTATGGCATACATGTACATGTCAATGTACTTCGTGACATGTTCCAATATGGTTGCCAGATTGTCATTTTTCCCCAATATCGCTGCTAGATGGTCATTTTTGGATTTCTTCTTGTCTTTGAGGCTTAATCATATGCAAATATTCCTTATCCAATGTTGTTGAGACTTGGTACAAAGATAAAGTACTATGGCATACATATGCATGTCTACTAATTTTGTGCTATGATCCATATGGTCAATAGACAGCCATTTGATTTCAATTTTGGTGTGATTTTTATATCTTTAAAACATAAACATAGGTCACTGTCCTTCGATGGACTGATTTTGTTTAAACGTGATATGGCTGCATTCTTGTGCACATTAATTTGTTTCATTATATGATCCGAAGTGGCTAATTACAACAGCATACCTGATCCCATACCATTTCTAAATTCCACCAAAACATGTGTATAGTATGTGCCATCATGACACTAGAGGCAGTGAGGGCATCGTTATGTGTGATATAATCAAAAGTTTCTTCAATGGTCATTACCGGCAGAGAGGGATCAATTTTATTGAACGTTCCTCAGATTACTTTATTATGCAAGTCACAGGCCTGATGCACCCTGCATCAATATCATTCCACAGCTATGTAGACCACAGCTACCTAGACACCAAAGATTATAACAAAATGGACAAGCGGGGACTGTGTCATCAACGATGACTTGTTTAGCCACTAAAGCGGAAGTATATCTGACCTGTTGAGTATGTATGTATGTATGTATGTATGTATGTATGTATGTATGTATGTATGTATGTATGTATGTATGTATGTATGTATGTATGTATGTATGTATGTATGTATGCATGCATGCATGCATGCATGCATGTATGTATGTATGTATGTATGTATGTATGTATGTATGTATGTATGTATGCATGTATGCATGCATGCATGCATGCATGTATGTATGTATGTATGTATGTATGTATGCATGCATCTACCTGGGTAGGGAGGGAGGAAGGGAGGGAGAGAGGAAAGATTGCCTGAGTATGCCTGTCTATCTATGTATCTATCTATCTATCTGTCTGTCTGTCTGTCTGTCTGTCTGTCTGTCTGTCTGTCTGGCTGTCTATCTGTCTTTCTACGGCTGTTATCATTTAATGATAATGGCAGATGGCAGGTATAACAGTAGGATAGCAAATCAAATTTAGATAAATCTTAGTATCGCAGGGCAGCCTATCCTAGCTCGTTGGCTAGACAAATTTTACCATAGGGCGATATCGTAGATTCAAAGGAGGAACACAACGGGAAAGAAATAGATCTATGAAAACAAAACCATGGCTCAGTAGATATGAATTGTCACCTTTTACATACAAGGAAAAGTGGTAGTCTGTCGATAGAACTTTATTTGTACTTGTTTATGGGATAATTAAAATAAATGATCATTCAGTATTTTAATTGACTGCTTCACGTCAGTGTTTATTTCAGTATATTTTGAAAAATATCAGCTGTCAGCATTGACATATTAACGTGCCCCTCCCATCTTATTACCGTAAATTATCGATAATCAACTTTAGAGAATCACATATCATACGTATAGAAGTTGCCTAGAATACTGCAATCTTTCGTACGTTATTTTCCCCTTTAACCCTTGCACACCAAGGCCCTGGGGTGGAGTTGACATTTGGAAGTACCATTTGGCATGACGTGTGACTTCTTAAATTAACAAAATCTGTCCACCATACCATTATAATTTTTGAATCGCCATAAAATACTTGTCCCAAAATACGCAAATTATGGTCACGTGACATCATTAAGTATTCAAAATGGCCGCCAATATATAAAATATTGTATTTTTTCAATATATTTCTCTATTTCCCAGGAATTCATCATTTATTCATCATTTTTCATCACCAAACCTGTTTTTTATCACGTCAGCATGGACTGAAATTAAATTGTGACAACAATTTTGAAAAAACACTGATATTTTGTATCATTTTGACCTTCTAAGTGAAATTTAAACAAAGGCTCTTCATAAGGGTTAGGTCGGTCAAAGCATAATGTAACATAACATCCAGCAACTAATATTATGAAATATTTCCCACAGTAAGTATGTATATTTTGAATGCCAATGACACACCTGTCCCAAAATATGCTAATAATGGTCATGTGACCTGATTAGGTATTCAAAATGGCCGCCAACAATATAAATTTATCATTATTTTTCATGTTTTCCAATTTTCCAGTAAAAGATAATCGATATTGTATCATTTCCCAATGCTTAATCACTATTTATAGTGCCATGACCATGGACTTTGATGTAAACTTTATATATTATGAAAAACTTTACACAGATTTGATAAAACTTACACAAATTTCTTGTCTTCACTCATAAGTGAAGAATTACACACAGCGCCCTTGAATATGGGAACAGACAGGTCAAGGTATCCTATTTTATAACATCTGACTATTGAATTTATCAAACTTTGTCCACAATTACAAGATATTTTTGGAATTGTAGTATTACAATTGCCCCAAAAATATGCAAATACTGGTCACATGACCTCATTAAATATTCAAAATAGCCCCAGTATTCTAAATTTACAATGATTTTCACATATTGCTTCTCTTTCTGACGACATTCTAAAGAATTTATCCCTTCCTATTTCTCAATTATGTCTAAATGTATATTAGATTCCGTTGTCTACAACTGATGGTTCCAGGAAAATGTTTGTACACCGTCCCTCCACCCTACAGCGATTTTGCTGAATAAACTTGTCGATATTGTAACACAAACGTTTCGATATTGAGGTGGGAGCCTCAAGGTTCTTTCACATTTTTATACATAAAAATTCATTTCTTTTCAAAGCTTTTGCGTACTCTTTTGGCCTCCAAAACAGATTGAGCTTGCACGGAATCGCCGCTAGACAACTGTACGCGACCGTACCTCTAAGTCTTAAAACGGATAAACAAAGACACAAACAAAATCACTATCCCAAAAATCATCGTTTCGGACGAAAAAACATCAAAATAAGTGTCTCACCATTCGTAAAATATCGTATATTTAATGTTCAAAGACTGAAATATGCTGAGTTGGATTAGATTCAAACATGGAAGGGAGGAAAAAACTTCGTGACCGAAGAACCAACGTGCGCGATCAAAGTTTCAAAATGGCGTCGCGACAAACTCAACAGCATTCCGAAACATCGAAAGCATAAATTTCGAGTAATGTTAGAATGAAAATCGATTCTAGAAAATAAAATTTTAGGAAGGTATACACCTCGCAAGTCAAAATTCACGGGGAATTTTACGGGTTGATTGGCAATTTTCGTTGTTCAAAAAACGCGTGGCCGACGTATGGTGGCCGCCATCTTGATTTTTAACAACAAATGCATCGTCGAAAACTCGGGCGTTTTCTGCAACAGAACAGAGTAAACGACAAAAAAAACGCATACTACCAATTTTAAAATCCCCATCGCTGATTGACCAAATTCGTTTCGATTTATTCTTATTTCTACAAGTGAAAGGGGGGGAAACTTTCGTACTATAAGGTGCCTCTTCCTACCTAGCGAGGTCAAATTTGGTGGGCGAAAATTCGACGGAAAAACACGGAAAATCATAGACGAAAATCTAAAAAGAAATTACTCTCAATAAACACAGTTTCTCAGTTGTAGCAGAAATCCTGGCTATGGTAACAAAGTTACCTGAGGAGCAAAGACATGACAATAAATAAAAATACTCCGCACCGCAAGATGTTGCTAAACGCTACTGATGGCGTCCCCAAGCAAGCATTTACATCCGTAACGCGCTTCGTACCAACGGTAGAGCAATTAACACCTTTAAACAATAGCGCACGTGTCGCGTTTCCAGACCGGTGGGTGGAGGGACGGTGGTTTGTAACATCATTTTTATGAACCCAATAAAAGCTTCGTTCAAATCACTGTGTACACTAATATTACAATCATTTTGCAAAACTCAGAATTTGATTATTCGAGTTTTGCAAACTTCATCCAATATACATGCAAAAACATAAGATACACAATTTTATTGTAACCAAAAACAATATTTATTGTTTTTCTTTGTAAAAAAAATAAAAATAATGTAGCAACGCCCTAAAAATCAGACCGAAACCCTCAAAATGTCACAAGGGAACCATTTCTGGATAAGGTTGGTTTTGTTGCATGTACATCATTAGTATAATAAAATTAGGTCGTAGTATACAACACTGTCAATGTTGATGATGTCGCTGTCTTTTATCATATTCTGAGCTCTGCATGTCATCTCCAAGCCTTCCTCTTTCCATCCACCAACAGTAATATTGAATAAAAAAATGCAGAAAGGTCTGCAGTATATTGTCTTTTCAAAGTACAGTACTGTATGTAAAACCAACAAAAACTTTCTCAGTTTGTTTTCTCGATCTCAATTATAAATCGCATATATTATCTCATTCTGTCTTCAATTGCATTTTGAATTTCAACTCAGACCCCCTTATATGGCGTTAATATGATAACTAGCACCGGTAGTGAGATATAATCTCGATATCATTATATGCTATCACATTTTTACGTATTCAGAAACCACAAAGCATTTTAAAATACATACAATATCAGCGGATGTTTATATTATTATCATTACAAATGCGTTAACTAATGTCTCAAAACGCGTTTTATTACAAAACGCTGATACCCTTATTACAAATCGCGTAAACAATAATTTATTACAAAATGCTGATACCCTTATTACAAAATGCGTAGACCATTTTATTACAAAATGCTGATACCCTTATTACATTTTGCGTAAGTTGTTACAAAATGCGTCGTATTACAAAATGCCGCAGTACAATAGCTTTGCAAAGACGATCTATAATGTACAATATTCGATGCTATTGTACACCGTGCCGAATACATTTTTATAAGAACTAGAGTTCAATCGCCTACATTAACGTTTATGATTTAACGACAATATATTAAGCAACCATACAGGGGTTTTTTAGAAGTTTGAGTGTAGCATGCTACTATCATGGTTTTTGATTGAAGTCCAAGAAAAAATACAGAATAACAAGATAATACTTATCAGCCAATTGAGCTTGAAGAATTCAAACGTGACAGCTCTCGATGTCTTTTCCATTTTCTTCCTGCTTTTAAAACCTAGTCATTGTACTACTTACAAATATCACACAAATTAAAAAGAAGTGCTTTGTATTCAATCTGCCTTATTTTTAATGTTTTCATCACGACTGCCTTTACCACATTAAAAGCATTACAAGACATTGAGAAGGTGGCAATAATTTTCCCGGAGCAAAAGAATAATCCAAAATGTATATCTTTATGCCATGAGCAAGTTAAACAAAGTTTTGGAGAGTTCAGTGCATTAAACAAAACTGATTTTGTCCTTGTCTTATGAGGTATATCCTTCGTTTTTGTTTTCGTGAACGTAATCCCGTCAAGTGCAGGAACATTTGGTATAACAGAGAATAGAAAATGAGTGTAGCATTTTTTTCGAACATATTCTTTTCCAATTTTTGCATGTTTTAGTCCTCTTGTTAGGATATTTAAGTAAAGTATGTGATCACCTTGTCAACATCTTGTTTTCGTGGATTCCACGACTGGTCGTTTATCTTTTCTGGAAGTTCAACGCCATTGACTCTACCCATATCCCGTATGATTTTTTCTGCTTCTTCCATCTTACCAACGGAAATGAGCCATCGGGGTGATTCTGGCAGAACCCTGTCAAGACATTTGTTTGTGGTTCAGGATGGTCCTACTTAAATTTGTAAATCACAATTGTCCCATGGACCTGGTAATATATTACCTTGAATGGAAATGATTATTGGACCAGTTTAATGTCATATTACTTAGCCACTAGGAATAAAATCAAAATGCAATGTATTTTACTTTTTAACGGAAAACGAGAGCGAAGGGACGCCCACATTGGAAACAGAGTTATTGAACATATATATTCACTTTTTAATATTTCAATGCCCGATTTCTACCGTAGCGTATAGTCGCTACATTTACGCTTTCATATTACCACTTCATTTGCAGTTCAGGCTATATGACAACTTTCCTCTTTCCCTCTGGCATTCGAGAATGAGTCCTGTCCTTTGTCAAGAACAGAAGGCGTTCTCTATTGATTGATTGTTGCTCTGCAAATGCTCGGGGCACTATATATACAGACCGAATCAAACCTCCATTGCCGCTATTGTTTGATGTTGATTTTCACTATTGTCAATAACAGTGTCTTTTTTGTCCCCCGACCGATAATAGTAGTGTAATATCTAGCATTGACCTTCAATACAGCTTTTGCGTGTATAATATCCATTTTTGAATGTTCGAACCTGAAATGTAGTCTTGACATGAACTCATGCGTTGACATTGCGTTATGAGACAAAAGGGAAACGTACACTGTTTATGAACTAAAATGATTAAAAATATCATCAACACGTATAGTTCCTCAATAATTCTTACCACCAGTAGGTAAACAGCAGAATACCCGGAAGAGAGACGATCAATTGAAGAAGCCACCATTCGCGGATGAAATATGCTAAAAGTACCATCAATAGGTAACCCACTCCAAACGACGCGGCGTTGATCATTCCGACAAGTACACGCTTAGAAGGTCCAACCAGTTCTGTCACTGTGGAATTGATGGCATTGAAATGATAATGTGCACACATTGAACTCGGTCAATGTAGTGAGAGAGAATTGATTTCTTCTGTGTATTCGCTACCATAGCCCATCGAGAGTTAATTCATATATACCACAGTATACAAATGTTCTCGTGGAAAATTCAAGTGCTCGATGCAAAATAGGCATACAAATAATAACACAAAGTAATTCAAATTAATATTGTAAAAATATCTGTTACTTAAGTTTCATGCACCCTTGAAGAGTCTGAAGATTGAAAAATGCATGAAACTTTAGGACATTATCATTTTGTACCTGAAGTAATTTGTGTTCTTACGATTGTTGGTGAAGAGTCAATGATAGAAGTGGATTTGACTAAATAAACATTATAAATAAACATTATATTGCAACTTGGATTGGGCAGAAAAGTCTAGCCTACAGAAAAGCACGTATCTGATAAGCTATATGGGACGTATCTTGGTGATACTTGGTGTATATTTATACGGTAAAAATGATAACAAGTAGAAAACAAGACTTAGGCGTTTCTCAGAGTTTCACGCTACATGTGTTTTCTGTAGCGATCATATATATTGCAATTAAATCCAGCACAGGGCAAAACATAGTCATAACTCAGGGTTTTATTGATTTCACCGGATCATCAAAAGAATTCAATTCATCCATGAGCGTTAAAGGGTCAAATTGGAAGAAGTACATGCGAATATAGCTTTCACTGTTACGGTTTGGTTTTATTCCTTTTCACTGACAAAAATATTGAAATACTAGGTGTCAGTCTTTCAAAGAAAACAATATGTAATTTGCAGAGTATCCAATGTTATTGTTAACAAATTGATTAATTCTAAATCTAAGCGATAAGAAAGGACATTAATGCAAATACACACTCATGCACTTGCATAAAGTTTTAAAGATGGCAAAGAGATGATGTTTAATCTGACCAACATGACCGGAAAAGGTATCAAAAGTAATTGTGCTTGAAGAAACGTTGCAGTAAATCTACCTTCACGATTGTTTAACATGAGGTTGTTCTAATTTTGAAAACGAGATATTGTATTACTTAACAAGGAAACGCAAATTTCAAATTTTTCTGTCATTGTAAATGTCTTAAGAGCTTTGGTTTATCCTGACATTGAAGGGCCCTAATATGGTAAATTTAATTGCAGAAGATAGTCTACAATAGACAGTATACAATAGTGCAATGAAGATGAACTGATCACACTTACCATAAACAAAGCAACCTAGCCACACGCCTGCACTCCAAAAACCGCCCAGAAGTCGCAACACACAATACGCGATGTAATTCGGTGAAAATGAAGCAATGACTTCACATATTGAAAAGATTACACCACATGCAACTATTAATGTCCTCCTACCAAATCTGTAATGATGAGCAGCGATGTACCTACTTTTATATTTTCCCATTGAGGGCATAACCGTGAGCGCCTAACAGAATGAGTCCTGAACATGCAGCCTTTGTTTGTAGCCAACCCATCGCTCTTTTAGCTTACTAAGAACAGGTTCAGTACCAGTCAAAGTTCTGCTTAAGATTAGTTATATTGTGGTTATTATCACTGGAAGGATCTTCTATCGCATTAGAAAGGTAACTATCGCAGAAAATAGTCCTACCTAGACGGCCATATATTTGTTTTATTTGTTCGACGCATGCACTAACTGTAGTTAACCATCAAATGTTCTATAACACACATCAAAGAAGTGTCGCAGTGAAAATAATGTACAAAGTACAAGTCGTTCAAGTAATTTTGAATTAATAAAACATTACGCAAGCTTCTTAAGGCTTTATTTATAACATTTCGGAGTTGCTTAGGATCAAGTTTAGGAAGTTCTGATCGAAATGACTTGAAAGTTGGCAAAAATACATTTTTCAGTGTGTTGAAACAAAGTTTGTGCAAATGTTGGAATTTCGTGCAAATCACTATATTTTCCCGCCAAAATAACATGTAGATAGCAATAAGATATTTCAACCGCTAGACGATAAACCATACATTTTGGCCGGAAAATTGCGATTTCACTCACGTGGCCACATCTGTCACTATTTCGCATGTTCAGTCTGTTACAGTTACACAAAACGAACAAGTCGACAAAATTTCAGTCAATTCTAACCACATAATACAATTTTGTTTAATTCGGGTATGTTTGCTACAGTGGCCTATGCCTTAATATACTTGCGTAATATGTCAGTCGGCATCGTAAGATAATGCCAAACATATAATACATAAGCTTCCTGTAGCATTCTTACTTGTCAATGAGTATCCCAATCACGACATTCCCAAGGAGGATGCCGACAAGATACAGTGACATCGCAACTGACACCAGGGTACCTTTATGGCATACCAAGTCAAACTGAAAAAAAATATATCGGTATTACCAAGCCGAAACTTCACCTTTAAATCAAATTCAATGTTTTTTCAGTGGCACTGTATAATGGACAATGTACAACTGTACCAAAAGGACACCATTTTGAATATATTTACAATAGACACTGCATAAAAACCCTATAATACTTACTGAATTAACATGGATTATTGCCTGTATTTTAGTTGAAGAGTGCAAATACAGATGAATATAGTCAAGAACCCATTTTTTGTATTCAGCAAGCCTGTATTCATGTGGATTCATGTGAATTCACGTGTATTATACTATAATACAGGCAACTCATTAATGTGAATTTATCTGAATTATTGGGTTTTCATGCAGTGAGAGGGGTGGTGTGACCGAACGATTGGCTTGCGATTCAAAGTTCATACCTGGTCATTCTGATTAGTAATGGCTCATCGAAACGTGATACAAGATATAGTGACATCGCAACTAAAACCGAAACGTGGTACAAGATACAGTGACATCGCAAATGACACCAGGGTACCTTTATGACATACCAAGTCAAACTGAAAAACTGGTCATTCTGATCAGTAATGGCTCATCGAAACGTGCCAAAAGACTTCTGCGGCAAAGCACTCACTGATAGAGTACGATGTATGGTCGGAAAATCGAGAAGTAAAGAGGAAACGCAAACTATATATATATATATATATATATATATATATATATATATATATATATATATTGAATATATATATTGAATATATATATACATTGAATATATATATATATATATATATATATATATATATATGAATATTGAATATATGTATATTTGTCTGTGTCTGTGTGTCTTTGTGTGTCTGTTTGTGCCTGTGTGTCTGTGTATGTGTTAGGCGGGAATAACAGTGAAGTCATCGAATTTCTTCAACATAATGTTTATCAAAAAATAAAAGCAATCACTAAGCCAAGGTATATAGTACAAGGTGTAAAAGTTTACAGGCTACTTAAGTAAGCTGTGACGGCACAAAGCTCCAGAGTTAAGTCAGACACTGAGACAGAGTTAGCAGTCCTTTGGCTTGCTTGCAGGCTTCAGGCTACGCAAACTTTTCCAGTATAAATCCAGCGTGGCAGTGAAGGTCTTGAAAAATCTTGAAATTAATATTGCTTGAGCATCCAAATTCTTGAAATAACACATCAGTGACACAATCTCACATATCTGCCTGAAAACTGTGCTGCCCCGGTATTTATACTTAACTGTTTATATAAGAGAACGATCTAGAACCTCTATTGATATGCTAATTACTGCTGTGAAAATATGTCTACTTGTCGTAAACAAACGACAAATTTCCTGAAGGTTCCAAGCATTACTAACTGAATTCAAGATCATGAAGGACAGTGATCTAAGAATGTTCTACACTAATTAAACTCAGGTCACGAGTTTGGTAAAATGACCTACATAACACTGCCCCTCTTCTAAAAAGTAAAACTTTTTTCAAAGAAAAGTATTTCTTTTTACATCAGTGATATTATAAGTGTGAACAATAATAAACTCTTAATATTAGAGAGACTGTCCGCAATCAAATTGTCTCTGCTTTTAATATGTCGGATGTCAAGGCTAAACTCCTGTAACATTAAACTCATAAACTCCATGTTAACAATCTCTTATTTTTTGCCTTTTAATTTCAGCAGAAAAACAAAAGGTTTGTGATCAATATAAACCACTATCGGCTGATTTGAAGAAGTAACATAAACCTCAAAATTCTGTAAAACAACATTTACAGACCTCAGGATAATCACTAACCAAAACACAAGAACAAAAACAGACATTGTATATTCTAACACCAGTTCAATTGAGCACACGACGCGGAGTGGAAGACAGACTTCTGATAAGACTAGCCATGTATACGGTCTACTGCCAGAGTAACTATCTCTGACGAGGATTTATTGTATTATGTTTTTCAATATTCCTGTCAATAAACCCAATTCATACTAATATACTCGACATCCACGTGAGGCGTGTAATGAGAACAATCAGATATCTGTTATATCATTATATGTAGCAGGTTTCATAAACTTTCGCAGAGTACTCACAGAGTTAAATCACTAGTTACAAAGTTTTATTAAGTATGTAAATGAGCTAATTATTAACTTGACACACTCAAAGCTTTTCAGTACAATTAAACATTTATCAGATCAATATCTGCATCAAGTTTCATTAAATGTAATGCTGTAATTTTATAGTAATGTTACTAATTACAAAGTTCATGAGAAATGCAAATGAACCCTTAATTAATTCTACAAAACTAAATGCTTTACGACACAAACTAAATGCTTTACGATATATATATATATATATATATATATATATATATATATATATATATATATATATAAAATACTTGAAGTAACCTGTTTATTTATAACGCTCTGCTTTGGTATTGAGCACCGTAATTTCCCACGAGGACATCTGTATACTTCGATATATATATATATATATATATATATATATATATATATATATATATATATATATATATATATATATATATATATATATATATATATATATACAGATGATCCGCTACGCAATTACAGTGATCGTTGCTAAAGGCAGAGCAATAACAATAGTAAGACAGATTACTTTAAGTAAAGGGAGGGATCGTCGGAACTGCGACACATCAATCATTAACCTTGATTGAAGGCAAGAGTATGTTTAACTCTATGACTCTTATGAAAAATGAAAAAAATTAACTTTCTCCTTGAACCCTTAGTTGAATTTGTAAGATTTGGGACATTTTTGTGCTATATTTGAAAGGTTGGAAAGATATGATTTGTCAAATATGGCATGATTTTGCGCAACTTCAACATCATGTACGAAGTTTCGAATAGTCGGTAGATTATTGAGATATGACTGTGTCAAGGGATAGTTTCCCTTGACAGCACAACTTAAACGCAAAATAGAGGTGAGACAATTACTTGCAGATAATTTCTGAAAATGGTCTGACATGATTTTCCGAAATTCCTCACCTGTTGCTGCATGGTTGATTTATATTGTGACGTATCATATTCGTATCCATTGTCACATTTGACCTTTGATGAGTTACTGATGTCAGCCGGCAGAGAAATGTTATCATAATTTACATCGTAGCGATAACACTGGCTGTATGTCTCCACCATATCGCAGCCATCAAAGACCGTCTCCTTCGGTATGGTCAGATTTTTCACCATCTGTACACATGCACTTGTTGACAAGTTACCACACCACTCTGTGCTCGGTTCGGGCAGCTTACACCACGACGCAGTCTCGGCCATGGTGAACACCACGGAAAACATATTCATTCCCAATGGAATAACAGCCAGGAAGATCAAAAACGAACATCGTTTCTGGTAGGTTCCAAACTCTCCAAGCAGATGAATTAAGACGTCATCGAAGTGCAACATGCTGAAATGGGAAAGGAAAAGAAACAAGTATAGTCATTGCTACAAACTTAAAAGCCCGTTATAATGAAACAAAACACAAAATTAACCCAGTCCTGCTTTCTTTTCTTTTTTCATCACTAAGTAGTGGTTGAAGATTACCAAACTTTGATATAGTGATCTTACAATTCAAACTTATTAGATTAATAGTGAATTGACAAGGACCCTGTCGGAGTTCTGAATTCTATAGGCATGGGCTAACCATTCAATTTTTAAAATCGTGATATAAGACTGACAATGTGTGGATACGGTCCATTTTACAAGTGATAACCTTCTGTTTGTATCAGTAATAAGGCAAGGATTTACAATGACGGTTTTGACATTATAACGATGGTTTCAATCGGGTTCGAACTCACAACGTACGGTACGCAATCTCCTAGCGGAGAAAGCTACAGACAAATCCCCAATGTCAATTGATTGAAATAAAATACCTTGCTTTTTGTACATCTTATCACACGTAATATTATGAAGGGTTTTATTATAAAAATAAAATAAACGTCGAGAGACAATACACTGCTTGAATTCTTGTACAGTAGCGCAGCAGAGATTTCAGTTTAGGGAAGAGGTAAACGTATGTCGCCCTCTTTTGAAATGAAGATGACTGTAGGGTATTGAGTCAAATGAGGAATCAGTTTTAGTGAGAATGCGCTTTTCATAGAAAATCCGTGAGCTAAATGCCACAGAGTTGAAAATATGTTGTCGGAGAAATCCATAAACACACAAATCTTAATTTCTTTATGTCATGGAATTATTTGTCGTTTGATGACCTATAATTCTTAACCGATTTCATGTACTGGACGTTTAGATAGATTTATGTTCATGAGATTTGACAATTGAGTGAAATGCCACGACGATATGCGTAAGATTTCGGCGTGTAAGACTTTTCAAAACATAGAGGAAAAGCTATATTTTATTCAATTCCAACAAAGAGGTTAAATTACGCTGTGCTTAGAAAAAGAGGTATAATAGATAATCTCACGGTTTTTTATAGAAGTTTAGTATCTGCTGGCTTAGAACACTGTTTGCCGTGGAAGTATTTAATCAATCGATTAATCAATTAATCAATCAGTCAATCATAGGCAAAGTTATATAGCGCCATTTCAGTTTTCTTCTGAACGTTCCAAGTTCTAGGGATTCTCTGATGTCGACTGGAAGTGCGTTAAATAGTTTAGGTGCGGCGTAAAAAATGTACGACCACCATAGGTAATGGTTTGATGCTAACTTTGATGTAATCTTTTATTCGTCTTAATGTGATAATGAGATACCACCGAATTATAAAGGGAAGGAATCAATAATCAATTTAGGATGGATTGTCATTTGAATGGGAAAGTTTATTTCTATGTTGAAGGCAGTCTCAGAACGGTATGGGTGTTATTGTTGAGAGCCAAAATAGTAAACACTGACGCTGATCTTATTAGTTATTGCTACACATCGAATTGATGCAAGCCGCTGTCAACATTTAACTGCAGATTGATATTCAACAACATATACACATATACTGCTTCTGTACATGTGTCAAATACGTTAAGTATACACGTGCGTATACTAATAAAATACAAAACAACAGTGTACTCTTAGTGTGCAAAGATCTGCATTACGTATACTCGTGATCTGTTTAGAAATACGCTAAGCACATCAACGCATTGGAATGTTCTATATACAAAGATATACATTGCGTATGCAATTAATATTGTGTTCCATATACGTCAATATACGTAAATATGCTAAGCGCATATCAAGCATTTTGTCCAGTGTTTATGCAAATGTATTTGATTTTTGTTGCTGTAGTCATCATTTGGAAATGTTATATCGACCAACACTACTTTTATTATTTCATGTTGAGGAGTATTATATTCGGCGCTTTGTATTCTATTCGCTGACCTGTTGTTATCTACCAGTACTGCCAAGGGTCAAGCCAATTTACTTAGCTTACCCGATTTATGTATTTATATATGAGTGTGTTTATTAAAGAGACGCTTGCTGGTCGTGGCATATTCTTTGGTGTTTTTTTAAGAAACAGAAACCGTACATGCAGCGAGTTTGGCATAATGTATATGCTTTGGGGATGTGTTGGGATTTAGAACTCTTTGTACGAGATCCAGGTCGTTAGTTTGACGTGTTCCCTTAGGCTAATAAATTCCGAGGGGTTATCTTTATATTGCTCAGTACATGTAAACACTCAGTGGAGTACTTATAGCGACTGAGTATAAGTTCTGTATGACACTGAACGAGTTGATTTTCAGAGTCATTTGCTCAGCAAGAAACTTTCTTCCTTTCGGTGAATTGAGCATTATGAAAGACGAGACAGAAAGTTGCTAACGTGCATTTGACGTTTTTAGTGGGACAAACAGTGTCAGAGATTCTATCTTTGACCTTGTCGTCAATGTCAGTAATGGAAAATGGCTAGACTGTGTGATTCTATACAAACATGCTTGTGATGTATGGCACAACATCTTATCGCTTTAAAATTTATTACCTCTATGAACGGTGTGTCCCTCGTTTCAGTAGCTTTCTGACTACACAACATATTCAGAACCCGGTGAATGCATGACTGCAAGTGGTGCCGCTTGTTCCTTCATTGTCGGGATAGCACGCACTTTTTGTTTTATTGTTAGTTTGAGTCTGCGGTCATGATTGTTTTCATATTATAGTAGACCGATTGACGTCATACAAGTGATGTACTTTCTGCATTGCTATCAAAACTTCGTGATTATCGTCGACGCCTAACAGCATGAACGGCAAATCAAATCGGACCATTTGCTTCGTGCTGTCTTTTCTTTTGTTTATGAAACATGGAGCGCTATCCCTAATGAAAAAACACATCGTCATAGAATACACTATGGAGACATTTTTTTGTTCATTTCACTTCAGACGTATTTTCATTTAGTTTGCCCTGTGATTTACTTTGCTTAAAATCAGATAATTGATAAATTGATCCTGTGCAGGGTTACTTTACTTACCTGTGACTTTAGAGTCTGCAGATGGCAACAAATATGGACAGTAGAACAGAAATGATGTTGTACAGTTTGTTTCCATTTGGCAAGTGTTTTTGTGACAACGCAACGCCCAGGGTAAGGTTAATTCGGGTTACGTGAGATGTTTTATGATCTACTGTAAAGGGTCTAAATAAACATGAGATAAACCTATTTTTAGTTTGCCCCGCGTTTCACTCTGATCAAAATCAGATTATTGAAAAACTGATCCGGTGCGGGGTTATATTACTCACATGTAACTTAATCGTCTGCAGATGGCAACAAATATGGACAGTAGAACAGTGAGGCAAGTGTTGCTCTGACAACGCAACATCGAGGGTAAGGTTAAGTCGGGTTACGTGACATTTTTTATGGTCTACTGTAAATGGTCTAAATAAACATGAGGTTAAACTGTTTGCTTCACGCCTCGTTTACCTCACTATATTTCACCTTTGACTCGTGAATAGTGAGGGACACAGGTACTATATTGTTTATGGGATACAATACAAATATAAAAAAAATTGCAATAAGATGTGGGTTTGTAGGCAGGTAGGTAGGCAGGCATTTGAACACGTGCTCGGTACACACGTATGCATGCAAGCATGTAAAACACGATTGGAACTAATTTGGGATATGTGGATTTTCATGTTTTTTATATTTCTAAAAAATGTGAGGTGCACTATAACTAAATGTTGCAATATTACACAATACACATAAAAACAAGTGTATAACTTAAAAAGAAAAGCAGACGAGCTTACATTTGCGTATTAAATCGACATTACTTCACTTTCCAATTATCGCAAATAAGTTCAAATCGTGTTGTATGCTTATTTTGTATTGTGTTATTACTTCAAAACAGGTAGAGATGCGTTTTTATTGAAGAGCTGCTGTCATTCAAATAAATTACACGTCCGAAATGTTATGCAGAGGTGTTTTAAAATGCAAAAATTAGTAAAGTAGACCTTGCAAACTCCCAGTGAATGTAGTCTGAGTTTAATTCGTAGTAACCTATCATGTATAGTGAATTTCAAAATAAATTGGAATTATAACGTGCTTTTGCGATAAGGAAAAGACATTTCTGGCGATATAAAATGATGCCACCTGCATTCATTACAAACGTTCTCCTTGATTAATCTTGCAACAATTAAACCAAATATGACGTTCACTGTGCCACAGTGTTATGTAGGTCACTTTCCAACACTGTTACGTGAGAAAAACGAACAAAAGGGTGAACTCAGCAATTTCTGTATAAAAATAAAACTAATCACTAAGTCAATGGATAGAAAACAAACTGTAAAAGTTTACAGCTACTTATGTCAGCTGGGACGGCACTAAAACTCCAGACTTAAGACAAACACTGGGACAGAGTAAGCAGTCCTTTGGCTTGTTTGCAGGCTTTAGGTTGCGCAAAGTTGATGTGAAGAACTTGAAAAGTCTTGAAATTAACGCTGCTGGAGTTTCCAAAGTGTTGAAGTAACACGTCAGAGACACGATCGCAAATGTCTGACTGAAAAACTATGCGGTCCCCTATTTATACTCAAGTGGTTATTTAAGAGAATATAAGAACAATCTAGAACGTATTTTGATATGATAATTACTTCTCTAAAATCTATCAACTTACATGACTGATTGAATTTCAAGAAGGTTCCAAATATGACTAATTGAAGTCAAGGTTGTGAGGTCGTGAAGGACAGTAACCTTGAGAATTTTCTAGATTAATTAAACTCAGGTCACGAGTGTGGGGGAAAATGACCTACATAACAACACCCATAACCTGAGTTAATTGGTCTAGAACATTCTTAAGGTCACTGTCCTTCATGACTGGGAATTCAATTAGTATTTAAAACTTTCTCGAAATGAAATTAGCCACAAGTGGAGATATTTTTAGAACACTAATTAGCATATATGGAGAGGTTCTGCGTTGTTCTCTTATATAACCGTATAAGTATAAATACTGGGACAGCACAGTGTTCAGTCAGAGTACAGTTCGGGTCGGTACAACGATTGGTGTTTTCTACACCAAATGTGTTCTATAAGTGAGAACAGTGGACGCCGCATTGGGTTGAATTATTGCAAAATCTATCAAAGGAGACTGTTTGCATGGATGCAAACAGCTCAAACGATATTGGTACAAATGCTCAATACTTTGCGGAACTGTTCCAAGACAATGTAACTTTTCATTACTATTAACAACGATCTTGAACTATAAAAAAATGAGATCGTATCTGATATACGTTAATTTCAACGACGATCTAGCCGTCAAAATGACAGTGCTTACAAGTATGTGTCGAGTCCTATTCAAAATTTTGCGCAAAAGCTTCAAGAATATTACAAAGCACACCAGAAAAAGATATTAGACGCCATTATATGGCATTTTCCAATCCTTGCAAAACCTTTTCTTGCTCAACGATAACATCAACATCTGAAGGAGATGTCTGCAGTTGATGTTCGTTTTTGGTTTGTTCATCTCCACTTCCGCTTGGTTTGCGTTTTCTACAGAAATAGAAATATGATACTCGTATTGATTCTCTCGGTTACAAGACGAAATTTGCGTGACGTCGCTACTAAATGACCGCCTTATTTCATCTCTTAATCACTGTCTGCAATTTACAAGAAAAGAAACTACATATTTAATTGCCACGTAAGAAGCATATCCTGTATGAAAAACAAGCAGATAGTACCAACACAAGCACAGCGAACTTGTTCACTTTATTTATTGCACAAATGCACAAATGCACATTCGTAGGGGAGTATTGCCAAAGTGTTTACATAGATTTTATTCAAATATCACATACGTGTTTATTTTGGCAAAGGTCAGGAACATTAAAGATGTCGTTAAAAGATCTATTAGCAGCAAGAAAACGAGCAGAAATAAGCAAACATGTACGGACACCTGCATATTAATTCTTTAGCTATTATATACCTGCCAAAGTTCACTCCTTCCATCATTGTTTCCGGAAGTTTCTGTCCCCGAGTTTCCGGCAGCGGCAGTATCAGAATCCCAGCGATGACAGAGAGCACGCCAAATATTAACAATGTTAGGGGTGCCCATACTCTCTGCAATTCGAGAAACTGAGGAGCCAGAATGCCACCTACAAAACCTACCATGGCACACATACCAACACCACTCGACCTGGTCAAATACAAACAAACAAAACTTAATATCAACAATAATGACAATATTTCGTCATAATCATATTTGTCAATAACAACAATGTCACAGCAATCATCATCATCGTCATTAGCAGTAGCAGCAGCATCGTCACTAGCAGCAGTAGTAGCAGCATCAGACACGATCATCATAACCTTTACAAAATAATCGCAAATGAAGAATGCTGACACCGTGAGTATTCATCCAGTCCACGTCTAAAACCTCATAAGTTACCAGTATGAGTATTTTTTGTAAATCGTAAGTTTACATTAACATGAGAAAAGAGTTGCATTTCTAAGGACACTGAAAATTTTCATTCCCAGACCTTAGTGGTGTAGGGTATAACTCATTGGAATGCACGATGATGGTATTGTAGCCTATCAAGATACTCATTTTACCAAGCATAACAATCAAAATGCCAGCCCAGATCACGTTACCACCTGACGGAAAAACGGAAATGAAAGTATTAATTGACAAACTTGCTTTTACGTTTGTAGGTCGACATAGGCTTCTAGCTTATACAAGCCT
The DNA here is from genome assembly GCF_041260155.1 of Ptychodera flava. Lineage (NCBI taxonomy): Eukaryota > Metazoa > Hemichordata > Enteropneusta > Ptychoderidae > Ptychodera > Ptychodera flava. The sequence goes on along the minus strand of NC_091937.1, from coordinate 23,173,379 downwards.
TGTTATTCATTATAGCGCATGCATACACTTTTTACCTGCTCTATTGAATTTCAATTTTAAAGGAGCACAAAGAATTTAACTTGTCCTTGTTCACTCTACGAAACCTATTAAGTAAAAACCAGCTATAGCTATAGCTCTTAGCTATAGTAATGAACAAATCTATTTTCTTCTGCTTTTGAACATTAATGCAGGGACGTAACAAGACAGTTACTCTTACATTATGTCCTTCATTACATTGTCATTTGTCAAAAGGAGTCTTTGAATCGCTACTACTGTTTTGTCCTTACACGATGGCATGAACGGTGCCACAAGACAGGCGCAACCACCGAATGTCATCATAACGACAATCGATCGGCGTCTTCCAAGTCTTGGCGATTCAACGAGGAAGACAGTCAAGACAGCTGCGGGAATTTCCACAGCAGCGGAAATGGCAGCACTGATGTAATCATTTCCTCCAAGATTTGATGTATTCATGGATATCCCCGTGTGAACCAACGTATTTACGAACCTTTGAATATCAATAAAAAAGGAAATCAAAACCGTATAAGCTATAAAAATAAGCGGATGATTTATTACAGTCCTGTCAGTAAGGGGCAAATATATTCTGTCATGCAGAGAGGCTACTCATATAAAATGTTACCTAAGCAAAGGGCAATAGACACAATCAAGACTGCAACAAATGGAAAACATTACTTGAAAACTTAAATGAGGAAGTTTGAGATGCTATAGATAAATATCACCAATGAACTATCGTACTATATTCAAAAAGCGAATGTTATGATCTAAGATGCTAAAGTCTTAATTCTGGTGTTCAATGTCTTTATAGGTGACATAGCTACACAAGTTTCAAGCACGTCCAATCTCTGAAATGGAAGGACAGTGCAGCGAACTTTGGTTTTCCCCGACTAGAAATGTTGTAATTCTCATCTGATTGGCACGTTACTTTAGAATGAGTTTTGTTCTGTAGTGAATCTTAATAGTTTCTTACCAATTAAAGCACAGGATTAAGTGTATCATCCTCATCGACGGTAAGCGAAATAAATCCCAAACCCTGTATTGACTGTCGTCATCAGCATCGCCATTGGAGTGAACCTGGTTTAAAATGATATATAATTGCTGACGATATATTTGCATAAAAGTAACTGTCAAGTCACGCCGCAAGTCAAGAACGATTGGCTCAATTTGGCTGTGTTAGGGCCTTCTGGCTTTTTGAAGCTATTGGACCCTCTAGCACGGTGTTGTATTATTGTTCAGCGTGACCTTCAGTCTTGCAAAGTGCAACGGGACAATAGCTGAATCTTCCTGTGATATTAATCTACACATTTTTGTTATATACATGTAGGAACAAGAACCCAATCGCCTACAATAACGGTTATTATATCGATATAAAACATATATATTAAATACGCATTGCTTGGGCTTAGAAGTTTGATATTAGCATTCTGACAACATGGTTTTAAATGGAAGTCCGAGAAAAACCCAAAAATACTTTACAAGAAATGACTTAGCAGCAAATTGAGCTTGAAAGATACAACAATTACATCCTTCAATGTATTTCCCATTCGTTTCTTTTTTTTGGAAATATGGTCCGTTTTTTCCCCTATTTACAAATCTACCAAAAAGTTGTGCTTTGTATTCAACCTGTCGACCTAACCTCTATATTTATGTATGTCTAATGTTTGCATTAAGATGGCTGTCATTATCGCACAAAAAAAATTGCAAGACATTGAGAACGAGGGAATAATTTTTCTGAAGATAAAATATCGAAAACGTACACCGATATGGTGTGAGCGTTCGAAGATTTTTTGGCATGTTAAATTAGTATTTGAGAGTTTACTACATTACACAAAAATGATCTTGTTTATTTCTTATAAAAGTTTATTCATTGTTTCTGTTTCCGTGAATGTAATCCCGTCAAATGCAAGAACATCTCGTATCATAGAGTACAGAACGTAAGTGTGGCTTTTTTCAAATATACTTTTCAATTTTTACAAACACGATTGGAACTAATTTGGGAAAATTGGATAAGAGTAATTATTAGAAAAATGTAACGAATTCGAAATTTTTACAGCTCGAATTTTACAAAATGATAGAATAGTATAAAATTTGAAATATTGTTCTCATCGAACAAAACAACGAAAACACAACGATTATTGCATACCTCTTTCATCGGATTCATTTTCATGAAAATAAGTTCATTTTTGTGTAAATGTACTAAAGAAATGAGACAAAATGCTTAAAATTTCTCTACTTAACGACTTGTGAGTCAGGGCACTTTTGAAATGCCCCTGACTTTTTCGTGAATTTAAGGCATTAAAACATTAAATTGAGTCAGGGCACATTTTAATTGACCCTGACTGACTTAACTGTAAATCAATCGAAAATCTTCATTTTGGTCGAGGAAAAGTGACAAACTGAGATTATTACTAGTGTTTCAGTAATGAAGATACTACAGATAAACTCTCATATTTTCATTCAAATATGAATATTGTTAAAATGTTTTGAACAATATTGCATTAGATACTATCATGCACTGATTCTTACTCATAACATTTCAACAGCTTTGTAAATTTTGAATAAAATTTTAAAGATGGTAAGAAAATGTAGTGTAATATTAGACAAATTTCTGAAATTCTTGAGAAATGTTGCCAATCCAATTATCCCAAATTAGTTCCAATCGTGTTTACATGTTTTAGTCCTCTTCATAGGATATTTAAGTAAAGTATGTCATCACCTTGTCAACGTCTTGTTTTCGTGGATTCCACGATTGGTCACTTATCTTTTCAGGAAGTTCAACACCATTTACTCTACCCATACTCCGTATGATTTCTTCTGCTATTTCCATCTTACCAACGGAAATAAGCCATCGCGGTGATTCTGGCAGAACCCTGTCAAGACATGTGTTATTTAGCCACAATGAATAGCAACGAAGTCCAATGCATTTTACTTGAGAACGGAAACGAGACCGAAGAGACGCTCACAGGACAATCAAAACCTTCGAACTTATATGTTGTGTGCTGCCTATATATTCACTTTTCAAGATTTCAATGCTCTTTTTCTAACTAGCCTACTTGCTTCGTTAGCTCTCTAATATAGCCACTTCACTTGTCGTGCAGACGTTATAACAAGTTGTCTCATCTTTCTAGTATTTGAAAACGAATCACGTCCTTTGTCAAGAACAGAAAGTGTTCTTTATTGATGAATTATTGCTCTGTAAATACAGGAGGCGCGAATTTGTTATATAAATCTGCAGGTCATAAGCACCATCGTAAATAAAAGAAACCAAACCTCATGAAAACGTGTAAATATTGAAATAAAAAAAATACTAAGAACAGCAAATGAAAAGACAGATTTATCGTTTATATGCCTTTGTGATATTAAGTCTGGGATTCTTTGTAAGAAAGCAATTTTATTTTGAATGTGATATTTGCCTCTTTTATTTGATATTGCTTTCCACTATTGTTGGTCTTTTCATAGCAGTGTGTTTTTACGTCCCCTGACCGATATTATTGTAATTTTTAGTAATGACCGTCAGTACAGCTGTTATGTGTGCAATGTCCATTTTTACCGTTTGCACCTGAAATGAAGACGACATGAATTCATCGGTCCACAAAACGTTATGAGACAAAGGAAAATATAAACTGTTTATGAACTAAAATGATTAAAATATCATCAAAACGTAAAGCTACTTATAATTTAACGATGTATTTCATTCTTACCACCAGTAGGTGAACAACAGAATAGCCGGAAGAGAGATGGTCAATTGAAGAAGCCACCATTCGCGGATGAAATATGCTAAAAGTACCATCAAGAGGTAACCCACTGCAAACGACGCAGAGTTGATCATTCCAACAAGTACACGCTTAGAAGGTCCAACTAGTTCTGTCACTGTTGAAGAGAGACAGTATTAAAGTGATGATGTGTACACAAAGAATCTTGTAAATGTAGTGAGATAGACGTGATTACTTTTGCGTATAAACTACCAAGGTCCATCGAGGTTTCATATATTCGTTCCTATATACCAAAGTATGTAGATGTTCTCGTGGGAAATTGAATAAAAAAGAACGTTGTAAATGAAAATACAAAATTTAAAGTACAAAGTCGCGAATCACTAGATCTGGACGTTCTTGCAAGCGACCGGTCGGATTTCAGCCTGATCAGGTGCTTTATAGACCTCCACACATCCATTAATAAAAAAAATGACAAGTACCATAGCCAAATAAAATGAAAAATGAAAAATAAAACAATACCGCCTATACTATAGGTCTACCAGCTAGTATATATTCTCTCCGCCCAGTTAGATAGGCGTTTCTTTTGACGTCACTACCCTTATGAATATTCATATACTTGCAAAAACCGACATTCGCTGTGTCTGGCAGCGCGTGCTCGAATGCAGGCCCATCGTGGGCGCGCACAAAACAAGGCACAGGGATAGAGACTGTGGAGAGTCTATGCCAGTGCAGCTTACAATATGAGCCAGCTCAATTGAGTCGCCGTGCGCGTGAACGTTCAGTCTGGAACTTCTTCGTCTCGTGCGTGTCGTTGAGCGTTTAAAATGATGTGCAAGTTGACAGAAACTGGAATTACTGCAGAGAATACTTTTCAAGACAACATATGTGAGTCTTTAAGGTAACAAGTAGGACGTTTAGGAAATCCTTTCAGAAAGTTCACGCTGCCTGTGGCCATTTTTTTGGAGTATAAGATAGTTTATGTATCTGGAGCATTTACTGTATTTCTACTCTACATATTGCCGGATAATATGCGATGGAATTTTGCGTTTCACGTCGTTCAATCATTAAGATGGAAACGCCGCCCTTCTCCAAACTTTGAAAAAACAGGGTGACAGACTTTGGAATGCTAACTCTTGTATAACAATGACGTAATTTAATGAGAAGACATTTGTATTCATGCACGGCTACAGTCTTTGATTCGAGAACTCTCATCATGGCCGATTCACTGAAACAGCAATCGAAACGGTGAGTCGAACTTTTTCCAATGGATAATGTCCATGTAGCACTTGTGCAAAAATAAGCGAATCCACAGGCCTTTGGCGAATCAATAAATGCGTTTTTTTCACCAAGCTGAAAGGTGGAAAGATTAATTATTTTGTCATGTCAATAGTTTGATATGACTATTGCCTTTTACAATAATACTGGCTATTCCATTGTGCTATAGAGCCCCAGGTTGATACACATGTGTAGAGATTTTTATAGAAACTATTCCATAGCTATTTACATTTCTTTATCACCTTTTGCGGTTTTGCAGTTTCCTGTTTTTGTTAGCTGATTAGCCGGCACACGCCAAACGACTAGTTTTTGCGGTTTTCTATAAGTGAGTTGGCACACGCAAAAACGATTAGTCTATTGCGCTCGTATTTCTGGGCACTTTTAGTGTCACTGTTTACCTCCGGCTGGTTAGCAACCGCAGTTTAATTGACAGCAGATTCTTAATATTGAGGATAAATTGTTTAAAATAATCGCAATCATACCAATCCATAATCCAATGACAGTAGGTCGGAATTCGCAAGACAATAGTTGTAAACATAGACACAAAACAGCACAGAACAGACAGTAAATAGACGGTACACAAACAAAGTCTTATTCATGAAAGAAAGATATATGGACCTCTGGCCAGAAGACCAAGAAGTGATGTCAGATGTTTCGAAAATGGTAAGCGCATCCCGCCCCCACATGTGGCACCCGCCATATATCAATCTATAAGTCAGACAGGTAGTGGTCACTAACTAAGGCCCAATGTCACCGATGCCATCAGTGATCATTTGTCGAAGAGAGATATTGTATTTATCCACCAGCCTGCAACACCTGCCAAAAAAGCGTTAAAGGTATACATGCACCATGTTCAAATTTAGCCGTTGCTTTAGATAAAAAAACTGTGCGCTACTGTTACTGCTTGTGATAAATAATGGTACATTGGGTGCTAAGGGGAATTGGGTTCATAAAATTAATTTGAGGTACTAGTAGAATAAATTTTATCACATAAAATTAATTGGAAGGCATAAACTTAATTCAATGAATGCATAATAAGTTAGTACTATACTACATAACACTTATTTGGGATGACCGCATGAAACAAAATTGAAAATGCTTACAAATTATTTCTAGTGTAAAAACAATTAATTCTAACACACTAAAATTGACGGAAAACATAATTTTGGCCAGAATGGCGCCAATTTACATTATCTTTATTATTCTTCCTTGCTGGAGGCAAAAAAAATATTATTATAGAACAAAGGTTAAAAGTTGTGACTTAGAAATCAATAAAATAAATAAAAACTGAATTATGTTTTAAATAAAAAACCTGTGGTTACCAAAATGGTTACCATGGCAACATAAGTTGCTTATAGTTTGTCTCCAAATGAGGTTCAAACGAGTGAATGTTTGTTTTTTAAGGGAGAAATTTACACACAAGCTAAATAGAATAATTCCCTTTCACTGAAAAATAATAAAATGGCAGGTGTCTGCTTTGCAAACAAAGCAATATGTAATTCGCACTGTGTCCAGTGTTATTCTTGAAAATGATAAATTCTAAATTTAAGCGATAAGATTGCACATTACGCAAATACAGACTCAAGCATTGAAGATTTTGAAGATAGGCAAGAGACTTTTTTCAACCAGACCAAAATTACAGGGAAATGTCTCGAACGTTGTGGTGGTTGAAGACACGCTGCAGTAATTAGCCTCTACGATTCTTACCATTATTAGGTCGTATAACTTTTGACGCGCGATATTGTATTATTTAACACAAAAACGCAAAAAACATTTTTGGTTATGGTAATGGTATATCCTGACATTTAACGGTCCTTATACGGTGTATTTGAATAATAATGATGGTATGTAATAATGTAATAAGATCAACTATTCACACTTACCATAAACAAAGCCACCTATCCACAAGCCTATACCCCAAAAACCTGCCAGAAGTCGCAACACAGAAAGGGCGATGTAATTCGGTGAAAATGAAGCAGCGACTCCAAATATTGAAAAGATCACACCACATGCAACTATTAGTGTCCTCCTACCAAACCTGTAATGATGAGCAGCGAAGTACCTTCTTTTATATCTTCCCATTGACGGCATAGCAGTGAGCGCCTAACAGAATGGGTCCAGGGCAGACACCCTTTGTTGGTAGCTGACAGGCTCTTAGAGCGCCCTCCAACCCCTACCCCACATATCGCTCACTCAGCCAAATGTCACCATGAACGGATTTAGTACCTGTTAAGAATACTAGTATTGTGGTGTTTAGTAAGAGGGACCTCTATTGCATTTAGAGGCGAAATTTACAGAAAAGAAGTTTTCTTTCTTAGACGCAAGCCACAACAATGTTTTGTTAGCTCAGGTGTTCACACACGTGAGCTAATGTCATAGCGATGTATGTCTGTCCGTATGTGTGTGTGTGTGTCTGTCTGTCTATCTGTTTACACGATAACTCAAAAACGCCTGAACAGATTCAAGTCAGATTTTTTAGACATGTACCATATGATAATTGCAAGAACTGATTAGATTTTGGTTAGTGTTGCTTGCATATTCATGAAGTTATACAATATAATTTTTTCCATGCAATGGTTTCCCTATGGAGACGGTAATGACAGGGTAGACATATATAAAGAAATGCTGCAGAAAATTTCATTAATTTTTTCACAGAAATGTTTCACAATCTCAGAACATTATGATGATACTGTGAGTGTCATGTCAATTATCTGCTCATTTGCATATTTAATGAACTTTTGTTATTAGTGACATAACTCTGGAATTCCTTCACCAAACTTGATGATACGAGCAACAAATATTGATCTGGTATATATCTAATTATACTTAGAAGTTATTATTTCATTTAGGGTATGGTTTCCCCTATGTTGAGTAGGAGTTACTCTTTCTAAGTATGAAGAAAACATAAACATTTAATTTTGCACTTATGTGACCACGTCTGTCACTATTTCTCATATTCTATCTTTTATGATTTAATAAAGCGAACACGTCGACACAATTTCAGTCAATTCTGTCAACATATTACGATTTTGTTTATTTAGGTATGTTTGCTATAGTGGCCCATACCTTAATATTTTCAATTGGCATTATAACAAAATGTCAAAGATATAAAACATAAGCTTCTTGTGGCATTCTTACCTGTCAACGAAAATTCCAATCACGACACTCCCAAGGAGGGTACCGACAAGAAACATTGACATCGCAACTGAGACCAGGGTAGCTTTATCACATACCAAGTCAAACTAAAAAGGATAGGTAGGTATAACAAAGCCGTAACTTCACTTTTAAATCAAATTCAATGTTTATCAGCGGCGGCGCATAATTTTCAAATTGAATGTACAATGATACCGAAAGAAGGACATCATTTTGAATATTTTTACAATAGAGGGTAGTGTGACCGCACGATTATCTCGTGATTCGAAGTGTGTGCGCTGTCATTCTGATTAAAAATCTAACTAACTAGTGATATCTCGGTTTAAAAGATCTCTCTCTCTCTCTCTCTCTCTCTCTCTCTCTCTCTCTCTCTCTCTCTCTCTCTCTCTCTCTCTCAAATCCCACGGTATCTCGGTATGTTTTTCTGTTAAACATTATATACGAGTGTTTTCGGCGGAGCCGTACAACTTCGTATGACTCTGATTATTGTGGTTGTCGTTCACTACCGCAGCGAAAATTCCCTGTCAGCTAGAGCGACACAATGATTGACAAGTTCACTTGACCGAATCTGTATGTCTGGTTGGTAAAGATAGCATTAGGTGTATCAAAAATTCAATGATAGGATTTATGAATGAAGGAACCTTCTAAATCATTTGCATATCTCCTTGGTGATGGACCTTTTTTACTCATTAAATGAAAGTAATCCTGAGAAATAAAATACAGATCGCAACAATATCTTGCACTCTTTAATAACAGATTTGATCCATCCACATCAAGCGGAGAACATTGTTCATATGATGAAATATTTAATACTGTGGAATTTTCTCTGTTTGAAGTCATCGTATCGTCGTCCCCAGCTCAAAGCTGTACGGCTCCGCGAAAAACCTTTCGTATACGATGACGTCAAACAGAAAAATACAAAGATATATATATATATATATATATATATATATATATATATATATATATAAAATATGCAATATATAATATAATATAATATACATTTTATATATTATTTTTATTCTTGGAGTCCTTTTGAAAACATAAAAAGAAAGCGATACAGCCACCATTAACTTGGTTGAAGAAAAAGGAACATTTCACTCTATGATTCCTATGTAAAATGGAAAAATAAATTTCTCCTTGAATTTTCAGTTCAATTTGCAAGAATTGTGATATTCTGCAATAGTGAAGAGGTCACGGTTGGAAGATATAATTTGTCATATAGTTCATGATTTTGTGCGGCTTTAACATAAAAGCAATGAAGGTACGAACAGATAATCGGTAAATTATTTCCATATAATGGGCCAAGTGCCCGTTTTAAGAGGTCACATATTTTTTGCAGATGTTCAAATCTTTTAACATGATTTTCTGAAATTCCTCACCTGTTGTGGAATGGTTGATTTATATTGTGACGTATCATAATCGTATCCATTGTCACATTTGACCTTTGATGAGTTACTGATGTCAGCCGCCAGAGAAATGTTATTATGATTTACATCGTAGCGATAACACTGGTTGTATGTCTCAACCATGTCACAGCCATCATGGATCATCTCCTTTGGTATGGTCAGATTTTTCATCATCTCTGTGCATGCACTTGTCGTCAAGTTACCGCACCACTCCGTGCTTGGTTCGGGCAGCTTACACCACGAGGCAGTCTCGGCCATGATGAAGACGACGGAAAACACGTTCATGCCCAACGGAATTATAGACAAGAAGATCAAAAACGAACATCGTTTCTGGTAGGTTCCAAACTCTCCAAGCAAATGAATTAGGACGTCATCAAAGTGCAACATGCTGAATTGGGAAATGATAAGAAAATAGTGTAGTCATTGCTACTAATTTTAAAGCCCGTTAAAAATTAACCCAGACCTGTTTTCTTTCCTTTTCTTATAACTAAGTAGTTGTGTGGATTATCTATTTTATATAGTTTTGCATGTAATTATAATGCATTAGGTTAATAGTGAATTGACAAGGATGTGTCTCTGAATTGCAATTAAAAGCAAAATATTCAATATTCGCTGATACTATTGAAGGTTGCGTGTATTGATAGCGTCCCGAATGCTAGACATGGGCTAACCAGTCATTTTTAGGGGCCCAAACCTAAGGGCTGGGCCCATCTTCTTCCTAGATCCTCTTCATGTTCTTCCATAACTATTTTGCTCACCTAGAACTCAAAAACTGCTCGACGTAAACTTCTCAAACTTGCAGCACTAATAGGTACCATTTTGCTATCGACCTGAATTGGCAAGAGTCCATTTAAAGTTGCTCAACTGACTTGATTTACTGATTTATATACGCATGTATGAGCTTGCATATTGAAGAGATGCTTGCTAGTCGTGGCATAATCGATTGTTGCTATTTTGACATGCGTACGTGCAGCAAGTTTGGAATTAAGAAGGTACTGTAGAACTGTGTTGGGAATAAGAACTCTTTGTAATAGATCAAGGCCGTTAGTTTGGCGTGTTGCCAAATAAATCCGAGGGGTTATCTTTATATGGCTCAGTACATGTTTGAGTAAACGCTAAGTGGAATAACCATAGCGACCTTGTAAAAAAGTTCTGAACGACAATGAACGATTTGATTTTCAGAGTCGATTGCCCAGCAAGAAACTTTTGTCCTTGTGATGTAAAACGTTGAAGGATGGAACAGAAAGTTGAAAACTTGCAGTTGACGTTTTTCTCAGTTGGACAGGCAGTGTCGGAGCCTTTGACCCCGTCGTCGATGTCAGAGGGTTGAAATGGCTATAACCTGTGTGCCCCCATACAAACATGCGTGTGATGTATAGCATAACATCTTATTGGCTTAAATTTATGGCATATTGTTCACTGCGTTCAATACCTCTATGCACGATGTGTCCCCTGTTCCAGTTGCTTTCTGACTACACTAAACATATTCAGAACCTAGTGCATGACTGCATGTTGTGTTTGTTCCTTCATTGCCGTGATAGCACTTTTGGCTATATTATTAGTTCGCGCCAGCGGCTTACTGACTACGCATGCGCTAATTCATAAATATACTATGCGAGTAACCGGAAGTGTTACCCTTCTTTCGTGGGCGCCGCCATGTTTTTTTTTTTGAGTACTCGTAAATAAACAAAAACGAAACAAATTACCATTATATAACATGCCTTTTATAAAATATACCTCTTTTATTAGCCAGTAAATGTTATTATGCACCTTGTCGCTGATACAAAATATCGTTAATATAGATAAAGGGAGAAAACTGTCGTGCATATGAACGGGGGCATACACAAAGAATGCTGGGATTGAATTATAGAAGAGCGCCCCCTGTGTCAATAATTAGATTCAAAAATTGCCAGTTTTTAGACGGAACGCTATAGTTTTCAGCTTGCAAGTGGAAGGTGGGCAGTGGGTTACCATTGCAATGATAATGATGCATAATACGTCCCTTGTTTATCGCAATAGGCTGTTATCATTGTAAAAATTGCCAATTTTTGTCCAAATTTTTTACACGCTACAGAAATCTATACCTGCCCTGCTGCAGGGTTTGACGTCGTGTACGTACGTGAACTGCTTTCATCATAGGGAAACTGGGCATAGTTGTCATATAAACGTTTATGAAGTACAATTACAGTTTATCATGAATCAATAGAAATACATTGCCAATCTTTTAATAACCCCTGGCGCGACACCAAGGGCTGAGCCCTATATATTATTATTTTGAAACTACGGTCATGGTTTTTCATCTTCTAGTACATTTAAAGACGTCGTATAAGTGCTGTTTCTTCTGCATTGTTATCAAAACTCCGTAGACGACTAACAACATTAACTAGAACAACATGAAATCAAACTTGAACCATTGCACCGTACTGTTTTTTCCTTTGTGTTGCTAATTTTTAGAGGCGTAAACATGAAACACCATTTTGAAACAAAACCTGATAGAATAAACGATTGAGGGATAGTTTTTTTCTCATAGTTTGTCCGGTGTTTTTCACCGTGCTCTGAATCAGACTATTGATGAACTGATTCAATGCAGGGTTACATGTTTTAACTCACCTGTAACTTCAGCATCTGCAGATGGCAACAAATATGGGCAGTCGAACAGAAATGATGTTGTAGAGTTCGTTTCAGTAAAGCAAATGTTGTTTGTCCAACACAGCGCCGAAGGTAAAGGTTGGGTCGGGTTTCGTGAGAACGTGTAACGTTTTATGACCTACTTACTATAAATGATGTAAATATACGAAAGGTAAAAAATATTTGTTTTAAGCCTCGTTTACCTCATAATGTTTCACCTTTGACCCATGAATAGCGAAGGACACAGGTACTGTGTTATATATTATTGCCTGAATACAGGGTTTAGGTGCCCTAGAGCTGGTGACAATTTGCCCGACGCCAGGAGGGCAAATTGTCTCCTGCTGCGAGTGCACATAAGCCCATGTATTCAGGCAATAATATTTTTATTACATGCCTCTTCACAGTTAATGGTATATGACATTTAGTTACAAGAAGGCATTTTCAAACAATTTTACCATTATCGACCAGCACCAAACAGATTTTAACGAAAGTCAAAATAGCAGTGCGCGCATGTATATTTTACATCTAGCGTTAAGCGTCTACTTTGACGTCGAAAACATCGAAAGGCTTCACTGGCCCGGGTAACCATGGAAACCGGTCAGTAAATCGTTCACCGGCCCGCTAACATCCCGGATGTTCCTATTTAAATCAATGCACTGATTTACATTCACCTCGGTTCATGTAATAATGTTTATGGTGTACCAACAAATATATAACAACATTTACAATATAAAAGCATTAGTAGCAGCAGTAGCAGTAGCAATAGCAGCAGCAACAACATTCAACATCTGTTGTAAAAGCATCAACAGCAATACTAACAAGTCATTGAAGATGACATAGTCCCCGCTTGTATTTAATAATTTGTCAATGGAAGTAACTAAACTGACGTCTACATAATGCAAATGAAAAGCGAAATGAGGGTATCAAAGACCTGACTGTGACTGATGCCCATATTGGATTGTGTTTTAAAAAGATACACAATGGCATAGGATTAGGTCCTTTTACCAAGTTGGACAGAGCTATGTATGTCAAGAAATGGCTCATGAAATGTCAAAATTCAACTAATCTGGAAGAAACTGGTCCGGGCATGTCTGATTAACGGCTCTTGACTGAACTGTAAAGTTTAAACATCAGAGATGCCCAACTACCTCCAACTGAAGATAGTGGGTGATCATCCCTTTTTGTAAGAAATTGTAGCATCATTAGTAGATTAAATTATTTAAGCCTCCAATCACTAATCAGCAAGTATTTCTTGATTGTCTAAAATAATTAAAATATTCTCCCCTTCGAAAAATACGTTACTAAACTTCCTCTGATTGGGCATCGATCATATCACATTTTACATAATCTGCATCTGTTACATCATTTTTATATAACATACTCCTTATGTAATTGTCCCAGGGTCCCGTCTGCGATGTAGGTGCTGATGACAGAGATTCACTTTCTACTACCTTGACAATTAGATGTCACTGACGCAAATTCCTTTCTATACCCTTGGTAATTAGTTATCAATGACGCAGACACATTCGATGTCCCTGAAAACGAAGTTTTTACTCAAGGTGAAGGAAAATTCATTAACCCTTACACAGACTTGGACAGTTCAGCCGTCTCGTTCACTGACTTTTATACAGGTTCCGAAATTAGAAAACAATTTAAAAAAAAAAAACAACGAAAATTTAGTCTGTAACAGTACTTCAGAAAAAGAAAAACGTTTACGTAAGAAAGTTCAGGTTAGGCTACTCTTGTTCTTTAACGTAGCTGACGCACCATAGAGGTACGATGCTGTGTGGACCTCTTTGCACATCACGTTTCGTTCACTGCGTTACCCTTCACCACAATTGAGGGAAACATAGTGGACGAACGTAAATCATCGAACACAGACTTAGGTGGCTGCAAATTTTGCCCGGACAAAAAAACTACATATAAATAGAAGAAGAGCATCAGTGGCTACTCTGGCTACAGGACGCACGCTAGTCTGGCTTTGTGGCATAGCTGAGCACAGGCCGTAATAGCTGATAATCGCGCGTCGATTGATACCGTGACAGAAGTTGCTTTACAGTTAGTAAATACTACTAGTAACCTCCGTGGTTTTATTTTTCTGCCACACGTACGTTAGTCCATAGAAATAAAAGAGTTCTCTTGTATCTCCATGGATAGTCGCTCGCTACCACGGAGCCAGGAGCGGAGCTAGTACCTCCATATGGCAAGCATTTTGGAATACCTTGGTCATTACATGCTCAGTGTGTTTCGAATGTCGTTAGTTTTTCGATAGTTTTCCCTGTTTGATGAACATTAGTGTTGTATTTAAAGGGAAATTCGTGAAAGCAACAAAGTCGTCTTGCTTCATTCGGAATCGTAACTGTCTTACAAAGAGTAATCTTAAGTCACTGCCCATACTAGGGGGTTGTTAAGCTGGTGTAATAGCCATTCCCCAGATTTCCAATCGATATGAGTGTGTGCGCAAACAAGAAAAGTAAACTCATGAATTTTAATAGATGTGGAGGGTATGGCCTATTTGCCCCATTTGTGGTAACGAGATGTGAACTGAATGTGATCACGTGTTTTACAACAGGTTCATTAAAGGTTCATTAATAGTAGTACGCTTCACAGAATAATCAGATATCTGTTATATCACTATATGTAGCAGGTTTTATCAACTTCACACAGTACTCTAATCACTAATTACAAATCTGTATTTAATATGCAAATGAGCTGTTAATTAACTTGACACTGCTCAATGCTTCATGGGAAAATTAGATATACATCAGATCAACATTTGTAGCACGTTTCATTATATTTAATGCTGTAATTTTAGATAAATATCACTAATTTCAAACTTTATCAAATATGCAAATGAACCCTTAACTAACTTGACACTGTTCAATGTTTCATAGCACAATTAAATTTCTATCAGATCAATATCTGTAGCAGATTTCATTGACTTGAATGCTGTGATTTCAGAGTTATATACCTAATTACAAAGTTTATTAAATATACAAATGAACCCTTACTCAACTTCATACCACTAAATGCTTTACAACAAGGTCAGATATCTTTCGGATCAGTATATGCAGCAGCTTTCGTCACATTTGATGCAGTTATTTCGGAGTTATATGACTAATTATAAAACTTCATAAAATGTGCAAATGAGCTATTTATTAACTTGACTGCTCAATGCTTCTCAGTGCAATTATATATTTATCAGATCAACATATTTGAATTGAGTGCCGTTATTTCAGAGTTACATGCCTAATTACAAAGTTCATTAAATATGCAAATGAACCTTTAATTAACTTCACACTACTTAATACTTTACACCACAGTTAGATATCAGTGGGATCAGTATCTGCAGCAGATTTCATCAAAGTTGGTGCAGTTATATTGGAGCTATATGACTAATTACAAAACTTCATAAATATGCAAATGAGCTATTTATTAACTTGACACAATCCAATGCTTCTACGTATAATTAGATGTATATCATATCAATATTTGTTGCACGTATCATCAAGTCTGGTGCAGAAATTTAAGAGTTATGTCACTGATAACAAAAAATCATTAAGTATGCAAATGAGCAGATAATTGACATGACAGTATCATCATGATGTTCTGAGATTGTCATCTGTGAAAAGTTTCATGAAATTTTGTGCAATATTTCTTGATATATATTTCTACTCTGTCATTACCGTCTCCACAGGGAAACCATTGTACGGAAAAAATGATATTGCATAACTTCATTAATATGTAAGCCACACTAACCAAAATCTAATCAGTTCTTGCAAGTAGCACATGGTACCTGTGTACTAAATCTGACATTAATCTGTTCAGGCGTTTTTGAGTTATCGTGTAAACAAACAGACAGATACACACAACACGGCACACTCACACACACACTCACACACGGACAGACAGAGGTAAAAATGTTTGCTTCAAGCCTCATTTATCTCATTATATTTCACGTTTGACCCGTAAAAGATATTATATTGTTTATGGGATACAATGCAAATATAACAACATTTGTAATAACGTGTGTGTGTGTGGGGGGGTTAGGTAGTTAGGCATTTAAGTACGTGCGTAGGTACACACGCATGCGTGCAAACATTATGCGTATTATGTATCGTGTAATTACTTGAAAATCGGTGGAGATGAAAAGCTGTTGTTATTCAAATATAACACAAGTCCGAAATATTATGCAAAGAAATTTGAAAAAGAGAAAAATAATAAAGTAGACCTCGTAAACTCCTTGTGAATGTAGTCTGAGTTTAATTCGTAGTAACTTATCAAATATAGTGAAAATAGCTTGTCATTACAACGTGATTGGGTGATAACAAAACGTTACTGGCGATAGTAAATGACGCCACCTGCATTCGTTACAAACATTCTCTTTCGATAATTTTTGCAACATTTAAACCCAATATGGCGTTCACTGTGCCACGGTCAACATCGTCAGTGCTGTCGCGCTCCCATTGGAAACTCACGCGTACACTTACTGCTTGAACATTGTTAGATTGCATTTATCAAATTTCGCGGCGATGAAACTGCACAGAACGCTGCCGAAAGTTTTTTTTCGGGGCACTGTGTACGGGACGGTATAACGATCAGTGTTTCCTACACTGAACGTTTTCTGTAAATGAAAACAGTGGACGTCGCATAGGGTTCAATTCTTGCAAAATCTATCAAAAACACGATTGGAACTAATTTGGGATAATTCGATCTTTATTTTTTCTAATTTTCTCAAAAGTGTTAGGTGTCATATAGGTGAATGTTGTAATTGTACAAATTACTCATAAAAACAAGTGTAGACTTAAAAAGAAAAGCAGATGAGCTTACATTTGTAGGGTAAAACGACCTTACTTCACATCTCAAAGGAGAACGTTTGAAATGGATGTAGTTGGCGTTATTTTGTATCGCAAGAAACTTTTTTCTAATCACCCTAGCACGTTGTTATTCCAACCTATTTTGAAATTCACTAAAAGATTTCTGCCATTTCATCGTAATATTTTCATTGCGTTCATATCAGTTTAATTAATTGCCCCTGTTTTCGCCATTTAAAAATACATTTATGGCTTACATGCAGAGAACGCAAACGTTATCGGTACAAATGCGTGTAATTTGTTACTATCTCAATACTTTGCGCAACCGTTCCAAGACAATGTTACCAACGATCTTGAAATATAAAATAAAAAGCATGAGATCGTATCTCATATATGTTATTTTAACAACGACCTAAAGTGACACTGCTTACGAGTATTTTTCGGGGTGTTATTTAAAATTTTGCACAAAAGTTTCAAGATAATTACAAAGCACACCAGCAAAAGATATTAGACGCCATCATATGGCATTGTCCAATTCTTGCAAAACCTTTTCTTGCTCAACGATAAGATTAGCATTTGAAGAAGATGTCTCCAGTTGATGTTCTTCTTTGGTTTGTGCATCTCCACTTCCGTTTGGTTTGCGTTTTCTACAGAAAGAGAAATATGATACTCGTATTGATTCTCTCACTTACAAGATGAATGTTCCAAGACGTAGCTAATAAATGACTGCCTTATTTCGTCTCCTTATCACTGTCTGCAATTTACAAGATAAGAAGCTATATATCTAATTGCCAAATAGGAAGAATATCCTGTATGAAAAACAAACAGACTGTACCGGCACTAGTGCAGAGAACTTTTCACATTATTTACTGTCGATAGAGAACATCCTTTACAGGGCGTGTAGCTGTAACCTGTGATAATATTATAGAAATAACGGGCGACGCGCTGACCATTAACATTTATTTGTGGGCAAGGGCGAGAGGAAAGCCAAAAATTAACGGGCGAGGCTTGCCGAGCCCGTTAATTTGGCTTTCCTCGAGCCCGAGCCCACAAATAAACGTTAATGGTCAGAGCGGAGTCTGTTATTTCCATTATATTATCAGCGAACACAAGACAACCGTCAAAATTTCCGAAAATTTCAGGAGCGAACGACAACTGGGCCCCGAAACTGGGCAATACGCGACGCACTGTCGCACGCGTTGTAAAAAATTGGCAAATCCAGATGTTTTCAAAAAAAAGTATCTCAACTTGACCTACAAGTGCTCCATTTTATTTTGTGATTGATTATGATTTACGTTTGAGCTGTAAAGTTACGATACTTTGAGTTATAATCTTATTATTCATATTCACGGGCCTGTAAACAAACCATTACTGTGCATTTGTGGTCAGTCACGTGGTTCAGCTCGACCAATCAAAGTGCGAGAGGCAGGGCATGGTAATATAATCAGTTTTTCTTTAAACAGCTATTATGTTTAATCAGTCTTTCTTACTCGTATTAGCCTAAAATGTGAAGCAACGGCCATGTCATTAAGTTACGTTGAGTATTCTATTTTATTGGTGACAAATAAATCCTGCTTCGGCCTAACATTCACTAACCAGGATAAATATGTATATAATGCATATCAAATTCCTGTTTTCAAGTTCAAGATGTTTAAAGTAGAACAAGAAGCTATAAGTATTAGACAATACGACATTACTGGATACAGCCAATGTTACAGTAAATGAGCTTTACAAATTATATTCATCACAAATTGCCTCAACTTCTATTGATAATTAAATCTTCAAGGGGTTTCAAAATATCACTACCATAACAAACATTAGAAGGGTTAATAATACATGTATGGACGTCTCAAAATACAAAGCCAATCAAGCTTCATTTCCAAATCCTTCAAAATGCATCAACAATAACACTATACTAGCAAAGTGTTGAAAACCTTCGGGAACCGAATTCATCGCTCGAGATACACTCTAACTCAAATGCGCATTCGTAAGGAAGTATTGCCAAATTGTGTACATAGATTTTATTTAAATATCACATACGTGTTCAATTTGGCACAGGTCGGAACATTAAATGACATCGTTAAAAGAACAATTAGCAGCAAGAAAACGCGCAGAAATCAGAAAACATGTACTGACAACTTCATATTAATTACATAGCTATGATATACCTGCCAAAGTTCTCTCCTTCCATCATTGTTTCCGGAAGATTCTGTCCCCGAGTTTCCGGCAGCGGTAGTATCAGAATTCCAGCGAGGATAGAGAGTGCGCCGAATATTAATAATGTTAGGGGTGCCCATACTGTCTGCAATTCGAGAAACTGAGGAGCCAGAATGCCACCTACATGACCAACCATGGAACACATACCAACACCACTCGATCTGGTCAAATACAAACAAACACAAATTGATAACAACAACAACAATAACAATATTTAGTCGTAATCATTTGCATCATTAACAACAACAACATCACACAATCCTCCTCCTCCTCCTCATCATCATCATCATCATCAGCAGCAGCAGCATCACTAGTAACAGTAGCAGCATCAACAGTACAATTATGAGCAACATTAGCACCACCAAAGCAATCTCAAAATGTAAATACTGATACGTGAGTGTTCATCCAGTCGTCGCCTAAACCTCACAAGTTACCGGTATGAGTAATCTATTAAATCGTAGGGCTAATGTGCAGCACTGAATAAGCTCTAATAAAATTGGGTAGCTGAATCTTACCAATTTAATTAAAACAAAACAAATAGACTCCCTAAGTCGCTGTGAATAGTGACAATGGACCAATGAGAGAAAGAGCTTATTCAATGCTGCACATCAGCAGAAATCGTAAGTTTAAATGAACAGACGAGAGTTGCACTTCTATGAAATCTGATTTTTTCACTCCAGACCTGAGTGGAGTAGGGTACAGCTCATTGACGTAAACGTTCGTGGTATTGTAGGCCATCAACATACTCATTTTACCGAGCATAAGAATCAATATTCCAGCCCAGATCACGTTTCCACCTAACAGAAAAACGGAAAGGAAATTATTAATTGACAAATTTACGTTTACCACTATACGTTGATATAGACTTGTAGCATGTATCATCCTTGTAATTCATTGTCGCGGATTTTTGAAAATAGTTATAGATACACTTTTCACTTGCTCCATGGGGACTATAAATTTGAAAGGAACATAGGAGTATTGACATCTCCTGTTTCAGTCTTGGAAACGTATTGAGTATAAAGCAGTCATTCTTTGCTATAAAAAGTTACTCGTCCATTATGTAGTTCATTACATCTCTTATTTGTCAAAAAGGGTCTTGAAATCGCTATTACTGATTTTCCTTACACTTGGGCATGAACGGTGTCACAAGACAGGCGCAACCACCGAATGTCATCATAGCGCACATTGATCGGCGTCTTCCAAGTCTTGGCGATTCAACGATGAAGAAAGTCAAGACAGCAGCGGGAATTTCCACGGCAGCGGATATAGCAGCACTAATGTAATCATTTCCTCCAAGATTTGACGTATTCATAGATATTCCTGTGTAAACCAGCGAATTTACGAACCTTAAAAAATATCAACACAAAAAGAAAATACAAACCGGATAAGACACTAAAATAAACAGATCTTTCATCGCCTTTCCTGTCCATAAGAGGGGCAATTACCTTCGGCCATGCTGGGAGGCTACTTAAATAAAATTTGACTTAAGTCATGGACAATATACATCATCAAGACAGCCACAAATAGAAAATTAATCTGTAAACTCAAATGAGGAAGTTGGAAATATTGTAGATAAATCATCAACGAACTACAGTTCTGTATTCAAAAAGCGAATGTAATGATCTAAGATACGAACGTTTATATTCTGATCTTCAATGTGTTTGTGATTCATGAGTGGCATAGCTACATTCGTATCACGTATTGTCAGTCTTTGAAAAGGAAATACATATAGAAGGGAAGTGCCGCAAACATTGATGACTAGAGTCCAGAAATGTTATAATTCTCGTCTGATTGGCACTTACGTTAGAACGAACTCTGTTTTGTTGTGAATGTTATTCGTTTCTTACCAAATAAAGCAGCTGATTAAGCTAATTGTTCTCATCGACGGTGACCGTAATAAGTCAAAAATCCCATATTGAATCTCGTCATCATCATCATCGCCGTTATGGTGCACCTGGGGTAAAATCATAAATAATAGCTGACGATATCTTTACATAAAAGCAACTTCAAGTTATGCCGCACGTCATGAAGACTTAGCCCACTTTGGCTTGTTTATGAAGCGATTGAACCCTCGAGCATTATGTTGTATTATTATTTAGCATGGGTTCAGTATGTTCAGTCTTGTCAAGTGATCAACGGGCCACTAGCTAAATCTTCTTGTGTGATTGTAATGCAATCTTGTGATAGTAATGCAAATTTTCCTTTACCCCAAAGCATGTCAATTTTCCCCAAAGCATGTCAAAGTGTCAATTAACAAGGTAATAGCTTTGCAAACACGATCTTTAGTGTACAACATTCGATGCTATTGTTCACCGTGCTGAGTGCATGTTTGTAAGAACTAGAACTCAATCGTCTACAATAACGATTATGATATAACGATAATATGTTAAACACGCACAGGTTGGTTTTAGAAGTTTGGTTGTAGCGTCCTAACATCGTGGTTTTTCAATTGAAGTCCAAGAAAAAATGCAGAAGATATGACTAAGCAGCCAATTGAGCTTGAGAAATTCAAACGTTACAGCTCTTAATGTCTTTCCCATTTTCTTCTTTGTTTTTTAAACAAGGTCATTGTCCTATTTACAAATATAACAAAAATCAAAATCAGACGTTTTGTATTCAACCTTTCTATATAACCTGTATGTGTTATTTTCAATGTTTGCAACACGACTGCCTTTGCAACATAAAAAGCATTACAAGACAATGCGAACGTGGCTATAATTTTCCTGGGGAAAAAATCATCGAAAACGTAATCTGTATGCCGTGAGCTTTTGAATATTTTTAGCATGTTGAATTGAGTGTTGAGTTGTTCACTGCATTCCAAAAAAAAAAAAAAAAAAAAAAAAAAAAAAACGATTTTGTCCATGTCTTATGAAAGTATATCTGTTTTCTTGAACGTAATCCCGTCAAGTGCAAGAACAATTCTGGTATAACAGAGTATAGAATATGAGTATAGCATTTTTTCCAACATATTCTTGTCCAATTTTTGCATGTTTTAGTCCTCTTCTTAGGATATTTAAGTAATCACCTTGTCAACGTCTTGTTTTCGTGGATTCCACGACTGGTCGCTTATCTTTTCCGGAAGTTCAACACCATTGACTCTACCCATACTCCGTATGATTTCTTCTGCTTCTTCCATCTTACCGATGGCAATAAGCCATCGTGGTGATTCTGGCAGAACCCTGTCAAGACAGTTGTAACTTAGCCACCAGGAATAAACCAAAACGCAACCCATATATTTACTTTTTAAGATTCCAATGCCCGTTTTCTACCGTAGCGTATAGTCGCTATATTTACGCTCTCATATTACCATCGCATTTGTAGTCCAGACATTATGACAACTTTCCTCCTCCCTTCTGTCTTTTTAGAACATACCCTGTCCTCAATGAATTATTGCTCTGCACTATAATATATATATATATATATATATAGAGAGAGAGAGAGAGAGAGAGAGAGAGAGAGAGAGAGAGAGAGAGAGAGAGAGAGAGAGAGAGAGATCATCAGCACATACAGCTATTTATTAATCTTACCACCAGTAGGTAAACAAGAGAAGACCCGGAAGAGAGACGACCAATTGAAGAAGCCACCATTCGCGGATGAAATATGCTAAAAGTACCATCAATAGGTAACCCACTCCAAACGACGCAGAGTTGATCATTCCGACAAGTACACGCTTAGAAGGTCCAACTAGTTCTGTCACTGTGGAATGGATCGAAATGATGATGTGCACACAAAGAATTATGTCAATTGTAGTGTTATAAACATGATTTCTTCTGTGTATTCGCTACAACAGTCCTCCGCGGGATGCCTATTAATTCCTATATACCGAAGTATACAGCTGTTCTTGTGAAAAATTACAGTCACTGTGCTCGATGCAAAAAAGGCGTTATAAATAATAACACAAAGTAGATAGTATACGATAGTGTAATAAAGATAAACTAATCACACTTACCATAAACAAAGCAACCCAGCCATGCGCCCGCACTCCAAAAACCGCCCAGAAGTCGCAACACACAAAAGGTGATGTAATTCGGTGAAAATGAAGCAATGACTTCACATATTGAAAAGATTACACCGCATGCAACTATTAGTGTCCTCCTACCAAATCTGTAATGATGAGCAGCGATGTACCTACTTTTACATTTTCCCATTGAGGGCATAGCACTGAGCGTTTTACAGAATATGGGTCCTGAGCATGCACCCTTTGTTGGTAGCCCTCCAACCCTACCCAGCGAATCGCTCTTTTAGCTTACTACGAACAGGTTAAGTACCAATCAAAGTACCAGTTAAGAGTACTAGTATTGTGGTTATTATTACTGGAAGGATCCTCTCTCGCATTTTATAAGGTAAGTATTACAGAACACATTCCTACTTAGACGGCCATATAATTGTTTTATTTGTTCGACGCAATATCTGTAGATAATCATCAAATGTTCCAGAGCACACATCAAGGAAGTGTCGTAGTTAAAATAATATACAAAGTATAAGTCCTCCAAATTATTTTGAATTAATAAAACAATACGCAAACGTCTTAAGGCATAGGCCTGACATTTATAACATTTTGGAGTTGCTTCGGATCAAGTGTAGGAAGTTCTGATCGCAATGACTTGAAAATTGGAAAGAATACATTTCTCAGTGCGCAGAAACAAAGTTTGTGCAAATGTTGGAATTTCGTGCATATCACGATATTTTTACGCCAAAATAACATGTGTAGATCGTGATATGAAATTTCAACCACTGAACGATAAATTATACAAACCTTATAGCTAGTAATTCTAAAATAGTAATTCAGCTCGTGTAACGACTACTATATGAAAATTATTAAATTTTTGCAATATTTTTCTTAAAACACCTAAATCATCAAGCATTTTTTTACATTTCATAGATATTTTTAGATGTTAATTAGATATCTCATATTATTTTATTTAGCATTTGGTGTCTATTATGTTCAATGATAGCTGCGCTTTCTAAATATCAAGAAAAAAAACAAAATCGTAAAAGTTTAATTTTAGAAATTTTACCTCTCTTTAAATGTATAAATTTTGGCCGGAAAAGTGCAATTTCACTCACGTGACCACGTCTTTCACTGCTTCTCGTGTTCAGTCTGTTACAGTTTCACAAGTCGAACAAGTCTACCAAATTTCAGTCAATTCTGACCACATAATACAATTATGTTTGATTCAGGTATGTTTTCTACAGTGGCCTATATGTTAACATACTTGCGTGATATGTCAGTTGGCATTGTAAAATAATGCCAAACATATAATACATAAGCTTCTTGTGGCATTCTTACCTGTCAATGAGTATCCCAATCACGAGATTTCCAAGGAGGACGCCGACAAGATACAGTGACATCGCAATTGAGACGAGGGTGCCTTTATGACATACCAAGTCAAACTGAAAAAATATATATCGGTATTACCAAGCCCAAACTTCACCTTTTAATCAAATTCAATGTTTGTAAATGGCAATGTATAATGGACAATGTACAACTGTACCTAAAGAAGAACATCATTTTAAATATTCTTACAATAGAGGGGCGGTGTGACCGAACGATTGGCTTGCGATTCGAAGTTCATGCCTGGTCATTCTGATTAGTAATGGCTCATCGAAACGTGCCAAAATACTTCAGCGGGAAAAACGTTGAATCAGTGAATTTCTTTAACATAAAATTTATCTTAAAAAATAAAACTAATCACCAGCCTAAGGGATAGCGTACAAACTGTAAAAGTTTACATGCCACTTATCTCAGCTGGGACGGCACAAAGCTCCAGAGTTAAGTCAGACGCTGAGACAGAGTGAGCAGTCATTTGGCTTGCTTGCAGGCGTCAGGCTACGCAACGTGCACAGTATAAATCCACCGTGGCAGTGAAGATTTTTAAAAATCTTGAAATTAATATAGCTTGAGTTTCCAAAGTCATGAAGTAACACGTCAGTGACACGACCCCATATGTCTGCCTGAAAACTGTGCCGCCCCGGTATTTATACTTAATTGCTTATATAAGAGTTCAATCTAGAACCTCTATTGATATGATAATTACTGCTCTGAAACTTTCTCCACTTGTAGTGAACACAAGACTGATTGAGTTTCCTGAAGGTTCCAAACATGACTAATTAAATTCAAGGTCATGAAGGACAGTGACCTTAAGAATGCTCTGGACTAATAAAACTAAGGTCATGAATTTATTAAAATGATCTACATAACACACCCCCTCTTCTAAAAAGGAAACTTTTTTTTCAAAGAAAAATATTTACTTTTACAACAAGTGTGAACAATGATAAACTCTTAATATGAGAGAGACAGTCCCCAGTCAAATTGTCTCTGCCCTTGACATGTCTAATGTCAAGGCTAAACTCCTGTAACATTAAACTCCATCTTAACAATATCTGATTTTTGCCTTTGAATTTCTGCAGAAAAACAAGAGGGTTGTGATCAATATAAACCACTATCGGCTGATTTGAAGAAGTAACATAATTATGTAAAGCTGATATCAAAGATAAACACTCTTTGTCATTTGTCGAGTAGTTTTCTGCGTTTTGTTAAATTTGCGTGAAAAATAGCAATAAAACAGGAATTTCGATCCCATGACTATCTTCTTGCAATAAAACAGCACCAGAAGCCACATCACTAGCATCTACAGCTAATTTGAAAGGCAAACTGAAATCTTGTGCAGACAAGACTGGAGCGCTTCGAAGTATGGCTTTAAGTGTATCAAATGCTTGTTGGTATTGTTCTAACCAAACAAGCTTTTACTTTCTTTTTAAGTAAGTTAGTCAAAGGCCCAGTAATGGTGGAGAAATTTGGACAGAATTTTCTGTAGTAACCAGCCATAACGAGAAAGCGTATCAGCTGTCTCTTGCAATTTGGTATGGGAATGGCTGATTTTGGCATCAACTGGTTTTACATCACCCTGTCCTACAGTATGTCCAAGTTAAGTCACCCTTGCCCAACCGAACCCAGATTTGGCGAGATTGACACTTAAGATTGCTTTGCTCAGTCTCTCAAAGATCTTCCACATAAGTATGATGTGTTCCTCCCAGGTGTAGCTTTACAGGACAACATCGTCGACGTAAGCCGTGGCCGGCGAGTTCTTCGTTCAAAATGGCATTACCTTGTACTGGAACAGTACAAGGTACGTCAAGTGTAACAAAGGCGGATATTTCACGAGCACGATCCATCAGAGGGACTTGCTAAAATCCCTTGAGTAGATCAAATTTTGCCACATACGTGGCTTTTCCCACTCATTCGGCCTTTGGAAAGTGTCCGTCTTTGTGAGAGTGTTCTCTTTCCTTTAGTTAGTGCACATAAGATAGTTTTGGTCTAGGTTTTGGCACAGGTATGCACTGTGAACTCCAGGTACTTTTACTCAGTTCAATAAAAGGCCATATACCTAAAGTCACAGGTCAAGAAACAAAGTCTGAAGACAAATAGACATTATGGAGAGGAACGGGAATGTAGTCACCAAAATCTACCTCTTAATAGGAACTTTAATACCCGAAAATGACTTTTCAGAAAACGGCAGGGTATCTGCCAACAAAAGAGACTGGGAAGCCCCGGTCTCTCTTAAAATTGTGATAGGAGTAGCAGAAGACAAATCATTACAAAGTGATGTTAAATCATTATGAATAAAAGGTTCGAAAATACCCCTAACGCTATGTTTAGAAGAATTGACCTTGACCTCATTGATTGGGGATTCGAGGGGTTTTACCTCAGAAAATATGTTGCACACATTCTTCGACTCTAATTGAGATGATGAAAAAATAAAGCCGGTGGGATTAGATCAACTTTGAACACTCTGACCTTCACGTTTTCCTTTCAATTTGAGACAGTCTGACATTAAATTGCCATCTTTCTTACAATAATATACAAGAATTAGTACCAAGTTTGTAAGAAGTGGATTGAGACTTGGGATCTGATGAATTAGGAGTGTTACTTGAATTCTGTGAACTGCTGTCATTTGACTTACTACTTTCGTTTGGGAAATTCTTCGATGCAAAAGAGGGGTTAAATTCCCCTGCACCATTTCAGTATGAAAAGGACTGGGCTGGTTTGCTGACAAATGAACTTTTATGGGTAAATGAATAACCATCGGCCAAACGTGCAGCAACCTCTAACGTATGAACCTTTTGTTCATTTATAATGTCTTGATGTCACTTCGAATGCACCTTTTAAATTCCTCAATCAAAATAAGCTTCCATAACTTTGCATGATCTTGACAAACTTTCTCAGAAGAACATCAACGGTCAAACAGCTGTTCCTTTGTACGAGCAAATTCGACATACGTTTGATCCTTCACTTTTTCACAGTTCCTAAACTTTTGACGGTAACCTGAAGGCACCAACTCATAGCCCTTGATGATTAATTCCTTCACAGAATCATAATCTGAAGCCTGCTCTATTGACAACTAAATATAAATTTCTCTGGCTTTACAAACCAAAGCATTCTGCAAAAGCATGGGCCAGAACTTCCTAGGCCAATCAAGACTCTGCGCAATTTTCTCATGTTCCAAAGGCTCCAAACATGACTAATTGAATTTGAGGTCATGAAGGACAGTGACCTCATGAATGTTCTACACTTATTAAATTAAACAGGTCATGAGTGGGGTAAAATGACCTACATAACAATATATCGAAGTATAAATATGTTCTCTTGGGAAATTACGTTACAAATGTGAATAAAAAAATTACTTAAGGTACAAACAAAATATATCTGTTACTTAAGATTGCTAAATGCATGGAAATGAAAGGGAGGGGTCGTCGGAACTCTGCTCAAAGGTTGGCAGGGACCCCTACGACTGATGGAAACACTGCATCAAGGGTACTTTGGCGATTGATGAAAATTGAAACGTGTGTTAACAATGAATATCGTAAAGCGTAAATGTTGCAGCTATTTTGACGTGATGCATCGAGATATCATGCATGAAATACATTGTTTGTAAACAAGAAAGTCGCACATGCGCAGTTCCTACGACCCCTGCCTTTTCTTGAAGTAATCTGTCGTACTGTTCCTAATGCTCCGCCTTTAGCAACGAGCACTGTATTTGCCGAGCGGAACATCTGTAAAAATAAGGCTGGATTTATCTGCATTATCTAATTATGAATAGCTTCTCTGTAAGACAAAGGTTGCATTTCTTTGACACATTTGAGTAACCACTTGATTTCGATAGGATTGACCATGATATATTAAAAGGTTTGTCCTGAGATTTCAAGTGACAGACATACTTTGATAATTCTGTGTTGTTGGCATATGCCTTGCTTCGGAAAGATTGGACATGATTTGCATAGCGTGTTCTAAATGTGTTGTCAGTTAGACCGATGTAATTTTGCGCCTCATTGGCATCACTTGTAACAGTAGCTTTATAGATTATAGGTTTAGACTGGCAAGCTCCCTGGAGTGGGCAATTGATAATTAATGCAGATAAATCCAGCCTTTTAAGCAAGCGTTCCAAGTTGGTCTCCAAGTGCCGATACGAACACAAATTTAACTTGTCAAATTTCAATCCAACCCACCACAAAAATGGTTTGACCTAACCTGACTTTTATGTAAGCACCTGAAGCAAATTTCATACAATGAAATCTACCTATCTGACGATCGCGTGTATGCGTGAAACTCGAGTAGGTACCAAACATACTTGATGCATTCTCATATTTATAATATATATATATATATATATATATATATATATATATATATATATATATTCTCGGAGTTCTTTGAAAACATTAAAAACTACACATCCATCACTAACCTTGATTGAAGACAAGAGTATGTTTTTCTCTATTACTCGTGTGAAAAATGAAAAAAATTAACTTTCTCCTTGACTTTGCAGTTGAATTTGTAAGATTTGGGATATTTTCTTCTGCTGCATTAAAAAGGTTGGGAAGATGTGATTTGTCAAATATGTTATGTTTTGCGTAGCTTCAACATCAGGTACGAATTTTCGGATAATCGGTAGATTATTGATATATGATTGTGTCAAGTGCTCGTTTTCTCCTTGACGGCACTTTTTCAACGCAAAAGAGAGGTCAGACGTTTACTTGAAGATAAATTCTGCAATTCGTCTGACATGATTTGCTAAAATTCCTCACCTGTTGTCGAATGGTTGATGTATATTGTGACGTATCATAATCGTAGCCATTGTCACATTTGACCTGTGATGAGTTACTGATGTCAGCCGGCAGAGAAATGTTATCATAATTTACATCGTAGCGATAACACTGGCTGTATGTCTCCACCATGTCACAGCCATCAAAGACCGTCTCCTTTGGTATGGCCAGATTTTTCACCATCTCTGTGCATGCACTTGTAGACAAGTTACCGCACCATTCCATGATCGGTTCGGGCAGCTTACACCACGACGCAGTCTCGGCAATGGTGAAGACCACGGAAAACACACTTATTCCCATTGGAATAACAGCCAAGAAGATCAAAAACGAACATCGTTTCTGGTAGGTTCCAAACTCTCCAAGCAAATGAATCAAGACATCATCGAAGTGCAACATGCTGAACTGGGAAAGGAAAATAAACTAGTATAGTCATTTATACTAGCTTATTGTGAAATTAAAACACAAAAATAACCCAGTTCTGCTCTCTTTGTTTTTCTCATTATTAAGTAGTCGTTGAAGATTACCCCACTTTGATGTAGTGATGCATTCAATCAAAATTTATTAGATTAATAGTGAATTGACAAGGACGTGTCTCAGAATTGCAATAGGAGTAACATATTCAATATTCTCAGATACCAGCATGGTTGCTTGTATTGGCGGAGTTCTGAATGCTATAGGCATGGGCTAACCAGTCAATTTTTAAAATCGTGATATGAGATTGAAAATGTGGGGACACGGTCCATATTTTACCAGTGATAACCTTGACCTCTTTGTATCGGTAAGAAGACAAGGCTTTACTATGACGGTTTTGACATTATTAAGTATGTCACCTGATTAAAATAAAATATCTTGCTTTTTGTACATTTTAGCACACACACTATTATGAAGGTTTTTATTATAAAAATGAAAAAACATTGTACAAATAAGGGTTCCGCGACTATACACTGCTTGGATTCTTGCACAGTAGCGCGGCAGAGATTTCATTTTAGGGAAGAGGTAAAAGTATGTCCCCTCTTTTGAAATGAAGATGACTGTAAGGTATTGAGCCAAATTAGGAATCAGGTTTCGTGAGAATGCACTTTTTTAGAAAACCCGTGAGGAAAATACGACGTAGTTGAAAAAAATGTTCTCGGAGAAATATATAAACATAAAAATATCAATTTCTTTGGGTCATGGAATCAATAGGTCGTTTGCAGAAGTATAATTCTTAACCTCTCTATTGATTTCATATACCAGACGTTTAGATAGATTTATGTTTATGAGATTTAGTAAACATCAACTTCAGTGAGTATGATACCACGACGACATACGCTAGACTTCGGCGTGTGAGACTTTTCAAAACGAAGAGGAAAAGCTATATTTATTCAATTCAAACACAGAGGTTAAATCACCCTTTGCTTAGAAAATAGGGTATGTAATAAATAGTCTCTATTTTATAGAACTTCAGTCTCTGCTGGCTTAGAACACTATTTTCCGTCCCAGTATTCAATCAATCGATAAATCAATCAATCATTTAGTCGGCAAAGTTTATATAGTGCCAGTTCAGCTTTCTTTTGAACATTCCAAGTTTTAGGGATTCTCTGATGTCGATTGGAAGTGCGTTAAATAGTTCAGGTGCAGCGTAAGAAAATGCACGGCCACCATAGGTATTAGTTTGATGCTCGCTTTGATTTAATCTTTTATTAATCCTGATGTGATAATGAGATACCACCGAATTATAAAGCGAAGGAATCAATAATCCATTTAGGACGGATTATTGGGACAGTTTATTTCTATGTTGAAGGCAGTCTCAGAACGGTATGGGTGTTATTGTTGAGAGCCAAAATAGTAAATACTGACGCTGATCATATAAGTTATTGCTACATATCGAATTGATGCAAGCCGCTGTCAACATTTAACTTCAGATTTATGCAAAGGTATTTGATTTTTGTTGCTGTAATCATCATTTGGAAATGTTAAGTCGACCAACACCAGTTTTATTATTTCATGTTGAGGAGTATTATATTCCGCGCTTTAACATGCTATTTGCTGCCCTTTTGTTATCTATACCAGTACTGTCAAGGGTCAAGGCAAAGTTACTCAGCTTACCTGATTTATTTATTTATATATGAGTGTGCGTATTGAAGAGACGCTTGGTGGTCGTGGCATATTCTTTGCTGTTTTAAGATGGGGTAAAACAGAAACTGTACTTGAAGCGAGTTTGGCATAATGTATATGCTTTGGGGATGTATTGGGATTTATAACTCTTTGTACGAGATCCAGGTCGTTAGTTTGACTTTTTCCCTTAGGCTAATAAATTCCGAGGGGTTATCTTTATATGGCTCAGTACATGTTTGAGTAAACGGTAAGTGGAGTAATTATAGCGGCTGTATACAAGTTCTGTATGACAGTGAACGATTTGATTTTCAGAGTTATTTGCTCAGCAAGAAACTTTCTTCCTTGCAGTGTTGAGCATTATGAAAGACGGAACAGAAAGTTTGAAACTTGCAGTTTACTTTTATTTTTTCGTTGGACAAGCAGTGTCGGAGTTTCTCTCTTTGACCTTGTCGTCGATGTCAGAAGTCGAACATGGCTAGACTGTTTGCTCCAATACAAACATGCTTGTGATATATGGCACAACATCTTATTGCTTCAAAATTTATTAGCTCTATGAACGGTGTGTCCCTCGTTTCATTTGCTTTCTGACTACACAACATATTCAGAACCCAGTGAATGCATGACTGCATGTGGTGCCGCTTGTTCCTTCATTGTCGTGATAGCACGCACTTTAGGTTTTATTGTTAGTTTGAGTGTGCGGTCATGATAGTTTTCATCTTACAGTAAACCTATTGACGTCGTACAAAAGCTGTAGTTTCTGCATTGCTATCAATACTTCGAAATTATTGTAGAAGCCTAACACAATGAAAGGCAAATCAAACTCGGAGCATTGCGCCGTGCTGTCTTTTCTTTAGTTTTATGAAACATGGAGCGCTATTCTCAATCGAAAACACATCGTCATAGAATACACGAGGGAGAGAGATTTTTAATTTAGTTTGTCCTGTGTTTTATTCTGCTCAAAATCATATAATTGATAAACTGATCCGGTACAGGGATATTTTACTCACCTGTAACTTCAGAGTCTGCAGATGGCAACAAATGTGGACAGTAGAACAGAAATGATGTTGTACAGTTTGTTTCCGTGAGGCAAATGTTGTTCTGACAACGCAACACCGAAGGTAAGGTTAAGTCGGGTTACGTTAGATGTTTTATGATCTACTGTAAATGGTCTAAGTAAACCTCACTATATTTCACCTTTGACCCGTGAATAGCGAAGGACACAGGTAATATATTGTTAATGGGAATACAATATTTGCAATAAGATGTGGGTGTGTTGGTGGGTAGGTAGGTAGGTTAAAAGGTAGGTAGGTAGATAGGTAGGTAGGTAGGTAGGTAGGCAAGCATTTAAGTACGTGCGTAGGTACGCACGCATGCATGCAAGCAAGTATACGTATTATGCATTGTGTAATTACTTGAAAACCGGTGGAGATGCGTTTTTATTGAAGAGCTGTTGTTATTCAAATAAAACATACGTCCGAAATGTTATGCAAACGTGTTTGAAAATGCAAAAATTAGTAAAGTAGACCTTGCAAACTCCTAGTGAATGTAGTATGATTTTTTAATTCGTAGTAACTTATCGTGTATAGTGAATTTCAAAATAGCTTGGAATTATAATGTGCTTGTCTGATAAAAAGAATGTTTCTGGCGATATAAAATGATGCCACCTGCATTCATTACAAACATTCTCCTTCGATAAATTTTGCAACTATTAAACCAAATACGACGTTCACTGTGCCACAGTGTTATGTGAGTCATTTCCCCACACCTATGACCTGAGTTTATAATGACCTCGAAATAAAGTCACAAGCGGAGATATTTTAGAACAGTAATTAGCATATCTAGAGAGGTTCTAGGTTGTTTTCTTATATCACCATTTAAGTATAAATACTGGGACAGCACAGTGTTCAGTCAGAGTACAGTTCTGTTTGGTACAACGATTGGTGTTTTCTACACCAAATGTGTTCTATAAGTGAGAACAGTGGACGTCGCATTGGGTTGAATTATTGCAAAATCTATCAAAGGAGAACGTTTGCTATGGATGCAGCTGGCATTATTTTCTATCGCCAGAAACGTTTTTCTAATCATCCTAGCACGTTGTAATTCACAGCGGTTTTGAAATTCACTATAAGATTTCTGTCATTTCATATTACTATTTTCAACATGTTCATATCAATTTAATTATTTGCCCCTGTTTTCACAATTTAAAAATACATTTATGGCTTACATGCAGAGAACCCCCAACGATATCGGTACAAATGCGTGTAATTTGTTACTATCTCCACACTTTGCGGAACCGTTCAAAAACAATGAAACTTTTCTCCTTAACCTTACCAACGAACTTGAAGTATAAAATAAAAAGCATGAGATCGTATCTGATATTTGTTAATTTCAACAACGACATGGCAGTCAAAGTGACAGTGCTTACAAGTGTGTGTCGGGGTCTTATTAAAAATTTTGCACAGAAGCTTCAAGATAATTACCAAGCACACCAGAAAGAGATATTAGACGCCATTTTATGGCATTGTCCAATCCTTGCAAAACATTTTCTTGCTCAACAATAAGATTAACATTTGAAGGAGATGTCTGCAGTTGATGTTCGTCTTTGGTTTGTTCATCTCCACTTCCGCTTGGTTTGCGTTTTCTACAGAAATAAAAATATGATACTCGTATTGATTATCTCCGTTACTAGATGAAGTTTGCAAGATGTCGCTAATAAATGACTGCCTTATTTCATCTCTCAATCACTGTTTGCAATTTACAAGATAAGAAGCTGCAAATTATTGTCATAACGGAGCACACCCTGTATGAAAAACAAACAGACTGTACCAACACAAGCACAGAGAACTTTGTCACTGTATTTATTGTCGATAGGGAACATCCTTTATAGGGCGTGTAGCTGTAATCTTTGATAATAAATTCATTTTTTCTTTAAACGGCTAATATGTTTTATTGGGCTTTCTTAATTGTATCGAAATATGAAGCAACAACCATGTCTTCAAATTACGTTGAGTGTAACATTTTATTTTATTTGTGACAAATAAATCCTGCTTCGGCCAAACATTCACTCACCACGATAACAATATATATATGCATATCAAATTCCTGTTTTCAAGTTCAAGATGTTTGAAGTAGAACAAGAAGCTATAAGTATTAGACAATAAGACGTTACTGGATACAGTCAATGTTACAGTTAATTGAGTTTTAGAAGTGACTTCGTTTAACACAAATTGCCCAAGCTTATATTGATAATTGCAGCTTTAGATAGAACGCGCATCGGGGATAGATCTTCTGAGGTTCATTTTAAAGCTCTTGATGTCGGAAAAGTTTTTAACGCATTCATTTTTCGAAACTGGAAAATTGTATTTTTACCCGTAGAGTTAACACGGGGATGTGGGCCATTTTAATTCAAATATCGGGAGATCAAAGGTAATTTGTCTCTCTGGAACCATTTTATCGCGGTGACCCAAGATTTTTATTCTTTATTCTGTAAGAGAAATGGTTAAAAGTTTCATTCTGGAAAGTTTGAATAAAAGTTAATGTCTCTCACTTTCGAGGCGCATGCTACCTTAAGGGCGTTTACAAATATCACTACCATAACAAACATTGGAAGGATCACAAATGTGGACGTCTTGAAGTATAAATTCCATGCTGCTTGAAACCAGCGACTTCCACAACAACAAGACGTTTAAAACTTAATTAGAAAAATGCTTCAAAATGTGTCAATATTAATACTTTACTAGCAAAGTGCTGTATTTTTTGAGAATCTTATTCTTCGTTTGAGATACATTCTAACTGAAACGCGCATTTATACAGCACTATTGCCAAATTGTTTACATATCTGCTATTTGAATATATCATACGTGCTCAATTTGGCGACGATCAGGAACATTAAAAAGATCGTTAAAAGAAAGAATAACAGCAAGAAAAGAGCAGAAATCAGAAAATATGTACGGACAACTGTATAAATTCCAAGCTATGATATACCTGCCAAAGTTTTCTCCTGCCATCATTGTTTCCGGAAGTTTCTGTTCCCAAGTTTCTTGCTGCGGTAGTATCAGATTTCCAGCGATGACAGAGAGCAGGCCAAATATTAATAATGTTTGAGGTGCTCATACTGTCTGCAAATCGAGAAACTGAAGAGACAGAACGCCACCTACATAACCAACTATGGAACACATACCAACACCACTCGACCTGGTCAAATACAAACAAACAAAAATTTATAACAACAACAATGATGACAATATTTTGTCATCATTATACTCGTCATTAACAACAGCGTCACTTCAATCATCATCATTATCAGCAGCAGCAGCAACGACAGCATAATGACTGGCAGCATTATTAGCAGCATCAGTAGCACGGTCATCATCACCTTCAGTAGCATCACAATAATCTCAAAATATAAGTGCTGATACGTGAATATTCGTCCAGTCGACGCCTAAACCTCATAAGTTACCAGTATGAGTAATCTTTTAAATCGTAAGTTTACATGAACAACAGAAAAGAAAATTCCGAATTCTTCACTCCCAGACCTAGGGGTGTAGGTACAACTAATTGACATACACGATGATGGTATTGTACGCCATCAAGATACTCATTTTACCAAGCATAAGAATCAATATGTCAGCCCAGATCATGTTTCCACCTGACGGAAAAACGGAAATGAAATTATTAATTGACGAACTTATGTTTACTTTTATAGGTCGATATAGGCTTGTAGTAGGTACAATCCTTGTTATTCATTGTAGCATGAATTTGAATGTAGATATTCATACACTTTTCACTTGCTGCATTGAATTTGAATTTGAAAGGAGCATATAGTAATTAACATGTCCTTATTCACTTTAAGAAACATTGTGCCTTTCTTAGCTATAGTGGTAACGAAACTATTTCCTTTTCCTCTCGAACATTAACTGACGGACATAAGAAGATAGTTTTCTCACAATTTTACAACTCCGGTGGTCGTACGAAAGCCGACTACCGAAGAAAAGTACGGTTTAATGCACGACGGTAGAATAATACAATGTATTCATCCCCACCCGGCCTAAGCTCTACGTGCCGAAACACTGAACGAACACAATACATCATCAGTTCAACGGGTCAGAGCGCCGATACATCTTATCCTTCATAAATACACACGGACCCAGGGTGTTGTACAGCGGGCATACCATGTCATGCATACTTGATAAGCATATATAGAAATGGGATCCAAAAACTGATTTCTTGGATGGTGTTTATTTTCTGTCTTTTGTACATGTCGTACTATCACGGACCCTTGCCGGCCAGACAAAGCGATTTACACGCACGCTCTTGCGAAAGTTCTTTGACAGTAAACCGGGGGGAAAATTAATTACCCGCGCAAGGCGCATCGAGGGTATTTCTTTTCTATCTCACGTTCGCGTCACAGGAGTAGAATTATTTTATCTAAACCACGACGGATAGTGGATTCCATACTTTTCGCCCGATTTTTACCGAAAAGTCATCTTTTATCAAACGAGCCAAAAATTTTGGCAAGAATTGAACGCCATCAGGGTGACTCATCCCACTGACATAGCGTGGTTACTGTTGACTGTATTTGCATTGATTCACGTGCATTTCGGAGTTTTCACGTCAGTGTTAGAATACTAATTAGTATTTGGAGTAAATGAAAATGGCTAGGTGCACTGGACATGCGAAACTGACGACCATTTGTAATTTTCATTTCGCCGAATTTCCTTCGAGTGCCAAATAGGAGTGCCGGGGGAGGGGGACACGCACAGAGAAATCAGAATCAATGTTACCTGATAGAAAGTGTTTCAAACCAAGTAAGATTAGCGATGGTACTTCTACGACTCTCCAGAGAAAGCATGTAAATTTCTGGCCCGGATAATTCCATTTTGTTGGATAATTTGTCGCATCAATAGAATTCAGCTAGGGGGCACAGACGATTAAAAGCACTGCGTGAAATTGCGAGATCTCGCGAGAGTACAAAAGAAATCACATTTTTCGTGAAAAATATAAATTTCATGCATCTATTTTATGCACTATCGTATTCTCCACCGTACAGAGAACGCGGAGGCAAAAACCGCATCCCTCTGCGTTCTGGTATTCGAGAACGGCGGGCAGAAAAATCTTGAGCGACAGTGTGCACCCCCCGAACATTTTACTATATAGTTACAGAACATTCGGACTCAGAAACTGCCACTTGCCGTACTCGTTCAAAATTATATAAAAATGTCAAACCTTTACTTCGTATCGAAATAAAAATAAGCTACAATTTAACTTTATATGACGGGGTTCTTGTCAATTATTATATAACTAAGCTGTCAAACTGGAAATTACACGAAGAAATTGAGTTGTGTCAAAATCGAACGGTCCAATATTGTTGTAAAACACAGAACGATGCGACAATTCAAGGTTATGTAAACACAGAATGCTTTGCAATAATGAATATATGTATATATATATATATATATATATATATATATATATATATATATATATATATATATATATTATATATATATATATAATGATTAGTAATAGTTAATCCTGTTAAAAACTCTGTATTTATTCAAAGACGTGCAATGCTTCTGTTTGTTTACATTTCTACAATGGCTAAGAAGTATTGTGTTTAGGAACAAAGGTTCTGTTGATCTTTTGGACATTTTTAAAACCAAGATTTTCTCTAGATTGAGACTTGACTTGAATTAGAGTATCATCGTCTGCATAAAAATTTACATTCTTTTAATATTATTTTGGGCTTTTGATGGTATTCTTTGTGACACTCATGATGGTCAACTTAAATTTTCACATATAAGAAACTTCCCTGTTTTTGTCCATCGGTAGGTTGTGTCACCTTTTTGAATTATTAAGTGATAGGTTTAAAGGGACAAAGTCGCTCATCTTTCATGAATTTTGTTTGATACGAGATACTACTTATATTGTTTGACATTCGACCTCGGTTTTAGACAAATTAAATGAAACCAGTGCGAAAATGAATTGATTTTATTTATTTATTTATTTATTTATTTCGAGAACCAGTTTCATACACCAAAAAACATACATGGTCATATATCGTGTCTAAAA
This sequence comes from Ptychodera flava, assembly GCF_041260155.1. Taxonomy (NCBI): domain Eukaryota; kingdom Metazoa; phylum Hemichordata; class Enteropneusta; family Ptychoderidae; genus Ptychodera; species Ptychodera flava. The sequence continues at coordinate 23,134,880 of NC_091937.1, read as the reverse complement.
CCGTTGTCGAATATATGCATGGTCACCCATTCGTTCAGTATCTTTCAACATGTCAAACAATATAAGTAGTATCTTGTATCAAACAAAATTTATGAAAAATGGGTGACTTTGTCCCTTTAAGATATTTTTCTCTTGATGATATTTAATTTTGTCATTCATGACGTTTTCTGTTCAATGATGACCATCACTTTGTAGTGATTTTCTTTTATTTGTGTTTATCTTACTACTACTACTACTGATTATACGTTTCTTTAAACACTATAACACGGAGCTGTTCATACAAGCGAAATGTTCATGACGTATTGTGTGTGAGTAGTGGCGAACCTGCTTTACGCAACTCTAGATATACACGATATACGCAAGGTCATTGCTTCTTGTTATATCACGTCTCTAAGCACATTCCAGTTAACCGAAATGACAGCCACGCCAGGAGCACACAGGTATGAGGTCGCTGCTCCAGATGGTGGCTGGGGATGGGCAGTCGTCTTTGCATCATTCTTGGCGACATCCCTATGTGGAGGAAGTATATATTCCTTCGGCGTGCTCTATGTCGCCTATCTGGACGAATTCGAGCGATCTAAAGCAGCGACAGGTGAGCTGTGTGTTTACATAGCGTAGTTGTATATAAATATGTCGCTTTATTTGCTCCGCTCCCTTGAGTACCAGTGAAACTTAAACTGTCTGCATTTGTAGTGATGGTGGCTCTCGGTTAATTAGCCGATTCAGAACATGTTACACATACACCATTGTAGATGGTATACATGATGCCCTTGACTTGACGAGAGGAGATGGCTTTAACCGTCGGGAAGGAGAACTTTGGACTCTGTTACAAACCTTAGGTTGATACGCCACGATTTTGTGGCCGCCTTCTCCTGCCTTTGGGTTATTTTGAAGGTATTGGAGCTCGGCTCAGCAGGCCGCACAACCAGCGATTGGCTGTTTATCATAACATTGTCACTAATTCACTGCCCTGTCTTCGAAAGCCATGGTCAAGTGTTTCTGATATCAAAGTACTAATTGATTTTCATAGAAAGGAAGACCTGTCAGTGACTATGCCCCACAGTAAAGCCAAATAGGTACCACCATTACACACAGGTGCTTGAAATTGTCAGTGTAATATACTCTGCATGAAACGCTTCACGCACCTATGTCATTACACATTGCATATCTATACTCTTATATATGATAATTAAACTCATAGTTCGCCATGACCTGTAGCCAGGGGATACAATCTAAAATGAGATACGCGCGTAGTATTCATGAGAAATATGTGACATCAAGGAATTACAAGCCCTGAAGGGCAGATATCAGCATCACACGTGTGTCGCTCAGTTTTTGACAAACTGTGTCATACGCTCATATAGTGTTGTACACAGCATATAGTGTTGAATTTTTCACTGAGAGATAATATGAAGCGACACGAGCACAGACTATGACTGGAATTGCAAGGCTAGCAGTGTTATTATTATTGTAAGGAGAGTTACATATATAAATATTTTGCATATATCCTTGGCAGGGATATCTCTCTGCGTTTGGGTACAGACATTGTTATGTAACAGACAACACACATCTTGACTGAAGGTCAATCACAATCACGTTGACTTTGGCATGGCGCCTGACAACAGTAATGCAGCAATAAACAGTAATAAGACAGGAGATTTATAGAGCACTTTATCCCCATGTCCACCAGACACTGCAACACAAGTCAAATATGGGAGGCTGGCATCTGCACAGATAAGTCTTTAGATCATGACGGAAAGATGTTAATGATTGGGAGTGCCTGAAATTAAGGGAAAGGGCGACGAATTCGGGAGCGCACACGCTTTAGAACGTTTCTGCGCAGATTTAACTCCAGCCTGTCGCAAATGGGTTACTTTGAAGCGCATGTATTTAACATAACCTGTCATTGTTGAAATTGCGCTTTTACCTAATTTTTTGACCCAGTCTCTTAGAAATACATGTGACCTATAACCTTGTCATATTTTTACCCCTAGAAAGCTGGTTTGTATTCAATATGAGCGAAAAATAACATTTCTCTCCCATTTACATGGCGCATATTACCAATTCACCTGGAGATATTGTAAAAAGTAGCGTGTGACACCCTTTTATTAAAAGTGTAAACTAAATGGTATTATGTCAGGATTTTATTCGCTAAGTTTGGTCAAAATGACACCATTCAAAGCGACAGGAAGAAAGTTCGAAAATTATGTAGTGATATAATTTCGATATCGTCATTTTGTAATCGATACTTATGTAAAAAATTCTTTACAAACATCATGAAAACTATACATTCGATATATATGGATCTTAAATCTTGGTCTTTATTAAAATTAACTCATTTGCTAAGCTTTTTATAATTGCTTTCTTTAGTTTAAGTGAATTATATCATTTTTATTTATTTCTAACGACGCCATTTTAACGTCCGTTTCCATGGAAACGAGCGTGGTGACCCTCATTTTTTATTTTATTTTTGCACTTGCACATCTTCCAAGAATATTTGTGAAAAGTTTCAAGAAAATGACACCACAACTTAATTTTGACGTAATTCGTAGTACTTGAAATTAAAGGGAAGAATGTTCCAAGTAGAAGGACCAGAGTACGAGAAAGAGCATTCTCTGAAAGTATTTTTTAACTATTGTGTCTTGAGAAGGCGGGGATCGGAGGAAGATCGACATTGTATTAATTACGGAATGAAATTGGAAACAAATTGAGAGATTTCAAAAGAGGCCGTATGTGGCCATATTTTTTTTTGCTTTGTATACATGTCGTGCAGCAGGATTTCCGGCTCTCTTCGAATTTTAGTATGCAACTAAAAAGTGAAAAAGTTTAAACGTTTGCTAATTAGTCCGTAATTTTGCTAAACTTTCAACCATTCTCTTACTAAACAGAAGATAAAATTCGGGGGTCACCGTACAAAGTAAGGAACTAGAGAAACAAATTTACCAATCACGTAACGATTTTTAAAAATCCATAATAGCTGCCACCCTTATTTTGATTCTATGAAAAAAAATAAATTTTGGATTGTTACGGTTATCGCTGTCGGAAATTGACCATTACACACAATAAACTGTATTTCACCAACGTCTGCTTTTTTACGCTGAAAAAAATGTATAGCATCATCAGTCTCCACGTTAATGTTGCCGGTCTGGCTACAGCAACAGACTCAATTTAGATAGAACTGAATTAATTCATAAGGCTCCACTTTACCATCATCAAGTCAATTCTCTGGTTATTATTCTCGTTTGCTTGGGTATTCGTCATGTCAAATATTGAAATTTTAAGACATTATTTGCATTTTTATAAGAGTCCTGGTTGATTTTTAAAAAGTGAACTGGAATATAGTTGTATCAATTACGTCCGATTAGCTTTGATTGATATCTATTCAGACATAACATAATTTACAAAACAACAACAATAACAACAACAGAAAGAAACTTTATTACCAAAGCGAAGTTTCTGTAACTGTTCATACTAATTCAAAATTTCAGTCCTACGCCATTCAATGTGCGACGCTATTAATTTTGATACTTTAACGGAAAAAAATATTTTGATATCTTGATAGTGTATCATTCACGATATTGTATTATTTTAGTTGGAGACGTTTTTGTCCACGAATTCCACAGATTTTCATTTTAATTACAAAATAATTTTATTTTATTATCATAATGGCATCCAGTGTGTCAATTCAGGATCGACGCATTTTCGTTTAACATTTACCGGTCGGCAGTACTACAGTAAATGTACAGGAGTATTTAGAACAACAGTTGAGTTTGGAAAATATTGAAAATGTTTATAATTCTGGGGAGGACTCTGCTTTTGCAATGTTTAAAATGTTGAACCTGTAGCATTATACTTGCCTTTAATTCACAAAAAAAAAACGTTTATAAGGAATGCAAATTGAAAGCAGGCCGTGTTACAATGAGTCGTGCCATGGAACTAAAAAGCTTGGTGCAATAGAGTAAGCAGACCACTAGCGTAACAGAGACTCCATTGAAACAAGGGATTGTTCCTCAAGCTGAACCTGTAGCTGTTCATGATATTATCAAAATGTTGGGCCCCTTGTCGGAAGAAGACAAGAAAGCAGTGGTGCACGCCTTAACTCCAGAGTCTGTTAAACCCGAGGAATTGTTTCGTCAACCATAAGTACCAACACCAGTGCCAAAGCCAAGTACAGCCCCAAAAATCAGGTCAACCATTCTGACAGATGCACCAACGACTCAACCTTCAAATCTTCAAACTCCAATAAGCATATCAATCACAGCACAAGGAACTTTGTCACAACCAGCCAATACAGCGTTTAAGTCAGTAGAATTTCAAAGAATAGTGGTATTTTCAGGAAAAGGAGATGTAACCTATGAAATGTGGCGATATGAAGTGAGTGCACTGCAACGGGAGGGAGAATATGCATCCGCAAGCCATGATAATGCAGGCTGTACGAAAATCGAAAATGCGTGCATCTGCTGCCGAAGTACTTTTGCACTTGGGCCAAGAAGTCACATTTTTAGACTGGTTGAAAAGATGGACATGGTCTTTGGAAAAGTCCTACCCCCTGAAGCAGGTTTAGAGAAATTCTACACTGCACGCCAGATAAAAAATGAGAAAGTAGCAGACTGGGCCTGTCACATTGAAGGACTGTTGGATGAGCTGAGACCCAGCCAGCCTATAAATAGAGAAACCATGGATACTAATGTTGAGAACCAAGTTCTTCTCTGGACTCTATGATGATCAAATCACGAATGCTATTCGACACAAGTATGATACTGGCGAGACCTACACTGGGTTATTATTCATAAAGCAACTGTAGCTGACAAAAACATAATGCAAAAAATGAATGCAATCTCCGAAAGTTTGACAAAGTTGTCCAGAAAGATGGATGTACTGGAAAAGAGGAAAAACTCTTCAAGCAATCAGCCCACTTCTAATCAACGTGGTATTAATCACGATCGACGACCCAAACCGAGCTTCAGCGATAATCGTGACAGGATTTTCGAAAAAATGTTAAGACGGTGAAACTATTTCTTACTCCTAGAGGTTTAAAATGAGTTCCAAGAAGTGGTAGATCAGAAAAGAATTGTAGAAAATTGAGAGTCCAAATATCTGTCTTCGAGACGCGTTCTACCTTATATGCTCGGGATAGAGATATGAGAGTTGCAGTAAGGCCAAAAAATTGTACTGTTCCGATAACACGGTTTTTAAAAATAGGGTAGGTAAGTAGGCAGGGAGTTTTTTCCGAAATATTTTCATTTTTATATTTGCATTTTTCAGGGGTTATGGGCGTCAAACACTGGCCACAACATTTCCAGTAAAACGTATCATGCATACAAAAAAGGAATGAAAACATAAAAGACATCCTCGTTCAAGCAAAAATTAAACGCGAGGTAACGAACGCGTGATGAACGAGGATGTCTTTTAAGTTTTATTCCCTTTATATGTATGATACATTTTTCTGGAAATGTTGTGGCCAGTGTTTCACCGCCTTGAACCCCTGAAAATGCATATTTAAAAATAAAAATATTTTGGAAAAAAATTCCTGCCGACCTACTTACCCTATTTTTGAGGACCATGTTATCGGAACAGCTTTATTTATTTATTTATTTATTTATTTATTTATTTATTTATTTATTTATTTATTTATTTATTTATTTATTTATTTATTTATTTTTTGGCCTAATATAAAACCACTGCAAGAAGTTAGCTTGGCTTTCTGAGTTCAGAAAGTACGTATACGTTTAAGTTGTAGCAATTTAAAGGCCGCCATACTACAAACTGAATTTACTCGCTTTTTCCAAATGTAAGGTGTCGTCAGTGGCTACACAAAACAATTTTTCATGAGTTACACAATCAATCTGGTCAATATTACGTTGATGTTTTTCATATTTTCCTGAGGACTCCACTTACATTAGTATTAAATTTATTATCGCTTTACCACGGAGCAGATGTCTGCGATCACTGCCTATAGCGGTTACTCACATATAAGAATCACAGGTTTGACTTCTTTCTTGCCTTCAGCTTGGATTGGATCAATATTCACATGTACGTTCACCTTTGCGATGTCTGCTAGCCTTGGTTTATCCCATAAGATAGGTCACCGTGCCACCGTCATGTTAGCAGGCCTTGTGTCCTCGATTGGTCTGGCTCTGACCTCGTTCGCCAGCAATATCTACTCAGTGTACATCACACATGGATTAATCACAGGTTAGAACTTCTTCACAATCTAATAATGTTGAAATAAGTAGTCCCTCATGAAAGTAATCTGTATACTGAAAGTTTAGCATCTTGTAATCTCGAACATATGTTTGACAAACTGTGTAGTTGTACCGCACAATGGAAGTACAAATCATATTGCAGTAGCGCTTGCGCTTTTCACGGTGCTGTATAACTCGGCAAGACGGCCGCGGCGGCAATTGATTTCCATGAACTATTAAGGACAAATTTCTCTTTTTTGTGTCAATATGAAACAGGAAAATGAAACACTCTGTACATTTACCGTCAAGGATTGAACATTTAAGGTTTTATGGCGGCAAGACATGGATTTTAGTCCATAACTTTTCGCATACAGTACCAGATTGATAAATACTACTTTTCAAAATGAGATGTATTATCACCAGCAATTCTGACAGACGACGACCACAAGCCACTGGTATTTCTAAAGCTACATGTAAAATATATCATAGTTTGAAGTTTAATCCAAATTTGATCAATGTTACCCCACTGGCTGCAATATTACTAACTTCACGTTTGTTTAATTTTCTTTTATCGTTCCAACCAGGATTTGGGTTTGGTATGGGCTATATGCCTGGCATTGATATAATAAGTGTATATTTCAAAAAAAGACTCTCTCTTGCACTTGGACTCGGTATGGCTGGAACAGGAGCTGGTCATTTCGTATTGTCAATCTCCGGCCAGGCTCTGTTCGACATCTATGGTTTGCATGGGACACTAATGATATTGTCGGCTTCAGTTCTGAACCTCTGTGTGGCTGGCGCCCTCTTGAGGCCATTAGGTGAGCATCATACCGCTGTTGTCGATGTACCAGTGCGATGCGATGATAATGAAGGCCATGAAATTGACGATACTAACTCTCAAGCTGTCAGTGACAAAGCTTCCGTAAATGAAAGTATCGATGATGCAAAGACAAGTTTAGAAGAAATTCAGGATATACAGAGCAAATCAACAGTAGCGCGAAGTCGCAAAAAGTTGACCTGTAAGTCGGTGGTGCACTCATGTATTTCATTCATGTACGATATCCAACTTATGACGGAGCCGGTTTTTCTTGCAATGGTCTTTATTGCTATGCTTCAGACATTTGGTCAATATGCAGGAGCTGCTCATATGGTACGTCAAATTTATGTTTTTTGATGACATGCATTATCCAGTGTTTGTGAAGATGTACTCTATGTAGGTGTAGAGAAAGCACGTAAGTATGTATGTATGCCAATTGTCATGACAGGATTATTCAGTAAAGTTTGTGATTATATTAACGTATTTTTCCGTATTGTATGTATACATGCATTAATACACGTATATATATATATATATATATATATATATATATATATATATATATATATATATATATATATATATATATATATATATATATATCTCGACGTATACAGATGTCCTCGTGGAAAAATTACAGAGCTCGATGCTAAAGCAGAGCGTTATAAATAATAATACAATTCACTTCAAGTACAAAGTAATGATATCTGTTACTTAAAGCGCAGTGGTCGTCGCGTGCGCGATTTTTTTGTTGATAAACATGAATTTTTGTAAACATAAGTCTTCTCAACTTCAATCTGAGTGAGATGGGAGCAGTCCCCCACTTTCTTAACGCCTTTGTAAGACTCAATATCATGCAATAGTAAAATATTAAGATCGGAAACGAACTTCAGTGGTTTGTTTCTATTCAGAAACTGATGTAAGGCTACGAATATTGAGACACTACACTCTGCTCATTATGTCGCTGAGTTTACTGCGCAGCTACAGTGAACAAATTGGCTTGATCGCGCGCGGTCACGCTTGTTGCACACATGCTATGTACAGTAAAAATACATCACTAAAATGATCAACATTGTATATATATGTAGACTAGCAACAAGCACAATGCCTAACACAAAAAGTACACTCAATAGCATGATCGGCAAGCCAGAGCAGGGCATGGGAGATGCTGTTGCTCCGATAAGGGAGACGATCACCGCGTTGACGTACACGGATATAAGAGAATCCGGTCCCACAATCTACCGGCCCCGCGACGACTTGGCCCACGACCCACTGTTGATCACCATTTCTAACTTCTTCTAGTAATACGTGGCAAGAAATAATCAAATGACAGGAAGCAATCGACAAAACGAGCGGGTTTTCGCGGCATTTGGCGGGAAAATTCCATGGCTACACATAGGGACGTATCGAGAGATCCCGTGCACGGTCATGGCAGTACTCCAACGGCCAGCTACTTTTGGCCTACAGGTGCTATGCAAACTTCGTTGTTGTACCTCCTGATTGCTGGAGGTCTGAATCCCCTTTCAAATGAGATAACCCCCACATAACAAGAAGACCTATGAAAGGTCCTTCGCTTGACTTGAATTCTCGCTTGAATTCTCGTTTGCATTCCCAACGGGGTAAACTTCGTAGTGGAGTTGGATTCTCCACAGCCGAGTGTAGCGCGCCATATACCCGGTTCTCTTGACACGGACGTTCATGCAGACAACGGAACATTATGCTTCTTGCTGCAGCGGGCATTGCTCTGACAGCTGTAGATTTCTGTAGCTTGCGTTATTGTCAATTGTACTCCTGTTGGGCCTCTTGAAATGAAAACTCTCGTTCTTGCTGGCGATGTCGTAGACTACAGCCCGGTCATTGATAGTCTGTTTGCATATACACGCGCCGAGCGATAACAGTAGCCGAGCCCCATTCAACTGATTCAAGAAAATCATGATCAAATGTGATCTCAATCCGGCGTGTAATTACTAGATTTGGTAAGTTGGTAAACTTGTGACAGATCAGCCGCCATTTTAATTGTTGTCGTGCCGATTTGCTTGTGATTTTATTTTTCGTGGGACCACAGTGGAAATAAGTTTTTAACTTTTCTGTGTTATCCCAGCACTTCTGTCTTTGTCTTTTTTCTTGTTTGTACTGTATGGTTATTTTTTAAGTACTAAATAAATCAATCAATCAATCAAAAAAAATTTAACAAGTGGCAATATCGCAAACATTATAATCAACCCGTAACGTATAGTGCGGCATTCTTGGATATGTTGACAACAGGGGGGACCCGCCCAGGAGCATGCGCAGCGCGACGACCACTGCGCTTTAAGTTTCATGCATCCTGCAATGATCAGAGAGAAGAAGTAGTGAAAGGATTCTTAGCTCGACAGTCTTATATATGTATGATAAATACAATGGTTTTACATATATATATATATATATATATATATATATATATATATATATATATATATATATATATAATCCCATGGTATTTTTCTCTGTTTGACGTCATCGTATACGAGTGTTTTTCGCGGAGCCGTACAACTTCGAGCGGAAGGCGAGACGTTGTGCGGCTCCGCGAAAAACACGAGTATACGATGACGTCAAACAGAGAAAAATTCCATGGGATTATATATTTATTACATGAACAGTCTTCTTATTTTTCTTTGATGTGGATTGATCAAAATTAATGTAACAAAGTGCATGATTTTTATCGCGATTTTGTGTTTTATTTACGCGGGTTAGTTTTATTTAATGAGTAAAGCGGCCCGTCACCCAGGAGATTTGCAAATGTTTACAGGTATACTTTTCATTCATAAATACGATTAAGCCTAAATTTTGTTACACCGAATGGTATCTCAACCAATCAGACATACGGATTCGGTCACGTTCGCCTGTCAATCATTGTCTCGCGCTTGACCGATGCCGAGGCAAGTCTGCCATCGGCGGACATAGCTTTCACCGCGCTAGCGACGGATAACAATAGTATTTTGAGTTTTTTAGAATATTTACAATTATACTTTTGAAGTTCATGCAATGACACGATCGAAACAGTAGTTATCATTCTCAGAGATGCCGTGGCTTTTAAAATATCACAAGTTTACGACCTTTGCGAGCCCGCAAGATTCACATCAATGACACACAGAGCGTAAGCTTATACGCTAGTAGTGGCCACTGCCGTCACCGGTATCCGCCGGTGGCCATCTCGGTCGTCAATTTTTTCGTATTACGGACTTTGATGTTTGCTGTGACACATATCTCGCCCGTAGGTACATCCCAATTTTGTTACTTGACGGGAACTCTGTTCTGTTGTGACTGTTGTCAGAGTCAACTTTCGAAATGCATCGGATTCTACAACGCTGCTCTGCAGGTCGACAGCTTATGTCTTCACTACAGCCATACGCTGCAGGTTTGATTCCGATCGAGAAACAACGGAATAATTTGTGTGATGAAGGAAATTTATCTTTGTTCGTCATATGACTTTATGCTTGTGCCTTCTATGTCGCTTTCCCGAAGATTATACGGTACTCATTTATTAAGTTGAACTTTCGTTGAGGTGTATCTTTCGGGTTTATCGCCAACCGGGATTGCCAGGTACGTCCTGCTTGGCGATCGATCGCCAGGTACGACGACGTCCACATTGAGCCTTACGACTGTAGCAGTGACGTTACTGAGCCATTAAAACGATCGACGGTATCCTCATTCGATTCTTGGGAATAACTAAAGCTTTAGCGACTCGAAATTTCGTGGGCATGCCTTCTATGTTTCCGTATCTGGATTTATCGGGTCACCTTTTTGTCAAAATACCATGAGAGCACGGCATCGATCACGACAAATCGGTCTGTGTCGCGATGTGCACGTACGAACGGTACCTTTGCAGGAAAAAAGTTCCGGTTGATGACGTACAACAGTACAGTACAGGGGTAATATGGATTTCTTATCTGTGCTGGTGTACGTCACACAGGTGGAGATACGGGCCAGTTCATGTGATAAATATATATATATATATATATATATATATATATATATATATATATATATATATATATATATATATATATATATATATATGCACGTTCTACCATGGTGGGGGCGTCGGAGCGCCCAGGAAGGCCGTTTTAGGTCCTCACAGGACCCTACCACACATCATTCGGGAAATGTGTTACCGGGCACCCACTACTACAGGCCCATGCCAGTGGCCACACCATTACGTATTTTCATTTTTTTCTTTCATAGGTCATGCGAGTGCGTGATTATGGGATATCAGACAGCAAGAGTGCTGTAATACCAGCTGTAATGGGTCTAGCTCAGATGATTGGTCGCCCTCTATATGGTTTCATCGGAAACTGTTTCAGCATTCGGCCGACTTTGATATACTCTGTTGGTATGTCATTGTGTGCAATAACGACTGCAGTCAGCGTCTTGGTAAAGTCATTTACAGGTAACTTTCACTTGACATCATTACTTGTTTCATACAAAAACACCGTTAGCCGTCACCGTGAATAATATAAAAAATAATAGCTGGGGAAGCTACATAACTCAGCGACCACGGAAGACCCCTGGAAACGAAGACAATTGGAAAAGTTGGAATTCTTGGCTATCAATTAAAAGGGTCGTCTGGTATTATCTGAATGGACTTCCTTATGGAACGTGTAAGGATGTTACCCAAACAATGATAGAAAACAAATGGTACCAACAGCGGGCGGCACAGATGACGATAGTAATGATGACGATGATGTTATGTTATTTTGAATGTGCTGAACATTGACATTGATTGAGACACCGATATAAGAGAAAGCTTCTAAATGTCACCACCAGGTGGTCTGCGCAAAACTTGGAAAATTACGGTATCTATACTGATTAAAGTCGGTTTGAATTGTCTGATTCCCGGCCCAAAGTTTCACACTCATGAAATAATATCAGTCATCAGTCAAAGTATGTATACATATTTACTATAAAGTCATCAGTTTGAGTTGTATACATATTTATAATAAAGTCAGCCGTATAAGTATGTATACATATTTATGATAAAGTCAGCAGTCTAACTCATCAGTCTGAGTATGTATACATATAATAAAGTCAGCAGTCAGAGTACTATTCATATTTATAATAAAGTCAGCAGTCTGAGTATGTATATATATTTGTAATGAAGTAAGCCGTCTGAGTATGTGTACATATTTACAATAAAGTCAGCAGTCTGAGTATGTATATGTATTTATGATAAAGTCAGCAGTCTTAATATGTATACATGTTTACAATAACGGAATCAATCTGAGTATGTATACATATTTATGATAAAGTCTATCTGAGCATGTATACATTTTTACAATACAGTCATCAGTCTGAGTATGTACACATATTTATAATAAAGTCATCAGTCTGAGTATGTATACATATTTATGATAAAGTCAGCAGTGTAAGTATGTATACATATTTATGATAAAGTCAGCAGTCTGAGTATGTATACATATTTACAATAAAGTCAGCAGTCTGAGTATGTATACATATTTATGCTAAAGTCAGTCTGAGTATGTATACATTTATACAATAAAGTAATCAATCTGAGTATGTACACATATTTATAATAAAGTCATCAGTCTTAGTATGTATACATATTTATAATAAAGTCATCAGTCTGAGTATGTATACATATTTATGATAAAGTCAGCAGTCTGAGTATGTATACATATTTATAATAAAGTCATCAGTCTAAGTCAGCAGTGACTATGTATACATATTTTTAATAAAGTCATCAATCTGAGTATATATACATATTTATCATAAAGTCATCAGTCTGAACATGTACACATTTTTACCATAAAGTCAGCTGTCTAAGTCATCAGTCTGAGTGTGTATACATATTTATGATAAAGTCATCAGTCTAAGTCATCAGTCTGAGTATATATACATATTTATAATAAAGTCATCAGTCTAAGTCAGCAGTCTGAGTACGTATACATATTTACAATAAAGTCATCAGTCTGAGTATGTATACATATTGATGATAAAGTCATCAGTCTGAATATGTATACATATTTACCATAAAGTCAGCAGTGTAAGTCAGCCGTCTGAGTATGTATACATATTTATGATAAAGTCAGCAGTCTAAGTCAGCACTCTGAGTATGTATACATATTTATGATAAAGTCAGCAGTCTGAGTATATATACATATTTACAATAAAGTCATCAGTCTGAGTATGTATACATATTGATAATAAAGTGAAGAGTCCTATCAAGGCCATATGCATACACGCATTTCAAACAATTAAACCTGAAGATGGAAAAGAGAATGTTACATGTTGGGAAGGAGAATTTTAGGGGAGGGCTACATTTGTATAGGCCATCCCTGCGATATCATCCTGCCTCCCCTAACAAATGAAATCATCTTAAATATCACATTGTCAATAAAAGCCTCAATAAGTGAAGGACTCAATATCACTGGATAACGGAATACTTTTTCTATTATTTTCAGTGCAGCTTATCTATGTGATTGTCTTCGGGATGTCGCTTGGCGGTTACAAAGTATACATTCCAATCGTAGTTTCGCATTTTTTCGGACCCAAGAAGTTAGGCTATGGTACAACTTTCTTGTCACAAGTACACGGGGTCTTAGGATTACTAGTGTCACCATTGATAGGTATAATATCTTGATTGTCTATTTGAACTTGTTCTCTTACGATGCCAGCTGTGAATGCTACCTCGGATGGGCAAACACCTTGTACATATTGAATCATAACTCAGCTTTTCAACTTGATATCGTCAGTTTTGTTTGATAGTGCTACTACAACTCAAGCGATAGTTCAATTACGGATTTTCGTAGCTCTGCATCTCTTCATAGGATGGATGCGTGACGTCAGTGGTGGGTACGACGGAGCATTCTGGGTAATATCAGCAGCCTACCTGTTGGGAGCTTTGGTATCTCTGCTTCTACCACTCGTCGATAAACTGGTGAAAAGGAGGCGCTCCAGTATGCAGACAGATGATTCATAGCTGTGCTGAGTGTATAACGTAAATTAAACGTATAATATGACAAAGATCTTGTAATACACAAACATTTACAGACCATGAAATTTACAAACGAAATAATGATGGACCGACATAACGGAAGATATTCAAAACTAGGTCACACTGAAAGCTGCTCCCAATAATCGTCTCAGTTTTACATGATTTGTTGCAGAGTTTATACGTAAAACGTTTCGTGTTACAACGATGAACTATTTATAGAAATATGAAATTACACTATCTAAATTGAATCCTTGAAGGATGTTTACAATGATGCCTTTAGCGAAATGTAAATTAACATTCGTAGCATACAGAACGTACATATAACTTGCCAGGGATAGGTACAGCCTTTTTACATTACTTGTTGATGTGTTTGGCTTGAGAATTCGTTAAATACGTAATGTACTCAATCCAAACAGTGTAATGTTAAACCCATTTATATTTTTCCAAGATAGATCAACATTTACAAACGTATGTAGATGGTAGTATACGCGTGTGCTTTTATTTGGAATAGGACGATTAAATGTTAATTTTCTGTGTCAGACCCATGTTTTGGAATGTACACTGTCACCATGTGCGATCGTGACCTCAAATTACATAGCTCTGCGTGTGTTATCGACCCAGCATGGTAACTATTCGGGTGACGTCGACAGAACGACCGCCATAAGATGGCATGAGATGTAACCCACACCATGGCTGGAATTACGCACTAAATTTAGCATGATTGAACGACTGGTGACGAACGCCTGTGTGCGGGCTAGTCTTCGCGACCTGGATGTCTTCAGTTCGGGACCGAAGTGTTCGGTGATCTCTCGAGTACCGGCGTTTCATCGCGGGGAGGCTTGGGGACTTCGGCGTGTGTATCTCCGTTGGGACATGTTGTAAAGAAGACCACGGGGTCGAGGTTACTTTCAGTGTGGAAACTTTTTACGGCGTGGCTGAAAACCGATCGAGTGACCGCTGAAGTTTTACAGCTGCCAAACGTCGACGGAAAGTTTCCAGCACCAGCTTAACCATGGAGACTTCGGAGTCAAACGTCGCTCTCACTCGCGTGACTTCTTCTGAAAGCGACACGGATGGATTCCGAAACGCAGCCTTCAATGTTTCGCTCGATAACGTGAACGCTCCGGACAGCTCGCCAGGGCAGGCGGTACCAGGAGAGGTAAACTGTGAAAAAACCAAACCATGTTATGCGCGCAAGAGAGTTTCTGGGGCGATCATTCTTCTCTTGCTGATTTTGACCATAGTCGGTATAGCTTTAGTGCTAAGTCTGGCATCAGATCGCCAATCAGACCATTTTGTACGGACATCTACCATCGAAAGTACGTCGCGAGGAGACACAGGGGAGCTCTCAGCCACAACAATCACTCCAATAGAACACGAACTGGAAGCCCTGTGGTCTAATCCTAGGTTGCCAGATTCAATCGAACCGAACATGTACAACATCGAATTAAAAATCGATTTACGAGGTAAAAGATTTCGGGGCTCGGCGGAAATATTCATAACATGTGAAAGTTCAACCAGGGTGATTTTGCTTCACGCGTATGGCTTGTATGTGGTGAGTAACTCTATATCGATCACAAACCTGAACACGGGGGGAAATCTCACCATCGCTGACATTCGCCCAAATGACGAATTTCAGTACTACGCGATACTTACAAACGAGAGTCTAGAGGAGAATAACGAGTATCTGTTGGCGTTCGGGGACTTCGGTTCACCGATGGACGACGTACATGAACGTTCGGATGAAGCAATTGGACTGTACCTCACAACTTATGACAGGGGGAATGGCTCTGAACATTCAACTGGGTGAGTTATTCCATACGATCAACATAATTTACTTCTCCCTGATCACCCCTGTCACATGGATTAACCCCATTTGTTAATTCAGAAACGTTCACGAAGACCTATGGGGTTGACAAGTCAAAATATTCGATTCGGCGTTGAATGCTGAAAAAGGTAGTATGCGCCTCGAAAATGAAACACTTAAATTTGTGCTCCAATTTTCCTCAAAATCTTTCAACCATCCTCTTGCAAAATCACGAATAAAAATTGAGGGTCACCGCGCAAATTTTGGCACTAGAGAAACAAATTACCCAAGATTTACCGATATCTGAAATTCAAAATGCTCCCCCCCCCCCCCGTGTAAACTCTATGAAGGAAAATACAATTTTTGATTTTCGAAAAACTGAGACGGTGAAAAGTTTTTTTTACAACAAGAACTTTAAAATGAACCCCCGGAAGTGGTAGATCAGAAAAGAATTGTAAAAGTTTGGCGTCTGAATATCTATCCTCAAGGCGCGTTCTACCTGAAACTCACTGCCCCTACAGAAACGATAGAAATGTATACATCGAATTTAACTTAATTGAACGGTGTATACTCTGAACTAGAAGTATTATGCGTTCACAAATACATTTACAAAGTGTAGTTTGTAACTCAGTAACTGATGACAGACGTTTTATTTATGAGGTACGGCTGTCGAGAATAGTTTACAAATTCAAGGAACGTTAGTTATCTGACCTCGGAGATCTGCAACGGGATATGGCTTACACTTTACATGAGTTCCCCCAATCGAAACTACGTAGCCATCAGTGTGTGGCCACCCGTGCATCGATGGCAGGGCAAAATCGATTAGATGACGAATGTACACAAAATTCATGCCATTTAATAAATAGATAAATTAATCAATACCGTATACATCAGTATCACTTTTGCGTAAGCGCTTCGACAGAATGTGTGAAGATCAAACTCCAGCCTGCTTCATTTTTAGCTCACATTTGGTTTTACCAATGTGAGTTTATCGTATAGGCTGAAGTCGATGGCGTCTGTATGTATGTGTGTATGTATGAATGTATGTATGTATGTATGTATGTAAGTACAGTATGTCCGTCAACATCAAAAACACGCAAACCGCTGCACGTTTCAGCTTGGTATTTGGTGTGTGGATGCATCCTGGGCTATAGATGGGATTTTGTTCAAATGAAGTCTGCATTGCCAAAATTATGCAAATGAGCTTACAAAATGTGAAAATGGTTAAGAATTAATAACTCAAGAACTGCTTTTTTGATTGCTTTGAAAATTTGTGTGTAAGTACCTTAGGTTAACCTTATACAGTTTTTTGAATATTGTGAAGATATCCTTAATTTTGTATTTTTGCTGAATCTTTTTGTGATTTTTCTCATTTTCAGAAAAAATTCTTCTTCTCTGAAACCGCCGGCCCAATCGCTCTCAAATTTGGGTTGTCTCTTTGCAAGGGTGTTACTCTTCTAATTTGTGGAAATTATGACAAAATTGGGAAAATTACTATTTTTGTGCAATTTTGTCGTTTTTGGTCAAAAAATCTAGACAGTGTTTCCTTTTTAAAACCCCTGGACAGACAGCTTTCATATTTCGTACACAGACGTACAGAGATGACAATAGTTAGATATGTGGATATTGTCCTGAAATATAAAAAATTGTATTTTTAAGACAATATTGTCATTTTTGGTCAAGAAAACTTTATCTCAACATTTACTTGTTTGATAACTTTGTAATTTGGTATAAAGTCCCGAAAGATGTTATTAGATAAATTTTCTGTTCAAATTGTTCAAAATTTGTATATTTTAGGTACTTTTCTCAGTTTGTGACCTTAAATGACTTATACTTACCCAGGATATGTTGTGAGACAATTTTGAAGGCTGTGAACATGATTTTGTCATATTTGATACCAATTTGTAGGAAAATTTGATCCAGAAAACAAAGCTGAGGTGATTTTTTTTCATTTTGGACCAATTTTTGCAACTTTTCTATGTAAGACATACAAAAACTGATGAGAAATTTGGATCCAGGATAATTCCAGATGTTGTAATCACCACCCACAGTGGAAGGCATTTCACTATCTGTAACTAACTTAAGTGCTGTTTACATTAGAATGATAACACTCATGGCATTAATTAAAAATCTCCAAGGTTGTAAATGTACTTCCTGTCATTTGGTCTTATGTAATACCAAGGGGTGGAACATTTGATATGCAGGAGGGGGTAGGGTTTAGAAGATCAATGATGTAGCATTAATTTTTTACCAGATCCCTTGTGCATTTTTTGCCCACTCCCACCTTTTCTTTTTATCAAGCCTTCTCTGTTTTTTGTTGTTGACATTTGCTTATGTATTTAGGATCTGCTTCTCCCATTGCTATAGAAGTTGATATGCATGTTCCTAAAGATGACCTCCAGTACCTAAGTTGGAGACCTTATTTGCTTTTGTCATTCTTGTTTTTCCTGGTTTAAATATTTCTCGAATGGACCAATTCAAACCGAATGTGAGCACATAGTGTCCTTGACGGTATTTTTATAGCAAATATCGTTTCCATTTGTCAAACATGAACACATACACATCAATAAGCCTTCTTGTTTGATTTTAGGGTCATTTGTCACGCCAGTGTATTTTCTTTTTTAACGTATAATCTTTAATTTTTGTTAAGCGAGGTGTTGCGCACACTAAGACTTTGTTATTTATTTTTTTAGATCTTTATTATTAAGCATATATGAGCCAAACATACAGCGTTTTGCTCTAAGCCTAAAAGTCTCCTTTTTAGATGTGCATTCGGTGAGAAAGTACACATCCACAGTACACTGTGGATTTCATGATGGTGAACGTTGTATAATGCGTTTCGGGCTTTTATAAATACGTAAGGTCCTAGATAATTAGACGTGAGAGTTTTTATACATTTTTAAACGATTACCATATTTGTAGACATAATCAAAATACATGTCTATTCAAAAATGTAATGATTGTTTCATAAAACCGTCAAATTTCAAAAGAAAAGCGAAGTTCACTGTGCAAGTCAGCGACTGTGCATGCAGCGTAACTTGCCCGATTTACAAATTCATGATGTCCGTTTTTCATAAGGCCTTAGAGATATGTGTGATTCCGCGAACATGCATTCAGGTAATAGGATAGCTCGGTCGGGAACTTATTTGATATTTTTAATGGTATGAGACCCATCAAAAACAACGGAAAAATGTTTTCGTTCCGATAACGCGAGCCAACATGTACGTGCTTAAAATGAACCAACCTTTAACATTTTGAGCATTTTTATCAATAATATATTATTTTTCAGACTTTGGCGTAGGATACAACTTTCTATAGTGTCGATTTCAAGTATGAATAACTGGCAATATCATAGCACATTTAAGGTAGAGCGCGCCTCGGGACAGATATTCGAGCTTTCAAACTTTTGTCAAGTCTGATCTATCACTTGTGGAGGTTCATTTTAAAGCTCTGGGTGAAAGAAAACTTTTCACCGTCTTAGTTTTTCGAAAGTCGAAAATTTTATTTTCCCCTTAGACTTAACACAGGGCTGTCGGCCATTTTGAATTTTAAATATCTGTAAATCTTGGGTACTTTGTTTCCCCAGTACCGAAATATGCACGGTGACCCCTAATTTTTATTCTGGATTTTGAAAAAGAACGGATGAAAGATTCACTGAGGAAAGTTCGAGCAAAAGTTTAAGTCTTTCACTTTCGAGGCGCATATCACCCTAACCCAGCCTGTTTCTAGTTTTGCGGAAAGGAGGGAGTTGCCTTGAGTGAGTCTGGGATTACAATCAAAGATACGGGTTGTCAAAGATCCCGGCCATAATGAGTAACCCAGACTATTCGTGTCCTCAATACAAAGCAGTTGTCGACATATATAATGCAATTTGCCCGCGACAATCAAACGTCTGCTGACACTTATTATAGTCTGGTAGAACTTACTGGATAACGGTAATGGGATTAACTATCATCGTAACGATGTTCACTCTATGGCTTAAATTTAACTTCAACCCTACTATATTATTAAGGTTAACAAATTGCAAAATCACATGGATCTCTGGTTACGCCGACAAGGCGTCTGCGCATCAATAATAGACAGGTTTGGCTACACGTTTTACGTAAACGTGAACGCGTAGGATTCACGTTGGCGTATACACGTTCACGTTCAAAAATCCGTTTGGCTGCGCATTACATCACCCGTTCGTGTGGCACGCGCAAGAAATGATTCGGCTCGGCTTGGATCCGCGTAGTCTGTTTCCGTATCACAGGGATATAGCTCAATAGTTATCCGGTATGCCGCGAATAGACGAAGAAATTTCACATAAAAATGACGAAAATACATAAATATCTTTGTGGATGTCACTACCATATATCCAACTTACAATGTGCATGAATGATTCACAGTTTATATGATGTTTTGATACCTAAAGATGAGAATAAATTTACACGTTTACAAATTACGTGAAAACAGCCGTCTCCACGTAAATACGCAACGCCGGCTCCGTGTACGTGAAGAATGTACGCACAAGTCGATGACATCATCGCAGAAATTTATGACGTTACGCGTTCACGTTCACGTAAAACGTGTAGCCAAACCTGTCTAATGTAAGATTGACAACACTTTGCGATATTGAGAGTATCAAGAAATCTTACTATTTGTCTCTCAAGTAAGTTTAAACAGAAATGCGTCTTGTTACTTTAAAGGGAACGTAGCTTTAACTTATTCTACTCTCGAAATTGTGAATCGTGTACAGTGTACAATATTGTCAGCTCAAGAATTCTAGGACTTGTCCAGATTAGAATTCAGTAGACGACAACAACATCGGACACAGTTCACATGCAAACGTTATTGGCAAACTAAAGGGAAACAGTCGTCGGAACTACGCCTGTGCGAGTTTCTTGTTTACAAACAATGTATTTCGTGCACGATATCTAGATGCACCTTATCATCATAGCTGCAACATTTAAATTATATGATGTAGATTATGACAGACATGATATAACTTTCATCAATCACCATCGTACGTTGGATACAGTGTTTACATTGGTCGTATGGGACCCATACGACCTTTGAACGCAGTTCCGACGACTGTATCCCTTTAAACAGTTGATATTTCAACATTATTTTTGAAGTAAAGCGGGGAACATTATGGCACAAACATAAGATAAACATTTTAAAATACATTGAAAAAAGTCACTGCTGTTGTGGCTTTCGGTTTAATGCTAAATAAACATCAGTAAAATATGGAAACGGAATAAAGTCTATTTTAATTGGTGCCAGCAAATGTCAAAAAATTCAGCAAACTTCCGACGGTAAACAGTGTCACATTTTTATAACTGCAATTATTAGTTATGAAACTCGTCCCACGAAAATGGACAAAGGACAAAAGTATGCATTCAACTGAATTAAATTGTTTCACGGTAAGTGGGAGTAGGTCAAGTTCACCTTTACTTTTATGTTTAATTTTATTTAGTTTGATCCTGTGATTTTCTGATGGTAGGCCTGTCAGACATGGGGCAACTCTTAAATTAGACACGACCTAGATGGTCGCCATATTGCTTTATTACAAGTGATCGTCTTCTAATGTTACCATCAAATTAAATACAGCTGTACTATCATGTGTTAAACATACCTTCTCTTCATGCATTTTGTCTTTTAGAACCATGATAGTCTTATAAAATCAGTGAATCATTTTTAATGATCCCGTACGATAAGAAACCTCTTGTACCTATTCAAGAATGTACGACGAACAACAAACATTGACAACGTGTATCAGCATTATGCAACACCAGTTACTGCGATACTTACTTTGCTGTTTACCGTAATTAATCAATGCGTCAGTGACTTTCAAACGTGTCGTGATACCCAAGCTAATCGTTTGTTTTGTACGTGGATTGTGTCCGTCTATACGCTGAGTTGCTGTACCTCGGTGAAACGCACTGTAAATAACTTTATTCTCAGACGTAAAATTTACAAATGACAATTCATCGTCAGGACTAACAAAGACCTGGATATTCAAATGACATCGTGGAAGCGTCATGTCAGCTTAGCAAACAACACTGGAAAACAGAACAACGGTTCTAACACAGTTTTATTGAGAAAGACAGCATCACTGAGATAAGCTTTACAAATCGTTTCTTATGAACTTTCATTTACTGCCCTTGACATGCACCAATGTTATTGATATCATAATATATGGTCTACAGTATGATTAACTGTTACTGCAGGTCAGATTTCACATTAATTGCTACGTGACCTTTTCGGCCCACTTAATGGCCTAGTTCTTGGTAATGTCACTAGGTCACCGATGAGATCAATCAAAATATGCCAGGGTAATGCATCAGTTCATATACAACTCATTCACAATATGTGAAATCCCATCAGTGAAGGAAGACACGTCAACATATTGAAATGTTCCTCTTCTTTATCTATTAGAGTTTTCCTGTTCAAGTGTTTCCCTTAGTGGTCTAATGTATAGCAGTCAGAAATCTTCGTGTTATATGGTGAATAATGTGAATTTGCATGAAGTTATGATCTTAAATATGACGTGCTAGAGACAAACTGGACATGCGTGTATGCAGAGTCTGAGACAGACAGACAGATAGACAGATATCGATCGATCGATCGATCGATCGATCGATCGATAGATAGATAGATAGATAGATAGATAGATAGATAGATAGATAGATAGATAGATAGATAGATAGATAGATAGATAGATAGAGAGATAGATAGATAGATAGATAGATAGATAGATAGATAGATAGATAGATAGATAGATAGATAGATAGATAGATAGATAGATAGATAGATAGATAGATAGATAGTAGAGAGAGAGACATAAGAATGATGCAAGAAAGATTTATCTTTTCTGGTTTTAATCAAAACACAAACTTACGAATTATTGTCGCATCGTTCAAGATTGTATTTGCATGTCTGTTCTGAGTTTCTAAAAGTATGGATTATATTCCATGCGCTTTTAGTAACAGTGATATCAAATGTTACTCTGTTACAGTTGTCCTGACCACAGGATTATAGCAATAGGGAGGCAACTTACAAGTGTAGTTACTATGAACTACTACATGATCGTTTGTTTAATATTATGCTGTGATTTGTAAAACTAGCGACTTCAGTAATGGCAATGGTTAAATATTCCAGGGTTTTAAATGAAATATCATAGTCAAAATTAATAAAATCAAATAAGGTAACCTTTTCACAAAAAACACCTTCCTCCCCACCCCAGGGGACTGTCCCCTGTACCCTGTGATCAAGATCGTCTCTTCTACTTCTTGCACATTCTGAATTTTAAATATTTCACCACCACGATTTTGCTAGCGCCCACTATTGTCAATATGAGTGTAGATCTGTTTATAGGTCATTGGGATTAAGAGGTCAAATGAGGTTATATATATATATATATATATATATATATATATATATATATATATATATATATATATATATATATATATATATATATATATATATATATATATATATATATATATATATATATATATATATATGCACACACACTGCCAAAATCGTGACCATTGCACTGGTATTGTTTCCATGCAAATTGATGGCGGTCCTTCCATATGCCAAACTAAATCAATCCAAACCTTCATGAATAATATACGATTGACGGTTTCGAAACCAGCGGAAATTATGAAACCTGATGACTGATAACATATGGTTCTCTTTGTAAATGATCTGCGGTCAGTGAGTAGTAAAATAAAAGTCGGCTAATAAATTGCGGTGTTAAATCATCTGCTGGTTGCATTCAATATTAATACAATTTAGCAGACGACACGTAAGAATGTGGTATCACATTCCTGTTAAAGAAACATCTATTTCCGTTCATACAAGCTTGTACTCTTCCTGTTTAAGAAAACTTTGCTTTCTAATCCGACAACCTTTGACAAGCCTTTTTTTGTATATGCGCCCTCACAGGCTGTATTTTAATCACCGGTGCAACGAGTGAACGGCTTTGGCCTTGAACTTCTTGTACTTCAACATTTGTTCTTGTCAGTGATCAGCAGGGTAAGGCTAAGCGTTACCATAACACTTCAGCTATAACTGACCGTTCTTGTCATGAATTCTCATTAATTGCCAATGACAATTAATGTCAACAAACTAAATAAACGAAAGGATCACCAATGCTTGAGGTCACTTGTATCTCTCACATAGTTTGGCTAATTTTCTCCCTAGAAAATTAATTTTTTTTTTTGGATTATAATGTTGTATTAAAATCTGCCGAGACTCATGGGATTACTAAAGTCGTGCACACGTACCGAGTTTGAAAAGCTAGTCGTACAATACATTTATGAGCCACTATAAAAATGAGCATTTTATTTTTGCAGTTTTACAGTTTTCTTCTCGGTTGAAGAATCGGAACGGAGGGGGTACTATTCTATTAACTGTCGTCTGCATCAAATGGCGGGAAGAGAACGCGCCCTCTCCATGGTTTGACGTCGAGTAAAAATTTCCACGGTGCCTTGGATTCCAAGTTAATGTTAAAATACCAGTATTTCCCGCCTACTCATCTACTAGTCACACTATCTCATTGAGTATGCTATGCCCTTCATAACAAAATATTGCATTTTCAATCGATGAGGTCGGTGGTCGAGTCAGTGATGCGAAAAAGAAAGTGGTAAATCTATGGAGGGAGCAAAAGATCTTGACATTTTTTGCCTATAATTTGAAACACAACACTGGTATCAAAGCAAACGTACGCCTGAGAGTGCATCACATATTCCGCTCTATCGGAATTTATTTGAACGGAATCACGCCACCCTTATTTTTGTTACTGTCAACAGTGTGAAGCCAGCAGTTGGACTAAAACTCCTTTTAATGATATAATAACGAATCTGTCACATTTGCATGACAATGTTGGCTATTATCTATTCAAAAGTACACTTCAAATATGTAATCAATTAATCGTGATTACTCATCAATATCGTAATTGATATAATCTTTGGGTTTATAATAATTGTGTGATATTCAAAAATCGAATGTGAAACTTCGTTGCCCCCATGACTATGAAGGATATGGTGCATTCAAATTTCTTTTACTCATGAATGAAATTCTAAAAACTTAAGACATCGTAAACAGTTTAAGACGATACACAGTCACTGTTGTATGTTGTAGTAGAAGTAATATCCCGTTAGCCTCCAAGCACACCAAAATTGTCAATTTTCAATGGCTTTTAAGGGTCACTTGCAAATAAAATATACATCTTAAAGAAATTAAGCATACAGTTCGACTCGAACGATTTGTATTGAAGAAATACCATAAAAAATATAAAAGCTTTTGCTGGACCATGCAATTTACTCAGATACAAGTGTTCTGTAAAATAAGTACTGATAAAGAGGGCGCCATTACCTGTCCAAATGATAAAATAGGAACAATAAAAACAAACAAAAATGTAAAAGATGTATAGGTTGATATGATACAATAGTAATTGAAAAACAAACATTCACTGCACATTAGACAAACTAATTCAAAAGAAAGATTCAAGCTACAAATATGTCACAATTTATGACTTTTAAAAACAAAAATAGTACAAGTATGCGATGTGAACAGCTAAGTGTGCCTTGATACTAGAAAAATTGCATCATGTCGTCTGGAAGGCAAATGGTCTTCTGCCTCGAGGGTATATAGTCCCTTGTTTTGGCTAAAATGTTTTCATTGTATGCCTTTTTTGCATAGTTTTCATTCCAATTTTTTTTGGTTTGATATGCAAATGACAATTATATGCTTTATTTCCATCACAGACGAAAATCCGTAAAAAATAGAACGATTTTAATCGTCGAACGGCGCATGAATACATTTCAATCACTGTAATGCGATTTATCAATTTTTCTTGCATGATTTTGTAAATCACCAGATTCCATATATCATGTAATTTGGTTGTTTCTTAATCCCAAAGTTGTCAAGATGTGAATGGTTCCGATTGACTTTCGGTCAAATGATGACTATGCGGCCCGCTATATCACCAAGAAGTTATGAATGAATAGTACGCCACGTTCGATATGCCAGGCACATACAGCTATTATTCTTCACGAAAGGATAAACTTGACAGCAAGATACAAGTACACAAACTGAATTGTCAAAATTTTCAGTACTTTTCGGATCAAAACCTTGGTTAACCTAACTTCCAACAGATAGAAAGAGCTTAAGATCAACTCCACTGCTGAAACTCTATTTTTAAAGCGTCAGGCCGTAGCATTTAACTTCTAATGGGTAAAATGAAACCTGTTTGAAACATAACTTGCAAATATGTCAATAGGTCGATAGTGCATGTAACGACACACACACACACACACACACAACACACACACACACATAAGAAATGTACAATTAATGCTTGAACCCGTATCTCTTGACTTTCCATCTGAAGTGAACTTGAGGTTTAAAATCAAAAGTTAACATGGAGATGCAAAAGGTGGACAAAATACATATTCGATTGGAATGGCGATTGCTTCATTGTTTTCTCTCAGGCATATTTTATTGCCAGGCGACAAGTCTATATGTGAGTATTCAATCGTGCATTGCAGTTATAGATAACAGCTAAAAATACAGAAGTCGTATGCCTCCCAATGTAGAGGTGGCTAAACCTTGTAATAACAAATGCTATCCATAAACATCGTCACATAAAGAGGCATGAACACAACTATTGTATCGGGGTATTCACGGACTTGTCAATCGGAAAGGAGACATTTTTGACAAACGTAAATGCGTTTTTGGTCTGCTGTCGGTGCGAGTCGACAAATGCGTCATGTACGCGTATTTGATAGGTTTGGAGTCGAACGAAGAAGAGAGATTGGATGTAAGACAGTAAAAAATGACCAAATGACTCTGTGTTCATTCCTTGACTCACTGTATCATGAAATCGTTATCAGTTCTGAGGGAGAGAATTGGCCGTTAACGCTGAGTTATGCTTTTAATGGCTATATAATGTTGCAAACGGCTTGACTAAAACAAATAGCAACATTCAGTGTTTTGGGGATCATTTAAAAGAAACCGTTGCTGCTAATCCGATCCTGCGTCTCATTTCGCAATTCTTGGTACTCCCTGCCTCGTGAATGTGAGGCGGCGTCGATGTAGTCGCTCCACTGGTCGTTAAATGCACTAGAAGGCATTGAAATCAACGTAGCAATCAAGGAAGGATAAACTCTACATTACTTAGTCATGACTCCAACAAAACGTATTCATTGTTTTTCCGCTTCTTCCATATAACTGATCGCTCGGATGGAATGCGACAAATGAGCTTCGATTGGATGACGGTCATTGCATGAATGTTGGAGGGCCGGCAAACTGTGCTCCAAGCCTTGTCTCGTACGCTGAATGCATAGGTAACGACCGACGTCTGTCAGCTCTGGGCACCATGGCGAACTCACCGACGCAAACCCAAACCCACCTGGCTAACAACTTGAACTACGCGGACAAAACGCCGAAGGAAATTGAAGTACATATAGCTGGCTATTCCACGCACTCTACCGGACTGTACCTTAGCAAGTACAAAGCAGCGTTTCTCGCCATTGCTATTTTACTTCTTTGCCTGGCGCTAGTGCTGTTAGTCATTTTCGTCATTAAGCGTCCGGAGTGCGACGACGTGGCGACCGTCACCGAAACGCCAGTGACAGCGGCAGCGGTCAAATCTGGACCGCTGTGGCAGAGCTGGCGCCTGCCGACGTCCATCACGCCCAAGTTTTACAAACTAGAACTGCAACTATTTATCGAAAAACGGGTTTTGAGAGGATACGTCGAAATCACTTTTGAGTGCGTTGAAACGACCAAATTTATTCTTTTACAAAGTGACAACATCGAAGTCACCCAATACAAGCTGGAAAGTCGGCGAAAAAGAAACCCCGACACGCCGGAGATCGTTGGCAAACCTACATATTCCGTTGCTTTCTATTACGTCATTTTCAAACTTAACAGCAAACTTGTCGAGGGAGAGGAATATATTCTACGGTTACATTTCAGTGGATCAATCGGCGACAGTAACGGGTACGGAATTTACCAAACAAATTATATCGATGACAAGGGAAAGCTAAGGTAAGCCTGTCTCCGAGATGAAAAAAGCAATTTTCAATAAATATATCGTTGAACTTTCATTACTACCCAGGAAGGTTTGATTGGCCTTGCAAACCGTATCCCAATGTCCAATCATCACGTTTCTTGTCAACTAAATATTTGTAAGCAAGGTCATTCGAGGCAAAACAATCATATTATATTATTAGTTTTGGAAAAAAAACATTAACAAATATTGTAAAAGATTGCCGTACTAATAGTACATGTGACGTATCTGATATCACTCGTCAGTAACAATATTTTCCAGTTAATAATATGCAACATTAATAAATGCAACATGCTTCCATTATTTTGTTACTTTTGTAAAAATGTATGATCGGATTAAGATGACATAAGAGAGTGAATGACACTTTTGACGAAATATAAATATTTATTCCCAGATTTCAGTTTGTAAAGACCCATAATTTGTTAACTAGCATATCAGGTACTTTACGAATCTTGAATGACATTAGGGATTTTCTGTCACGTTTACATGATACCCATGAACAGAAGAAAAACTCCAAGTATTACCCTCTTCGAACTCATTGTTCTATATTCGTGTTAAATATATGGCGATATGGAAACCCCCTGCTGACACAGCCCCACATAGAATTCACTTTGCGGTTACTGAATTGTAAACATGTGTCTTTGGGTCCCTATAGTTTGAAGATTTAAAAAACGTATGTGCCTATGATATACAGTACACCTGACAGAAATTTATATCTCAAATAAACTACAATAATTAACATCGAATTGAAAACCAAAAGTTAAAAAGATGTTGACCTTTATGACCAGATTTGCTGTTTCTGGTAAATCTGCGTTACGAATCTAACTAATATTAATCAATGTAAGGAACCGTTTTTTTTCTCTGACACCGTCCGAGAAGTTTTACAATACTTTCTCATCACATGTTCTGTGGATTAATTTTGAAGCCTATTGACAAATAGTTTTGGAGGTCTTCTTATATTATAACATGAGAAATCACTTTTCTCCATAGAGATAACATAGGGTAAAGCGGCGATGTAAAATATAAAATGTGTATGAACTTGCATATTTACATTTAATTAATTTTTCCCCCAATTCCAAACTTTGCAAGCTGAATCAAAATTTTTGTTTTCAGTTTTTAAATCTGAAGGATTAGTCAAAGTTTCGTTGAGGAAAGTTCTGGACAAACATTTTAAACTTTACGTTTTGAGTCGCGTGTTACCGTAATAAGCAAAATCGTTAAAGACTTGATAATATTATTTCACCCATAAGATCACCATATAATTTCATTTAATGTATCTAAAATTGCCATGTATTAGACCCAGCCTGCTATTTAGATTTCTTTAAATTTTGTTGCACAAAAGCGCGTCAATCGCCATCAAGTTGGTGTGCGAGTGAGTGTCTATTTTTTCAGCAATTAGACCCTTGAGTAGTGTACTTTTAACCACTCGAATCAATCCAACGTCCAGTGATAAAAAGTTGTTTAATCAGATAGGTCCTTTACTTCAGTAATCGATATCCAATCAGGTGAAGTTGATGATTTTGTCGACCAATGACCTTTGCTTTGAAGGCACAAAGTCAACATTCTCCAAATTTCAGTTCAAAATTGAACAACTTGATGTACGATCGATTTGGAAAAATACTCTCTTTTCAGGATGGAGAGATAGTGTACCATAAAAGTCATTTACAAGTGTATGTTTGTTTAAAATCAGCACAGTTAAGCATGCAATAATATACGAACTGATAGACCGAGGAACAACTCCGTGAGAGGTATCCCATAAAGCCTAGCGGGAATAATCATGTGCTTTTATAAAATGGGAGGCTGAAGGAATTGGCTTGTCAGGGGATTAATGACCCGGGATTGTAGACAGCTTATCGCTTGATTGAATCCAATACAAAAACAGTAATGGACAATGATGATTTCAAATATACATCCGAATGTAACTACCTCGTACTCTTAATCTGAAAACAGAGACGGAGAAATGAAAGTCGAAAGAATAATCATTATGTTGCCGAAATTATGCGGTTAATATTCTTGATGTAGACGGAAATGAGTGCATGAATTACTGAGAGTACTGGCAGGCAACGTTTTTGTTTCTGTGTTGGGGAATTACTTTCGCTAGAGATAATAGCCACGTAAATGGTGATTGGAATGACTTGGCCAGCGTTTTTCCATTACCCAGAAGCTGTATATATACAGTTGAAGTTATCCAAGATAGAAAGCATTAGCCAGAAGCAAAACGAGAACATTCAGGAATCTATCTGTCGAATCATGATATGGACTTTATTGGGAATTCGCATTACAACTCCAGTGTTAATTACATTTACAAGATATGTCTGAACGTTACACGACATGCAGCAAAGAAACCAATAACACCAAATATATTTGAATTTGATTTCTATTACGAGTACTTTCGAAACAATTGCTGTTTCCTAAATGTGCTCCGCTTTAAATACGTTTGTGCCATCCTCAGACACTATACATTTTAACTGTCAACAAAAGATTTGGAGTCAACGTGAACTTTGGAGTCCTGTCACGTCAAAGCTTACGCTTGTTGCCGAATTAAATAATTAGCATCGCACTTCTCACCTCCACGGTGAACGCATCGGGCATTTTCAATAGCCATCACAGTCTAGAAGGCATCCCATCTTTGGTCCATTCCTTCATATCCCTTTGACCGATCTGTGAATTTTTACAATGTGTGCTGCATGTATCTTTGTAACTACAGTGATTGTGAGGCGGGCCATGTTATAACCAATGAATCATCGCCTTCCGGGTACCTTTTTTTCTCTAATAATTGTCGATGCCTTTTTTATCCCCTTGTGTCACGTGTTTATCTGACTGACTCGGATGAGACTGGGCGTCTTCGAAGACTGGTGCTTCACACCTTTACAGCTCCATAAGAAGCAACTCTTTTGTAATTGCCAGCTTTATTGTTCTCTCTGTAAAAGACGATTTGTTGATATGCCGAAATGCCTCATGTTCAATTTGCAAAAATCACATGTATGTGCACGATGTCGAATGTTATCGCTAGCAACTGAATTTCTGTCCGCAGTTGGATTCATATACAAAAACAAATCAATTTATTATGCATGATGCGTTTCTTTGTTATGCTTATACTCTGTTTTTAAACATTTTAAGGAAAGAAGAATTGTTATAAAACAAAGATAATGATTTTTCTTCAAACTGTTACAATTCTGTATTAAAATAAGCTATAAATGATTGTGAACGTTCCTATACAACTTGTTTTGCTATCTTCAACACTCGTGTCACGTGGCACTCACTGAAAGATCGTGAACTACAATAGTTTGCGTCTCTCCACGGGCCTTGTACCGCACGGTATAAATGACACCATGAAGTAGGCGCCAAACGTTTCACAATTCGATCGTGAGTTCCTTCAACGACGTCAAGGCTATGTGTCATCCACGTGGGTTGTGTTGTACACCCAAAGTCATATGGTGAGCAGCCGTTGTTGACTAGCTATATGCAGTATCCTCAAGTTGTCAGGTTCAACAGTGGACAATACATGGCTTTGGGAGTACCACAGCAAAGTGCATTGTTAGACAGGGTAACGATAATTGGCTCTTGGTGGACACATTACAGAACATCTAAAAATTGTTATGATTTGCCTCAAAATTATTATGATGTGTCATTTACGCTCCCATTATTTTTCTAACAAACAGAACAAAGGGAGTGGTTAAGGGGCAGACTTTTACTATAGTTTAACATATGTTTGGTGTCAAAACATGCTTTATTCTCGTAAATGAATTGTTTATATTAAGGAATAAAAGAATCAAAGAATGGAGTCTGCATGTTTTATACTTTCACAGGTTAATAGCAGCGTCATTCCTTTCTCCTGTGGCCGCAAGACGAGTCTTTCCGTGTTTTGATGAACCCAGCTACAAAACTAACTTTAGCATCAGTATTGTGCATCGCCGTGAGTTCATCGCTTTATCAAATATGCCCGAGTTACCGGAACCGGAAGGTCGAGAGGAGCGGTCTGACGGTTGGATAACGACACATTTTCAAACCACGCCCAAAATGTCCACCTATCTCCTAGCCTTTATCGTCTGTGACTTTAACTCCACAGAAACGTACAAATCAAATCACGGGAGAGTAGATGTAAGTAGATCTGAAAATATTTGTCACGTGACCAAACTATCCGTCATTCCTAAAATCCGATGACAATGTATAAAAGGTAATAAATACATGTACTTGAAAATGAACTATTTTAAGACTGGCATGAACAAGGGTGAAATTTACTGCAAGAATGAAATGGAATTAAATTCTTTCATCCGTAGGTTTGACGATTAAATCACATCTGAGTTGCAGATAATGAATGCTTCTCATTATAGGGAGCAAAGCTGAGTCTTTTCCGGAATGAGTGTCCCAAAAGCTAGCACATACGTAAAAATAGTGACCATGTCACTGTTGCTCGCATATGGGTATCAAAACAAACTAACAAATGTTTGAAATTTAGAGTCAATGTCACTTTGCCCACATTTGATCACAAGTTGGCAAGCGCTTAAGCCAGAGTAGATCAATTTGGAGCTGCAAATAATGAGTGTTTCACATCCTATAGGGCGCAAATCTGAGGCCCTACCATACAGGTGCCCGTTCAAACAGCTGTATTCCCAAAGTAAACGGATCGAAACATACTTCGCTTTTCACTTGGTGAATATTTGAAGAAGCAAAGCAACGTCATTTTGTTTACTATAACCTCCTATTCCAGACAATGGGTAGGCATTTCAATTGTTAAGCACGCTATCGTTGTTCTCTGTTTTACTTAGTTCAGGGTATGGGCACGCGAAGGCGCGCTGGATCAGGTGCAATACGCTATGAACATTGGACCGAAGATTTTCACGTATCTTGAGTCTTATGCTTCGATACCATACTCACTGCCGAAGATGGGTAAGATAATAGGATGATCATATTATTCAAGAAATGATTGTTTTTCAAAGGGTTTCTATCTATCGCGTCATCAGCTCCTCACGACTATTTACCATTTGTATCATTGATTAAAGGTATACTGTCACCTATTTCAATTTTGCCACAGTTACCATGGAAAGAGAAAATCTAACCAATCAAAGATTTTAAGCGGGTGGCCGCTTTTTAAAATAGCGCCCTCACATGGGATTTTTAATACCAAGGAACGCTCTATTGACCATATATGGGCATATTTAGATTACAGGTGACTGTATACCTTTAATTTCATCTTCGTACTTGACGTTAACGTTGTTTTTGAAGTGCTGTGTAAGTTCGTGTGGTGGTGAAAAGACTTGATGCATCGATCTAGCTCAGACGACACAAACACTTTCTTCTCTGTCTCCCATAGATATGATTGCCTTACCGACACTCCTTGCATTCGGAATGGAAAACTGGGGCTTGAACACATTCAAAGAGAAGGCACTACTCTACAAGGAGGGGACGTCTTCAAGTAGAGATCAACAATGGATTGCGTTGATTATTGGCCATGAATTAAGCCACCAGGTAAACGAGGCAACATCTTCCAATCAGTTTTGCTCAATGCATACATGTCATCATTAAAGGTATACAGTCACCTTTAATCTAAATATGCCCATATATGGTCAAAGGGGCGTTCCTTGGTATTCAAAATGCCCATGTGAGGGCGCTGTTTTTAAAAAGCGGCCACCCGCTTAAAATCTGTGACTTGTTAGAGTTTCTCTTTCTATGGTAATTGCGGCAAAATCGGAACAGGTGACAGTATCCCTTTAACACCTACAATGGGATCATATAAGAAGATGGGTACAGTGTGCCGATTACATACACGATTACAAGAGAGCTTACTACATAGAAGAGTGGATATCACGTGTATACCGCGCGAAAACTATAAGTTCATGAGATTAAGTAACAATGTAACTCATATCAATGGACTAAACACAGTATCGGTTATGCAAATTTTCGTGATGTGACACTCAGTGTAACGCGTTGTGACAGAAAATATATTTTTCGATAGAGAAAATATCAAGATGGGCAACAAGAACGACACATACAGATCTGAATAATGGAACTGATCCGGAAACGATGACATGCTTTGATGGATTAGAAACAGAATTATTAATCATTTCTCAAGAAGGTGCGCGGGGAAAGTGCCAACAACCACATTGAATATTCGCAAACGCCAAATCCCATAGAAGAATGCCTTGGTACACATATTCTATATTCTAACACCAAGCTTTATAAAGGAACAAAGTTAAAATTATCTTTTCGATTTTTAATTTCTTTGCTCTGACTTTTGCAGTGGCATAGCAATTTAGTAACTCAAGCCTGGTGGGATGAGCTGTGGCTAAAGGAAAGTTTCGCGACGTTCATGGGACTGAAGGCTGTAGATCATGTACATCCGGATTTTTACATGGTAAATATCTCAGCGTGTCGCTGTATGTCCAACTGTGCGCTTGCATACGTCTTGCGCACAGGACACAATACCGCTTAAGACACTTTGGGATCTGCTGTAAAATGACGGCGAGTTTATTGTCTCAGTGCATTGTGTTTTAGTTGCTGCACCTCTTTCCAAATTTTACTCAGTTTTTTCCATCTAAGGAAGATGTGTTTACGGATTTACAAGTGCTTACCTTTTGGTTATTGTGAGACTCGGGTAGAAATCGTAGCTACAGAACAATCTTGCCTGTCTCAACAGAGAAAATCTTAACGATCAAAATGTGAAGCTGGTTAATCCATATGATGTCAACACGGTAAATCTACCAGTAAATCAAGTTTAATAAGACCCGATAACCAGTGTCGCGTTATTCATATTGAAAGTAAAAGTTCACCACTCCGTGTTATCCACTTTTTCGCAAGAGAGCACATTGATGACCTCCCCAATTAGCAACATTTGTGATAATTGTATCTTGGCATGATATTACGCTGAAAAAAACAAATTCAGCATAACAACGTAATATTGTAACATCTATTACTGATTGAACAAGGACTGTTGTATACTTTATTAATTTCTGATTATCATTTCTCTTTCAGACAGATCAGCAATTTTTAACCGACGATCTACACAATGTCTTCATTCTTGATTCGTTGTCTACGTCACATCCGGTTTATCAGAAAGTCAGCACGCCAATAGAAATATTTGACAATTTTGATATGATCGCTTATCAGAAGGTTAGTGATATGTTTACTTTACTTTGTTGCCAATTTCAAATACAAGTATACAAATATGCAATTCTCATTACGCAATGACGAGAAATGAGGCAATGTTGGAGCCAGGAATAATAGCTTAGAGTTAATCGAGCCTGGCCAAATTTTCATGAAATTTACATTGCAATATTTGTCTTAAAGGGCTAACTATGTCAATTGTTAGTAAAAATTCTATATTTTAAATGAAATAAAGATAAATATTCACACATGTTGGTTTTCACTAAAGAGATGCTGTCTTAATGATTTTTAAATAAATATCTTGTAACAATTGCACATTGTTTGACAATATGTGGTAAGTTGTTCCAGACTTTGGCACCCATAAATGAGATTGCAAACTGTGCTGCAGTTGTACGTACTTTCGATAAAGGCAAGTTTTGACCTAGTCTAAATTGAGTGTCATAACAATGATCAGCTAGTCTGAAGTAATCACTCAGTTTTCAATTAATTATTTTCATTGTTTGCCTAGTAGACTCATATGTATGTTTAAAATGTTGATATCTTTCAATACAATTTCAATATCGTCTTTGTTGCACACCTCTATCGTCTTACTCGAGAGGATTAAATCGAAGTCAATTGTCAAAGCTAGGAGAATGCACTGGGGAAAACAAATGTTTGCAAAGACTACAGTGTAAAGTTTAATACATTCAGATAAATACAGAATGACAGTAGGAGCTTATGGGATAAGTTGGTGCCAGCCGGTTCAACATTTTTATGTTTGCGGGAGGGGGCCATCAAAAGTTTGCCTGCCAACAGAGGGGGCCCTGAAAACTTTGGCGTACGTCGTAGGGGAGAGAGCATGAAAACAAGCCGATGTTCTCGTCCGCCCCCTCCTAATGCTCGTTCCCTTACTACTATTAGTATAACTTATGCAGAAACAGATATGAACTGAAAATGCTCACGTGTTCATTATATATTAGAGTTATGTGTAAATTTGAACCTTTGCCACATGTTTGCAACTTCATTGAAAGTATTATGATCAACATAATGAACAATATTCACCACCGATGAATTCTAAAAGGTCATGAAGTATACAAATATGTAATTAGCTGAAATGAAAATATTAAAGTTCTTTGACTGCTGTCATTGTATCACCACTTTATATAGCAAGTGTAATTACCTTTGGCCAAGTCCTTCAAGCCATATATGCCGAACTGTGAAAGCTCATTAGATATGCAAATTGTAAATTAGCTGACATGAAAATGTGAAATGACTTTCGATAATTTTTTAACCTGATATAATCATCAATGTTCATATCATGTTTTGCCAACTTTGATCAAGTGAATCTCAGAGGAAAGATCATTGAAAAAGCAAATTACGAATTGACTGAAGAAAAATTGCTTAATGACTTTCAATAATGCTGTATCATAGTATCTTTAATGTGTATAGCAAGTTTCATCAACTTTGGTCCAGTCAATTCAGATATATATCCCTAATTAGGAAAGTTCATTAAATATGCAAATTAGGAATTGGCTGAAGAGAAAATGCTTAATGACTTTCAATAATATTGTATTATGGTGTCTTTAATGTACATAGCAAGTTTCATCAATTTTGATTTAGTCAATTCAGATATATATCCCTAATTATGAAAATTCATTTAATATGCAAATTAGGAATTGGCTGAAGTAAAAATGTCTTTTGACTTTCAATAATGTTATATCACAGTATCTTTGATGTATATAGCAAGTTTCAACAACTACAATCAAGTTAATTCAGATATATATCCCTAATTAGGAAAGTTCATTAAACATGCAAATTCGGAATTGGCTGAAGTAAAAATGCTTAATGACTTTCAAGAATGTTGTATCATAGTAGCTTCAATACATGTAGCAAGTTTCATCAACAATGGTCCAGTCAATATCCCTAATTAGCAAAGTTCATTAAATATGC
Source organism: Ptychodera flava (assembly GCF_041260155.1). Taxonomy (NCBI): domain Eukaryota; kingdom Metazoa; phylum Hemichordata; class Enteropneusta; family Ptychoderidae; genus Ptychodera; species Ptychodera flava. Next base: position 23,097,974 of record NC_091937.1, on the reverse strand, counting down.
AAATTGGAAATTGGGTGAAGTTAAAATGCATAACGACTTTCAATGATGTTAAATTATAGTGTCTTCAATATACATACTAGTTTGGTAATTTTGATACAGTCACATCAGATATATATCCCCGATTAGGAAAGTTCATTAAATATGCAAATTAGCAACTATCTTTCATGTCATCCCTTAATGCTTCCCACTGCTGATATATCTTGGTGTGATCAACATTTGTAGCAAATCTCATCAAATTGTGTGCAGTCCTTTTTAATGTATATCCGTTTTTTCTAAAATCATTAATTATGCAAATGAGCAAAAGGTATGCAAGCCAGACCCACCAAAAACTAATCAGTTCTTGCCATTTGCAAACTGAATCTATGTACCAGATTTGATTCTGATCTGATCAGCCGTTTTTGAGATATGAAATCGGAACAACAGACAGACAGACAGACAGACAGACAGACACACAGACAGACAGACAGACAGACAGACAGACATCGCTGCGACATATGCTCACGTGTGTTCACACACGTGAGCAAAAAATTCAGACAAACTCTAGAAACTGTTGCTTTTAAAGTCTGATTTTGAATATTCATGCATTAAAGTTAACATTCCTTTAGAAACGAAGTGGGTATTTTTAATGCTGAAAACAGCAAATGTTCAACACAACAAGCGATATAGGACCTAGTTGGTTTCCTTGACTTCGAAGCTGAAATCCTACGCGAGCGTGACCTCATTTCCTGTCTGTGCGATGTCGTCAATAATTCAACTTGATACATTGTATAATCAATGTACACTAAAATGATCGCCAGTGCAATCACTGGAGCATAGTATTCCCCCTAGAGCGCGACATCTTGTAAAGTAATTATTGTTTTCGAAACTCGTCTGTATGGTTGCACAATGTACGACTTAATCCTAAGCCATTTACTCGTAAATTCAGATGCAAGGTCTAAAGTATCGGCTACACGGATAGCGCTGCTAATCATGGCTGCTGCAGATGACGTTTCAAAACTTTGTTTTCTCGCCGTCGAAACATATCCAACACCATTGGAACTCATTTTGGATAACTCAATGGTAAAGTAATGTCGGTTTATCTGCAAATGTAGGCTCATCTGTTTTTTTCTTTTTACCTTATACACTTTGTTTTTATGAGTAATTTGTAATATTGCAACTTTCAGCCAAAGGTCACCTAACACTTTTGAGAAATTTGAAAAATACGAAGATCAAGTTATCCCAAATTAGTTCCAATCGTGTTATCCATAAAATTGAAAAAGTTGTGTGCAGTTGCATGAAATACAGATTTACCGATCACCAATACTTCAAGTGATAGTCACATCCATGACCATTCATGTTAACGTTAGTATTCTCATTTTGACACAATGCCCGTGGCAATATTTATTATGCAGGCAGGGTACGTAATTTCTGTTTCTATGATATATATTTGACCAACCTTTGTGATTTTACATGCATAGAAAATATATATATATATATATATATATATATATATATATATATATATAATTGCAAAAAGTTTTCTGCAAAAATGTACTAAATATATATATAAATATGTTTACAAAGAAAATATCAAACAATAATTATATATATATATATATATATATAATTGCAAAAAGTTAGAACTTCTACCACCAAAATTTTAAAATATCGCATATTTAATTATATATATATATATATATATATATATATATATATATATATATATATATATATATATATATATATATATATTGTTTACAAAGAAAATATCATACAAATAAACGTTCAAATACTGACTTGGCGTTTTCATCTACTAGGCCACGCAAACAAAGGGGGTTACTAGTAACTAACTCCTTGAGGAAGCAAAGTATCTTTGCAGACTGATTCTTCCCAGGCACTCGGGGTCATTTACCTATTGATTCGCAGTTAAAGACACTATCACTTTCTCCAAGAGACGTGGTTAAGAAATTACCCAAGGCAAAATACAAATAGGGCTATCGAATCAATATCGTTAAAGAGATCTCACTATTGATATTTAACCGTTTGCTCTCTCCATGCCAGTTCTTTGCTATATTTAGCAAAAGATTGCAATTACGTTTTGCCGAAGGGCTCCAGTGATTGCTGTTGTTATCTCGTACCGTTGAAAGACTATGAGGTTTTTAAACATAAAATGTAAAATTTTGTTGAGATCTAGCCTGCCTAACCAGGTTTCTTTATCTATGAAATCAACATATAATGTACCTGGCATTGCTAAAAAATCATAACACTGCATCCATAGCTGCTTAGTAAATTTTTGTAGAAAACTAGAAATTGAAGGGTATTAGTCGACTCTCGTTTTAATTAGCTTCCCTTAATTGCTATCAAATGGAAAGTTAGCGGTGTCACGGGTGAAAATAACAACAAACCACAGAAACATAAGATGAGTTCAAGTGTATTGTTGATCGTTTCTCAATGCGTAACCAGAGAAGGAAATTGGTGACTCATCAAGACCAAAAGCCAAGGATATCGAAATCGTCAAGATAGGAAATATTCAACAGCCAATTTATATTTATGAAGTGAGTTCCAAGTCAGCCGGTTACTTATTGGTTTAGCTTACTGTCCATTTTACATAGGGGCAAGAAAGCGTGATAAACGGGAAACCATCAGCTGCTGTAATAGAGGCTGACTCAAATATGAACGAGCCAGATAACTTCTGAATTAATTGCTGTCAATTGAGATATACTTGGATGCACTCTGAGGGAGGTTTCATTGAATAATTATTGGAGGGTAGCGAGACAATGTGTTGTTTCTCCATCTCTTTAAAATGTCACACACCACCAGGGTCACTTACAACGTACCTACCCTGGCAATATATGCACGAATGAATCAATCCATTACGAACTGAACGCCTCCTATGCAATCTTTAGAGCGTATACTTTTTTTCTGAGTCCAGTCACACACCCTTCAGCAATTACTGTTATTTTCCTTAACATAACGCTTGCGGCAAACTCCAACTCATCTATTCTATATTTTTCTTGAATAAACGTTCAAATGAACCGATGTACGAGTCTAGGGCCAGCGACATGCAAAATGTCAAGTTCAGTACAAAAATACATGAATCCGGTGTAGTTTTAAAATAAGTGACTTCTGATTGGTCATTGAAGCATGCCAGTAGCTGCACGAGACCATTTCACAAGAACACCGTTCAGCCACGCAAGATCACCCCGTGCAAATTGGCCATGGCTTTTATATACTCGCCGAATACTATACACTTATTATTTAATGGGGGCCATGAAGTTAAGGAAGAACGCGTTTGACATACAAATCAATGGATTTGGTATTCCAGTTAAATATGTCGACGGCTATCTAACACAGATCGTTTTATTCATTGATTAATTACCCTATTTCTCATAAAACATCGCCTAAATTTTAAATAATGAGGAGAGGAGTCTCTAAAACACACAAGAAGACAGTCAAACTTATGCACAATAAACTGTTCGTAGGTTTAATGTTTGTTTCCTCTAAGTATCCATTGACGCCATGCATGCATATCTCTATTTCAGGGTCCTGCTTTAGTTAAGATGATGTACTACTTTCTTGGAGAGTCCACGTTCAAGAAAGGACTCTTTGTGAGTACTTCTACTTTCTTATAAAGTTCTTGCAATCACTAAATTTAAAAAAAAATGCCTTATACGTCAATATATATTAGTAGTTAAAAGCATGTCTTCTTTGACAAGAGACAATGAATGAATAAATGAATGAATGAACAAACGAAAATATGCCTTGAATGAATGATTAAATGACTGAATTGACTCTTCTAGCCAGCGGACATGAATTTATAACCCTTTGATTCACGGTTAACGCTATCAAACTAAGAGGATACTATATATAGGGCATTCTGTTTTCCAATAGTACATCATTTGAGGCAATACTTTTCGATCGACAAGGACTTTTTTGGTCGATTTTTAAAGACACAAGAAAGACCTTAAAAAACTTATCTGTGTAACGCAACCAATCATATCTTATCATGCATTCTAAATCGACAGAAATACCTAATAGACAATGCATATGGAAGTGCGACCTCTGAAGATCTGTGGAAAGCAATGGAATGGGTAAGTCTTGAGAACATACGTCACGGTGGTAACTTGGCACATCCAACCAAATAAACTTCTTTGGACAGCGGCTTATTACAGTGAATTTCAAAATAGTTTGGAATTAGAACGTGGTTGGGTGATGAGAAAAACGTTTCTGGCGATAGAAAATGACGCCACCTGCATTCATTATGAAAGTTCTCCTGCGATTAATTTTGCAACAATTTAACCAAATGCGACGTCACTGAGCCACAGTCAACATCGTCAGTGTTGCAGCGTTCCCACTGAAAAAGTCACCCGTACACTGACTGCTTGAACATTCTTACATTGCCTTTATCACTTTCCCGGCGATGAAACTGCACAGACCGCTAACGATGTTTTATTTTCGATACAGCTATGTATTGACAGTGTGTACAGGTCGGTAAAACAATTGGCATTTCCTACGCTGAACGTGTTTTGTAAGTGAGAGCAGTGGACGTTGCTTTGGTTAAATTGTTGCAAATTCTGTCAAAATTGAACGTTTCCAATTGACGCAGTTGGCGTTATTTTCTATCGCCAGAAACGTTTTTCTAATCAACCAAGCACGTTGTAATTCCAAACTATTTTGAAATTCACTATAAGTAGAGCACTGCCCCTACCACATCGAATTTATCTGTTGATAGAATGTGTTGACCTCAAATGTTTTAGTTTGTCTGTACATAGCTGATTTTTGTTTCTGACAACAGGCAGCCAAGGAGGACGGCTTGGACATTGATGTTCCCAACGTCATGGACACCTGGTTGCTACAGATGGGCTATCCTCTCGTGACAATCACAAGGGATTACGAAAAGGGCACTGCTACCGTGACTCAAAAGCACTTCCTTATGGACAGTGGAACAAATGGTACGATCAGGGAATCTCCGTACGGGTAAGTGAATAAGACAGAAATGTCTTTGCAGTTATCGGTAAGCATTACACAAAAAAGACATATGCCATTTGTTGTTCTTACAGTTCTAGAGTTTTACCGGTCGAAGACATCTATCTTTGACAGATATAGCACGGGATAAGTTCGTCGAACGCAAGGCTGTGCATCAATGATCTCGAACTAATCTTGTTGCGTGCATGGCCAATAAAATGTTATCGTGGAGTATGATTTCGCTACTTCTCGACAAATACTGTAATGCACTTTATGAGCAGAATGGGAACTAAAGCTCCATGGATTGTCAATAATAGTTCTTAGGAAACAAAAAAGAGGATGAATGGCATTTGAATGTTTCTGTCATATGATTCAGGGTGTCTCCATTTAAGAACATTTTTCTTCGTGTATGTACATTTACCGAATTTCCTAATATTTGTGTTTCTCTTGAGATTATCAGAAAATCATGAAGATAAACATTTTTCATGAATGACATTTGCCTTTTCAAGTCTTTCGGAAACCTTTCGTTATTTGATAATAACGGTTCTTTATTTGATTACATAGACCTATGATACCTTTTACTCATTTAAACATTAATCCAAAGATAGTTAAAGTGCTCCGTTCTGACGTTCGTATGCAAATTGGTCAAATTTGAAGATCAACTCTAATGTCAGATTATGATTAACATATTATGAAAGATATAAAATTTTACACCCGTTGTTGTGCTGTTCGTTGTAAGAATCAACTATTCTCTACCCATCTCTAAATTAACAGAGAAAAACGGAAACGAAATACTGAAATTGCTGACTATGTTTTTCCTCGATGATTTTTATGCTGCTTTCTTTTCACATGTCAAATATTGTGGGAAAGGCAATGAATGGGATTACTTGCTCTCAATTTTTGGTCTTGTAAAATATAAACGCCTGTCTACTTCGAGTCAGTAGAGGGAGGGGTGTAAAGTTATGTTATTTTTTAAGTTCATGGTAGATAAAATGTCAACATACTTTTGGAGAAATCAAGTGTAGGGCAATCCTGATTTTTAGGATTTTAAAAAATAATTTTCTCTTGAACCATGGCGGTGCTGTAAACTTGTTGAAGTCATGTGAAACTCTACAGGCCTGTATTTGACATTCAATCCATGTGTGTAATGGGAAATTCAATGCTTTTGACGTTGATCAAATTCGTGTTTCGTAGTGCTTGGAAACATCATAACATTTGTTTTTTTCACCCAGAGTCTGATGTCAACGTAACGCATGCCTTCAAAGCATGTTCTAGCATCATATTACAAAGTATTCGACTATGCTATTTTAAAAAAAATAATAACACCATGTCCCGTTTTAGATACAAGTGGCAAGTTCCGATCACCTACACTAGTGCTGGTGAGCCGAATTTTCAAAATCCGCAGACCGCCTGGCTGAAGACACACGAAGGTCAGTAACTGTCTGAAGGCTTTCACACAAAGCTTGCAGCTTAAATGTTCATGTACCTCGGTTACAGAGCCAAATGACCTCTCAGAGAAGTTGCCTTTTGATTCATGCATTTATGCATAGACACTGGAGTGAAAGACCGCTCCAACGTCTATGAATTATGAATCAAGTCATGGACAATTTCCTTTTCGTGAAGTCTATTTTTATTCATAAAGAAACGGACTTTCTTCAATTGATGCCGAGTATAGAAAGGAATTCGAAGCATGAACACTTAATATCAACACATAGTATGGCACAGAGTTCTAATTTTGTGCTGTTTTTTACATATGATTGTCGATTTGGCAAAATACGTTTCACAAATATATTTGTCACTAACAATCAACAATTATCAGTGATTTCATATTCTTCCTTTCTATTCTTATTATTCTGGTTATTAGAGGGACAAAGTCGGCCATTTTTCCTGAATTTTGTTTGATACGAAATACTATTTGTATTGTTTGACATGTTGAAAGATACTGAATGAATGGATGACCATGCTATTATTCGACTCCAGTTTTATACACGATACATGAAACCAACGCGAGAATGAATAAATGGTCATGACCATTAATTCTTTCTCGCGATGGTTTCATTTAATTTGCCTAAAACCGGGTTAATTCGAATATATGCATGGTCACCCATTCATTCAGTATCTTTCAATATGTCAAACAATATAAGCATTTTGTTCCTTGCCTTGTACATTGCAGACGATCTGAATATCACTAATGTCGCCAGTGACGAGTGGATTGTCGGAAACACAAATCAAGCTTTCTATTATCGGGTGAATTACGACTTGAAAAACTGGGAATTGATAATTGATCAGCTAAACACTCAACATACAGTAAGCACCGACAACAGATACAAGTAACTCTCATGACAAAAAAACTTTCAAGTCCAAGTGTTTTTAGTGGTGACACTTACTTGAAGAGACGAACATTAAGGGAAATTGCAATAATAAATCGACATTTGATTTTTTAATTATTTTGATTATTTTTCTTTACTTCCCGCATTTCTCTTATATTGAGTCTGTTGTTATTGATCAGTACTTTAATGACTTCACTCAACAACACAATGGCCGATGGGAACGTTTTTTTTCAAAACCTTCCCATCAACAAAGTCAAATTATGAACTTCCTTTATCATACTTACACTTCTCTTTCCTAAGATCACGAAAGGGAAAGTAACACAATAGTAACCTCATTTTACTAACATCTCGCAATACATCGATCAATTGTATTGCATTGCACTATCTCTCTGTCCCTGTTTGTTGCTAGGCGATTTCTGTCTGCCAAAAAGCTGCCATGATAGACGACGCCTTCAATATCGCACGTGCCGGGGAGTTGGACCCGCTGATTGGGCTCAAGTTAACCCGCTACCTGAAAGACGAAACCGATTACCTGCCCTGGAAGGCCGCATTGCGAAATCTCGGGCACCTTGACCGCCTACTGAGTCGTACCTCCGCCTACGGTGCATTTCAGGTAAGTTGTGGTGTCCTCGGCGTTGATTTCTGTCTTGTAATGACATAAAGTAAAGATGGTCGAATCTCTCTCTCTCTCTCTCTCTCTCTCTCTCTCTCTCTCTCTCTCTCTCTCTCTCTCTCTCTCTCTCTCTCTCTCTCTCTCTATGTATGTATATATATTTTCTTATTAGCTTTTTGATTCGCAATATCGGCATACACTCTCGTTGTATGCTAATATGAAGAAATGATTAAATGTTATGGAATTAAAAAAAACTTACTTTACTTTGTTTTTTTCCTCGCAGAAATACATGCTGAAGCAAGCTGAAAACCTGTATGACTACGTAGGGTGGAACGATACTGGGCTTCAGTTAGAACGGTAGTTATTGCAATTACGTTACAACTATTTCGTTTTTGTGTGATTTGATTATTGTTTTCCGTCAGAGAAGACAGGAATAGAAATTTCAATCAGCTTTGTAGAAAATCAAAAAGTAGATTTTCATTCATACTTTGCATAAGAGAACTTTAAAATATTTTCTTTCGTAAAATCTATTTGATATGGTATCCTTGAATTAGCTAGATTTAGCTATTAAATACCAAGTCACCTTCACTGTATCTAAACCCTGTCTAAATATCACGCTTTGACACCTCTAAATGGTCTTCCTTCTGATTATCATCCCTTTTGTTTTATTTTATTTTCAAGTTAGGAGTGAAAAGTACTTCGTCGATATGTTTTAATAATAAATTTTCACACGTTTTGGTCAATTTTTTCCATCTTTGTAGGCAGTTTATAGTTTGCTCCTTCCTGTTATGATAATTGATAAGATTTCAAACGGCAAATTTCCTAATGTCAGGATGTGTTTGAAGTTATGCAACGTTTGAAATCATGCAATACGAGCGGTAGAGGGCGCTACCTGTCATCCTAATTGCTGTCAATCTTGCAGGTATCACCGAGAGTTGATATTAAGGGTGTCATGCGGCTACAGTCACCGTGACTGTATGGTACAAGCAAAGAAAATGTTCGATGATTGGATGTTTCAAGGAAAGGCGTAAGTATACGTCATAATTAACATATTTTCAATGTGTACATCACACAAATATTGATAGCAACAAAGGACTAAAACAGATGCAAATAAATGAATATGATTTATAAATCATTTCAATTTTACCATGATTTAAATGCCAGTACATCCTTCCATCAATCCATCAATCCATACATACCTACATACATACCTACATACCTACATACATACATACATACATACATACATACATACATACATACATACATACATACATACATACATACATACATACATACATACACATACACACACACACACATACATACATACATACATACATACATACATATGTAATAGACTCTGTCTTATTTTAAGTTTGTGGAACTTACAGGATTGCTCCAAATTTAAAGAAAGTCGTTATTTGTGGTGGAATAGCGGCGGGCGGTATTGAAGAGTGGAATTTTGCCTGGCAAAAGTACAAGGAATCGAACGTGGCTTCAGAAAAGGAGGTCTTCATAGAGACTTTGACGTGTTCCCGCCAACTTTGGATACTCAGCAGGTAGATTGTCACAACTCTCACACGATATAACGAAACAAATCTATAAAAAATAACATTTTATGAAATAGCTGAATTAGTGTTATTGAAATTACCTGAGTGTTTTGGGGATCCTGAGCAACACTTTAGACTGGAAAGTTCCATTAACTTGGCACAGTATCGTCATTTCTTGTTTTAATTTTTCACGTTTATGCTGTTTTCTTCTTTAAAAAGTTGAACACCTTTACTGTAGAAGAGAATGACAGAGTAAAGTTCAAAATTTGCGTTGGACTGCCACTGTCCCACGCAAATGAAGGCTTGCCTTGGACACATTGCAATATCTGTATGAGGAGAAATGAGTGATCCCAGACCCTAAGACGCGAACTAAAAGGGGGTTTTCTTTGGCCTCTGTCTATATACTATGACTAACAGTAACCCGAAGGACCACCTAGGTTACTTACGATAAATACGAAACGATGACTGTGCCGACTTAATTCACTCTAGTTGTATCGTCTCTGATAACCTAGGCATTTACTTTTCACCCACTTAAAAGGTATTTGGATAAGACGCTGGAAAATGGCGACATAGACGCGCTTCAATCACTTGAGGTGTATAAAGCCATGTCGCAGAGTTCCATAGGAAGTTACGTTATGTGGGATTTCTTTCGTGAAAACTGGAACGTGATGTCAGCCAGGTAATTTAATTTGTTTATTGGAATTTTAATTAATAAAAGTTCCATCATCTAGACGAATGTTGAATCACGCACTCTTGAAATGGCTGTCTCGATATTCTATTTGCTATTGTTATTATGGTTTTAAAAGCATTGATATTCACTCTCTGCAGAGGAACTCATAAATAAGGCAATAAAGATATTCTGGTCATCTTGGGTATCATTTCAAGACCTGCGCGTCATGTCTTTATTTTTGTTTGGTTACATATACTCATCAGTACAGCTATCCTTGATATCCCTGTTTTGCATGTCCAAATATGCTAAACGGAGAACGGAAGTATTATGCGGCCAGTGATAAAAGACAATAACTGTTGCATCAATAGTGCCAAACCAGCACTGTTAGGAATAAAAAGAAGGAAAAAAAGGATATCATTACATTACTTTTGCTGAATGTCAAGGACCAGAAACAGTTTTTTACAAGATGACGTTTTTATATTGTTTAAAGATATGGTGCTGGTCTATATCAAATGGATCCGCTGGTGGAAGCGATTACATCATCGTTTGTTACAGAGTTCAAGCTTCAAGAGGTCAGTGATTTTTTTGACCCTTTCTGTTTGGAAATATAACAATTTCACTTTAGTAATGCAACACAGGGGCATACCAATTTGTTAGCATATCAACCAACAGTTACATGTAGTATACACAGCACCCTTCAACTGTGACCAAAACACGGAACTGCAACTGAATATCCACGTAATCACCCCTGTTTTGTTAAAATGTTCCATAAAAGTACGTGATGCTGTTAACTTTCGTATGATCCCTAGTCTACATTATTTGTACCCTATTAGTATATACGTGAAGTTTGTGTATATCGCCATGGTGATCCTTTAAACTGTAAAGAATGTAGACTTTTAAGTTACAGTGTAACTTAAATTAAAACTGTGGTTATTGTCGATTTCATCGCTTTTCTGAACATCTTTTGAGAGAAAAGGGGTTGTACTTTGGCAATCATGTATCTCTATTCTCTTATCGAAATATTAGGAAAACGTAAAAATATTTGTTCTTAACCTTACTTTTGAAAAGCACAACATCATTAATGGATCACTGTCCTTATCAACACCAACACGATTTCACACTTTATTCGTTTTATTTTCAACAGCTGCAGTACTTTATTGATCAACATGTTATTGGTTCCGACATAAACAACGGCAATGGAGTCGCCGGTAGTCAGAGTTTCCTGGCTGCCCTTGATAAGACAAAAGCAAACGTGAAGTGGTTGAAGGAAAATGTTGGGCCCGTACAGCGTTGGCTTGAAGAACAAATATCCTAACTCTTGTACTTTCATTTCTCGTTGTCTTGTCTTCATTAGTCAAGAAAAGTATGCTTTGGAGACGTAAAGATGGAAATAATTTCAGATTCAGATTATTTAAGATTACGTAGATGTTTATGAAAACTGAAATGCAAGTGACTTCATTACTGTATGACTCAGAATTTTCAGAAGAATGAAACGTTCTGTTTACACACTTCTGACATAAGACAATTTCCAAGACTTTCGTTCACAACTAACAAAACTGTCGCACAATTGAACATTTCATTCTTATGTATGTATTAGTTTGTGGTTTGTTATTGGTTTGATTCAGGTTATGAGAACTGAATTTTACCAACAGGATATTTTATAGACTCATAAATTCTAAAATACACATTCCCTTTTTGCTCACAAGACTTCTGTACAGTAAGTGGTTTCTGAGGAAATTAGCGACCTTAGTTTAGGAGTTAAAAACACTACGACCATACTGGGTACTTGTTACTTATGCTCAGTTCTAACAATGCATGATCAAGTATCAGAATTAAATCCAGGTTTCTCTTCGTGCAGCTCTCTCAACCTCTGTCTCCGCATGTCTCTACCTGTCAGTCTGCATGTCTGTCTGTATGTTTTTGTGACTACTGGCTGTCTATCTCTGTGGCTGTCTTTCTGTATCCGTCTGTTTCTGTATGTCTGTCCTCTCCCCCTCTCTCTCTCTCTCTCCTCCATTTTCAGCATAACTTCGCATTTAATCGTCACCTGCAATTAATTCTTCAATGGATATTCTGTACATATATTCTGTACATTTCTTGAATTTACTCATTTCACTTTGCAGGATAAGTACAGCATGTAGATTTATATAAAAAAAACAAATTCTTCTTAAACTTTAAAAGTGGCAGTTTCACTTTATATTTAAAACACTCTTTACTCCTTTTCACTGTCCCAGTATTGTGATATTTAAATTATATTTAGGGTGATATCATGATATGAATTTCCCTAGACAAATAATGTAATAATTAACTCTTAAAATATACATATATGATAAAGTAGTTTACTAACCTGTTTGACAAAAACTGATAAGATTTCACGTAATTGTTGTGCACTTTTCTTGATATCATGTTGTGAATTCTGTGGTTGTAGAAGTGTTCCATCTTTCGTGAAACGCACACCCTTCTTCAAAAACAGAAGTTAGAAAGTAGAAACAGTGTGAAGGGAGTTTTGATTCAGGTCAGATACCAGTCGTTGACCTCCATTCTCAAGAGAATACTGGGTATTTATGTGACGTGATGTTATCTTGTTTCGGTTTTACTGCGTATTTATCATCCGTATTTTCAAAGTAAGTAAGTTTACATAGTTATCGATCGTATTCCATGCATTGATCACTGTGCTCTTCATTAAGGTAGTATGCGCCTCGGGGACAGATATTCGGACTCTCAAACTTTTACAATTCTTTTCTGATCTACCACCTGTGAGGGCGCATTTTAAAGCTCTTGGTGTTAAAAAACTTCTCATCGTCTTTGTTTTTCGAAAATCGGAAATTTTATTTTTCTCTATAAAGTTAACACAGGTATGGCGGCCATTTTGAATTTCAAATATCGGTAAATCTTGAATAGTATGTTTCTCTACCAAATACCAAAATTTGCACCGTGACCCTCCAATTTTATTCTTGATTTTGAAAAAAACAATGGTTTAAATGTTCTTTTAGGAAAGGTTGGGGAAAATGGGTGTCTTTCACTTTCGAGGCGCATACTACCTTAAGGTTAATCCGATTGTGGGTCTTCTATTCCACAGTGATATTTATGTGACGTAGTTTTCCTGAACGCTATTTTTCTTCCTTGGCAAAATACATTCAATCATTGAAAAGGATCATATTATCATTTGTCTTTGTTGCTTTTCACTTTGAAGTTTTTGACGTTTTACAATAAACTGTATTTAATCGCCTACCGTCGATCATTAGAAAAACGTGATAAACTTTACCTTGTGATAGATATAAACAGCACTGACCTTTGGAGTTTCGCCTTCCCTTGAGTTTGTACATAAAGGTACGCGGAGCTTCACAGCTCTTATGTACGTTATATGGTCATTGACTTAACATGGATACGATGAGATTCTCTCTCAAAGCTTGCAGAAGAAAGCACCATTTCGCAAACATGTATTCATGGTGTGAGATAATGCTAATAATACTACTTTGTAGGAACATAAATGACGTCAGTTTTATCGGCGTTTAAAAAATGACAAACTTTATTTCCGCTTACCGTTATGTTAGCCATCCACACAGGCTGTGCAGAAAGTGCACATAGAAGTGTCCAGAATTGATGCAGGATGAGATTGTGCTATTGGACGGTGCCTCAAATGAATGCACGCCATACGAGAAGCACGTTGTATGTATTTTTGCCTCGTCAGCAGCTCTACGACTGACAAACTGTCACGGGAGAGAACAAGATATCTCTAGGCTTAATGTGTGAACAAAGAGCAGGAAAGCAGTGAATATTTCAACATAAACTTTTTTCTCTGTCGCAAGTTGTTAATTTCACGAGATGATCGCAAATTCACATATTTCTAGAGATGATAAAAAGAGGTGTATGGGCTATTTTGAATGAACGTTATACAGTTGCACTATACAGATCTGACGGGAAACTTTTTTTGAGTGCATCCAAGTGAAAATGAATCACTAGTAACTAATAAATATCAGTGACCGATTTCCTTTAAAATATATGTACATGTTAATCATCTGCCTTTGCAACTGAATTCGAATCATATTCTTAAAGTATTTTTTTCAAATGATTGTAGTTTTGGATCATAAACAAGTTCAACGAACGAAAATGATGTACAAGGTGTCCTTTAAATATTAAAGTCTTTTGAAAGAAAATGCTTTATGTAGGAGGTTGTAAAGTGATTCTGACATAACTGTGAATTCAATGTATTTAATGACGTATACTAATTACAACATATGTGTTACTAACATACTTAGACATTTCTTCTTGAAATTTCAGAAAAATTAAATGTATTATATTAGGGGTTTGAATATGAGATTTCTGAACAATATTCTTTCTTATAAATTGACTGCCTTTCTAACCGACGCATGTTAGATCTTTTTGAATTATATATCCTTGTTTTTCCTTTGAACTTACCATTCTCACGGTAGGCTTAACATGTGTAAGAATTTTCAATCATTGTGAAATATATAAAATATGAAATCACTTTGTTCGACGTATCTAGTCACGTGTTAGTCACGTGTCAATTAGTTAATTAGATGTTTTGTTCTTGATGGATGGAATGACATCATTGATATCACATGTTTTTATGGTCTTAGTTAACAGTTTGTTTATGCATTGATACAATTTCTATAACACCTGTCTGTATAGATCTCTAAATAATATATATCTATACATGTATCTTCACATGAACATATGTTTCTGTAGATCTTGTACATGTGTCAATATATCTACTTGTGATATCTGATAATTAACTACATGTTTGTATGTGTAGATCTACTTTATGTATCCATAGATATTCTAGATTTTATTAAACGATCTTCTTCATGTATGTAAAGTATAATATCTATTTCATGCATATTTGATGTAATTCATGCATCTTAAGATATATTACAAGCATTTCTAGACACGTAAGAGATAAATAATTTATTACATCGCTTACAACGATAGTGTCATTACCACAGGAAATATTTTGACAAAGGTCAGCTCTGTTGTACACCATCTTGAAGCAGGTTTATAGTTTCTTGTATCAACCCGACCTGAGCACAAAGTGCAATACAATTATATTTGACAAATGTCAATCATATATTGGCAGTAGTTGCGTTCATAATAGGTACGTCAGGTTGTCGTTCAAATGATAACAACGCAATGAGATGGCGATTATATCCCTTCAATTATATTCGGGTTGTGCCAATAGACCCTGTTTGATTCTTTTACCTCAAAAGATAAAACATTTATGGGTCCTGCTGTGTTGTGACGATTACTACTTGCCATCAACAATACTTGGTAGTACAGCATACAATATATTTATGATAATTATGTTTATTGTCAATTATCTATAGATACGTTAAAAGCAATGATAATATAATTTCGGCTTCCCTTAAACGTTTTCTTTTTTTTCAAACAAATGCAAGTCTCACCTTGTGTTTACTATGAAATACCGTACATCGTAAACGGTAGTAGCGCTCCCTCTACGGTCAGGGTGAAAACGCACATAGATTCATTTAAACGAAAAGCTTCAAAGTTTCAAAATGACTGAGCAGTTGAGTGTTTTTGGTATTTACTAGAAAAGCCTTCACTCGCTATCTTGCATTTTCGAATGGGAAAATTCTAAAACAACGTATAGATTGGCCTCTATATCATAGATTTTGTGACAGTATAAGTATTATTGCTACAATATTACGAATGTGGTAGAGTTTTGATACGTCGAATAGAAACACCTGTATATCCAAGGAGTCAAATGTTTGCATTTAGCTTCATGAGTGAAATCAATTGTATCAATATTGACGTGTCTTTGTATTTATCGAAATAAATTAAGTATACAACTAATCGAACAGCGTGTCTTGTCACCACAGCTTATGATCTATTACATGTCCGTTTATTTTCCTCCAAGATTTGGTTGCAAATACCGTATTTCAAAGACTACTATGATAATGTATTTTGAACGTTAAACGTACTCGTTCCATGCATACCGATAGCTATGCAGACGAACAAAGGAAGAGTAGCATAAGATCATAGCAAGGTATGTTAAGTCAAAGATGAAAAACCAAGAAGACCTTTAAAGGTATACTGTCACCTGTTCCAATTTTGCCACAGTTACCATGGAAAGAGAAAATCTAAGCAATCACAGATTTTAAGCGGGTGGCCGCTTTTTAAAAACAGGGCCCTCACATGGGCATTTTGAATACCAAGGAACGCCCCTTTGACCATATGTGGGCATATTTAGAATACAGGTGACTGTATACCTTCAAGTCAAACATTTCAATCATACAGTTTTGCTCCAATGTTCAAGTTTCATCTTAAAGGGAGGCAGTCGTTGGAACTGCGCGTGAACGACTGTCTTGTTCACAAACAATGTGTTTTATGCATGATATCTAGATGCATCAAGTCAACATAGCTGGAACATTTAAATTTTACGATATTCATTGTTAACAAACATATTTTAAATGTCTTCAATCGCCAACGTGCCTTGGATACAGTCTTCACATCGGTCGTAGGGGTCCCTGGCAACCTTTGGGCAGAGTTCCGACGACTAGTTTGAAAATCGGGAGTCATTTAATTAATAAACGGCAGTTAAAATCATGGCCTCATGACCAAAACGCTATATTTTTATCAAATCGTCGTGAAAAGTTCGTCCAAAATAGCCATTCGAATAAATAAGGTCATTACTGATATGGAAATATCAGAGTTTCAAGATACACAGAAAGACACCCCCGTGTCCCATTTGAAACGAAACAGTAAGTCTACTCTGAACGGTGAGGGCGGTATACCGTGGTTTTACAATATTCAGAAAAGTAGTACAGCCAAGGGCAGTAAAAACAAAAAGCAATTTGTTGTTTTGCAATTTTAACCCCGCTGAGGAAAATTCAGCCGCAATAATTATCTCGCCGCTCTACGGGTGGCCACGATTTTTAACAGTACGCAGATAATTCGAATCAATGTTCCATTGACGTATCCTCGAGCTCAAGGCTGGACATTGTGTTTGAAGACATGGGAAATTAATGGAATTATTCCAGCGACATTCAACTTGCAATCGTCATCACGTGACACTCTGACAAAGCATCTTTTCATTAATAGTCGCCGATTCTTCTGCTATATTTTTGTTCGACTTGAAAGTGCCACCAAGTGACATGTGTAAGTAGCTTCCCGCGGGAGATATCCTGATTAAAGAAGAACGAATTCCAGGGATAAGTTGCAGTCTAGGGAATTGGCTCACGATAGGAACCGAAGGAGTTGAAAAGCATTCTTGTGTCAGCGGAAAATTAGCTTGCTATTTATGCCCGACCTAAATGAAGACGGCATCAAAACTTAGGAACTGTGTTTTCCAACTATTATCATTGATGGTTTTGTATCTGCAAACCCTGAAATAAAATGGCATTTACAAAAGTACATACTGCGGTCGACCGGTCTTTAAGGGAACTTTCACTTATAACACGATTGGAACTAATTTGGGATAATTGGATTTCCATATTTTGCAAATTTCTCGAAAGTGTTAGGTGCCATGTAGCTGAATGTTGCGATATTACAAATTACTCATAAAAACAAGTGTGTAACTTAAAAAGGAAAGCAGATGAGATTTGTAGATTTGTAGATTAAATTGACATTACTCCCCCATCCAATTATCCAATTTATTATGAGATGGAAAAGTGGAAGTACATTTCTTGTCATGAAGAGAAACTCTTTATGTATTCTTTTTTCCTGATACAAACTCCCGCCATTAAGCTCGGGTCTTGACATTTTGAAATATGATCCTAAGCACGTTGATGACTCAAGTACATAAATTCGGACTTTCGGGGACGGCTCTTTTATACCATTGATGTGGCGTATTCACATATTTGAAACAAAAAAATTCAATACGTTCTATACATTTAAGTTTTCATGTAGTGAGTAGTATGTTTGAAATTTAGTGTTTCAGTAGTAAAGTGTACTTTTAAGCATACCCTGTAACTTGTAATACATTGTCACTTATTTAAGAGAGTACTCTTTCGCGCCAAAATGTATATATTGACTGATGATTAGCTGCAGTTCGGTACGAAAGAAAAAATAAAAGCAAAATTGACAAAGAGCTCTGATATTAAAATCTGTTCAAAGGGAAAATCAGTATCTTGAGAGCACATCTTCCTCGTTTTCCGTCACATAATGGTGATTTCAAATGACTGTCTAGGCTTTTGTCAAGGTGCAATGCACTGCGCGGACAGTTTGTCGGGCACAAATGTGTACAATCCTTTCCTGATCTGATGTTTATGTGGACTTGTTTTGACGTCTGTGCAATACGAGAAGTTTCGGTGGTCTTGTTTGATTTAAATTGTGAAAACTTGTGAAACTTGTGTTTCTCTATGGAGGGAACGTTGGGTACAGCGGCCTGTTTTGATTTTGAACACCAGTAAATGTAATCCCAAACTTTGCATGGTGAGCCCTGGGTTGTATTCCTGGTTATGAAATGAATGGCTTGAAGTTTCTTCCTACAAGATAGTTTTCGCTGAGTCGAAGCTTTTAAATTTTTGAGGAATGAATTACTTTGATATTGAAGTCATTATAGTTTTTTTTGTCCCGAAAATATGAAGTAAGCTATATCAACCGGACAGTGCGGCACAGAGTAATTTCCCCTCTCTGGCGATGTGCAGGGTCTCAGAAAATTATATCTGATTGGCAGACTGTCATTATGTAAAGCAACTTAGGGAATGTGGAACTAGATAGGGCTGTTCTCATCCTGATTGGTTGTTTGGAAATAATTAAACAAGGACAGTGAGTTTCAGCCAACCAACTGGCTGAAAGCTTCCAAGAAGCTGCAAATTATGCCACCTTCCCCTCGTTCCTCCTATACACCCCTGATGATATTTCAAGGTTCCGGGTGATAAAGATTAGGCGAAACGACTCCTAGATGAAACCACTTCAGTGTTTAGCCTCAGAATACCGTACTTTTTAAACCAAATTTCTAAATTCACACAGTCGCTGTCGTCGCTGACGACGCACGGGATTCTCTCTTTGTGGCCGTGGACACAACTGAGAAACAGATGTAATGACATACAAATGACGTAACTTAGAGTCTTTTTCCCCTCTTTTTTAGGTTGATTGGCGGAAGTTCCACCGTCGTGTAATTCAGAAAACTAACGATACCCATTATTCAGTGTTTAAACTGACCTTTGGGTAATCATGCTCGTTCTGACGTATGGTGATTGAGCACTAATGATCCTCCTTGAAAGAAAGCTAAGATGATGGTACGCATCTACAATGAAACAAACAAAACATCGTTAAGGAGCCCGTTTGCATCTGAGTAGAGAGGTGTATCCAGGTCAGTTGTCCAGCGTTGGCAATAAGACAGCGCTCTGAATTCTTTGAATTCACTGAGTTAAAGAGTCCCCTTTTCGGAGAAGCAAGGCTTTCTGAAAGGCCACTGGTTGTTGAATGATGGCAATACGCCCTAAGCAAAGGAAAAAAGGAGAAGGTAGGATTTGCTTGTAATCGAGTAAACAATCAGATATACCACTATACAAATTGCTAATTTCTTCTAACTTAATCCGGCATCCACTGCAGACGACAAACTCGTCCGCTTCATGTACAGAACAAATAGTAAAATCTTTTATGCGCAATCCCTGCTCATCAGTTTACACTGTCATACCATGGCAATCGTACTCAAAATCTCGTTAGTGACAAATTCAAAATCTTACAACACGGCCCAATAATTGCTAAGAAGTATGTTTTGTCTATTAAGTATGCCATATCCACACTATTCATCTGAGCGGTAAGAATGTTTGATTCCCAGCATGCACAGCTAGACGTCATGTGACCTCCAGGTTTGTTTTTTTTCTGTCGTGATGAACAACTGGAAGTTTGGAATTCGTGGCAATTATATAAATTCGCTTGTCTGCTATGAAAACAGCTAATTGGAGCCCAAAACCACCAGTTTAATTTGCCCTTTATCAACTTTCTTCGAGTCAGTGACGACCTACCTGCATTATTTTCTTTCATCTAGGAAACACCTTGGTAAAATTATCTCCCTGAGTCTCCTAAATTAACCACCCCTGCCAACTACATTCTCTGTCAGCGTTGCTCGTATTATCTGAGACTCCAGACGACGGATTCCTGTCGCCGTGCAGTTGTTCGTCTATACGGAGACAACGACGATGTTCTATTCGAATAAGAACATCATACCTGACGGTTACATTATTTTTAGAGCTACCACAATTTTGTCACTTTTATATGTATTTTCAGTATATTCGTTCTGGCAACACAACCTACGTACCAGGGTGCAATAGTATATGAACATGCTATCTTTTAAAATTAATTTGACCGGAAATTATAATTCACTTTCCAATGATAACATTGCACATTGGACCCAACTTATTAGATTCGACAAACGTTATGGAAGAAAGTAAGAGTGTTTGTTTTGCCTAAAAAAAGGTGAATATATCATCAAAATTTACGGTCCCTAGTCTTTAATTGTAAGTTGAATCTAGTAAATCTAGTGTGCTGTAAAGGCACTGGGAAACAATCAGACCTCTCGGAACTGTTCATATGGCACAATATCCTGACAGATGAGCTACCCAGCCATTCAGAAGCACACTTCGTTAAACGACTGTGTTCGCACTTTTCCTCTCAAGCCAACTACAAAGAATAATTGTGTACACATATAGACTTCAGTCACCAATGCATTAAAGGAATAAACTCAACTGTGCCCACATAATTTAAATTGATATATTAGTAGGTTAGAGTATTGATGAAAAACTTCAAAATCGTGCGTCCTCGGATCTTAATACCTCCTTAACACCACCCCTAACACGATTGGAACTTATTTGGAATAATGCACTAATTTATGAGTAATATGTTGCAACATTCAGCTATACGGCGCTCAACATTTTTGAGAAATTAAAAAAAATATATAAAGATTCAATTCTCCCAAATTAGTTCTTATCGTGTTCCCTGTAAAGAGACACTATCGATATTGATGCGGCATTTATCCTAGTCGAGATCTCTCACTCAAACTGCGTTTAAAGAGTAGAACTTATTCAGTCTTTCGTACGACATCGATCTATCGCCGACGTCCCATGATGTCATTTAAGAGGATAACAATTGATGTACCAGCTCCGATTGTAGGTCGCGATGAAAGCCAAAGAAGTATTCAGATGTCGTCTGTCACTCAACAGTATCAAATGTTAAATTAGACTGGACAACGAAGGCCATCATTATCGTCACTTGTCTATTGAATTAATTATGACAAGCATCCATGAATGCGGTATTATTGGATAAAAACCTTGGCTTCAAAACTAATTAGACCATGTATTTTGTCATACCACCCTGAAACTATTACTGATGTGTTTACTCACAGTGTTGATGTCAGTCTTGCAATATGTGAAGCAGAGCTCGGCATCGTTCTCTTGTACAGAGCTGTGTATAAAGGTAGTGGCACCGCAAACACATGAATGCCTGTTATTGCAAGTCAAAGTTATGACTCAAGAAGGAAACACGACCAAGCGATTTAGGGTTTTATTTAGATTTTACAAGATTTCCATACACAGTTTCTTTCCATTGCCTAACAACTAGCTAGCTGTCTATAATGAGGCGGACGGATGGATAGATGGTTAGGTTTTTATCTATCTAAAATAAATATATATTATATGTATGTATCGAAGTATACAGATGTCCTCGTAATAGAATGGTTCGTCCTAGTCATATATGTAAGAGTGTCGAGCTAGTAATCCTTTCACTTCTATCCGAGGATTGCAAGATGCATGAAACTTAAGTAATAGATTTCATTACTTTGTACTTGAAGTAATCTGTTTATATATATATATATATATATATATATATATATATATATATATATATATATATATATATATATAATATATATATATATATATATATATATATATATATATATATATATATATATATATATATATATATATATATAAAGAGAGAGAGAGATAATAGATAGATATATTGAGCTTGTTAGAAGATAGCTTAGGGGGACTGGTAGGTGGACAGACAGGGAGGGCTTGAATATCATCAGAGCGCTCATAGATTTAAAATTGGAATCAAAAGCATATTTGAGGACATCTCGAGTGCGTTTGGATGTGAAATTTGATGAAAAAATACTATCGGCTCGATATTTACTAGGGTGAAATTTCGATAGTAAGCACGCACTTACCTCGGATCGATTTGCGGCGATCAATTTGGTCTCGGCAACATCAAGACTCGCTCTTTTAGTGTCATAAATACTTTATTTATAGATAACTTTATTTATAATTTCACTGTCTTCGCATTGCCATGGAGTTGCCGCCCCTCGATGAAATATCCGTTTATTTGTTTTTAAATGTATATCTTTCGGCAGAACCGTTTCCTTGAGATGGCGATTTCGTATGTTAAAACTTGACATTATCAATAAGAACATGTTATAGTCTATGACGTTGCAAATTTGCATATTTTCAAAGACAGTGCAATGAAACAAACTTTAGGACAATCTCCTTCATGAGATAGCATCGGTAGCCATGGTAATGTTCTCTCGACGAAATTAACAACATTTCCATGCCAACAGGGATCACGCCAGTCAGCAAATCTTGGTCTTCGTTTGATCGACGTTGCTAGGCAAGTTTAATCCATAAAATCGTAAAGGGAAGTACCTTCCGCAGACTCATTTTTTTCAAAGTGCATTTTAACCCTTTCACCACCATGGTTTGTCCCAAATCCATTGTTTTCTATGGTAAAGTTGGACCTGTATACAGGGAACTGGGGGTGAAAGGGTTAAGGAAGGTGAAGTAGTTTTTCACAAGCGATGGAACCAGTGATCTCTCTTCTGAACACAGACATGAGCTAGCAAATGAGTCAGAACGCACGCCAAATGCCCATTTGGTATTTAGTTCCAGGCAAACTCCAAATATTAATTCCTCGGTTAAGTATGTCATCAGTAGTTTTCAGGCCAGCTATAAGACCATAAGCGCTATCTATAATGGGGAAGGAACGATGTCTGCTGGCGGCGATGATTAAGGCCCTCAGGGGTTTCTGTACTGGTGTAGAGGTATACGCGCGCCGAGTGGTAAACAAGCTCAGATAACCGATGAACGTACAGGAAATCGAACATACAGAGACAAAACGGACCACTGTGTATTGGATTTAGATACGCTCATGATTTCGAATTACATCCTTGGGCCTCTTTTCAAATCTTAAACCAATCAATTCACGATGTTTATCTATATGTTTGGGAAGACAAACAACAATCCTTGTTTTGCTTTATCGGTTTTGAAATGCGATAATTAGAGCATGGGGAACTATAAGCGACGACAAATGCCATCTGTTGTTTTACCGTGATCCCTAGCGTATCTTAAAAAGAACATTGTTTGTTTTAAGGAAAGGTATATCCAAGATTTAGCTGACAACAATGTGCTAGATTGTCGGAATTCTGACCCTGTATAAGTGTATACACCTCCCAAACGGAGGGATGGAGGGAAGGATGGATCGATAGATGGGATGGACAGATCGATGGATGGACGGATGGGTGGACAGATGGATAAATGAGTGAGTCAGTACATGCAATGGATGGATGAGTGGATATGTATGTGTATAAGTATGTATGTAAGTATGATTGCAGATTATCATGTTTTTCCTTCCACAGTGAATTGGGAGTGGATTAGTGAGAGAATCAGTGAGTGGATCAGTGAGTGGGTCAGTGAGAATCCCTCTGAGTAGATCAGTGAGTAGATACTAGGGCGGACCAGTGAATGGATCAGGGTGGATCAGTGAGTGGATCACTCTGTGAGTCAGTGAGTGGATCAGTGAGTGGATCAGTGAGGGGTCAGTGAGAATCCCTCTGAGTAGATCAGTGAGTAGATCAGGGCGGATCAGTTAGTGGATCACTCTGTGAGTCAGTGAGTGGATCAGTGAGTGGATCACTGGTTGGATCAATGAGAGCATCAGTGAGTGGATCACTGGTTAGACCAATGAGAGGATAAGTGAGTGGATCGCTCAGTAGATCACTGAGTATGTAAGCAAATGTTCAGGTAAGGAAATAAACGTACGACGAATTTTATTCGATGTTACAATCTCTGAAATCATGACATGACCAATAAAATTGGCCCTAACATTCAACTTGATACAACCACATGATTCATTATGATTTGTACTTACGGAGATTCTTAAGTGAACTATGGCAATACCTAAATGTGTACATAGACAAATATATGGGATTGTTATTAAAATATTTAATTTTTAAGCACAATTCCAAAATTCCCATTTTACATGATTTGGAAAATTATGCTTGATTGAAAGAGGAGAATTTTAGTCAGAATTTAAGTTGATTATGTTCTCAGTTACAAGATTTGTTCTCAGTTATAAGATTTGTAATACCTGTAAACCGTGATTTTTATCGTTATTTTGATACATCCACTGTAATGTATTAACGTATTTTTACTATATATAATTAATAATTATGTCGATGCTTCGCAGTATTGCTTGTACAACCAATTGCATTTTAGTGTATCGAAAAACTGATAAGAACAACAGTATAATCGATGTGGTACAACACTAAAATCGACAACGATTTTTTAATTACATTTTAATCAACTCCATCTGCAAAAGTTGAAACATTGTCTAGCAGGAGGTCAGACGTCGGTGCCGGTGTTTGTGAATCGGGTGGTATTGCTTTGACTTAGTCTGACCTCCTGCTAAACAATGTTTCAACTTTTGCACACGGAGTTGATTCCTCTATTACCACGTAGCTGATAATTGCACCTGACAGTGTAATATAATACAGTCTTTCCTCGTAAAATGTAATTAAAAATCTTTGACAACATCGATTTTAGCGTTGGACCACAGCGACAGTGTTGTTCTTATCAGGTTTTCTATACACTAAAATGCAAATAGTTGTATATAGAGCAGGGCATTTTATCAGAAATTTAAGTAACTTTCATTGATACAAATCCAAGAAAATTGTCAGTTAGTTTACTTTTTTTACTGTGAGACTCATACTCAGTCCAAATCTATGTCATTCGGGTGAGAAAAATATCCTTAAAAATTAAAGCAACATTATTCAAGCCTTAATCGTGTAAAAGAAGCAGTGTGCTTTTACACAATTCACACTTGAGGTTATCCCGTAATTATGAACTGAATTAATGAATTCTGATCGTATACTTGACAATGCAACACATGGGACATCCAACACGAAATTCAGCCTCTTCGTGCGGGGGGAGCGAAACGGCTAACTAACTCCGAACCTTTGTAACAGACAAGTCGGAGCACAACGCATGAACGGAATATAGACAACAGGGCCTCGCAGGACAATGAAATACAGGCACCAGGGCCTACAGGAACTTACATACTGCACAGCGTGCCGTTGGAGCCAATTTCAGAGCGAATCTTCAAAATATATTTCATAATTTAAAGAATATAAATCCGGGTTATATTGTGACTAAATCATTTGATGGTATACACATGAGTTCTGAAAATCGGGCCTTTTTTCCAGATTGTAAGGTAGATGATATATTTGAAGAGAAATTAGATACTAAAAGTTGAAAACGGTTTCATTTGAGAAAGCATTCTCAATGTGCTCCGAAGGGAAGAAATCGCGGTGAAAATGACGGAATTACGCTATAAATCTCATCTGAAAAGCCGTCGTTGAAACATCTTGTTTATATGATATACGTTTTGTTGTAAGTGCCGTAACTGTGTGTGCACGAGTTGCAATAATTTTGAAATGACTAACAGCAGGTGAGCGGTTGTGTTTTATAGTTTCTTAGTATTGGCTCGCAAGAAATGGAAGATGAGTGTTCGAATGGAAGGCACCAGGGAAATCACGATCTAATATTACGCTTTCTGCTCACAGCTTTAATGGCACAATGCAGTCATAGGCGCACTTTCCGAGATACGGGCCATGTCGCGGTGGTTTTCATTCGATGAAAGGGCAAGAGGCCGGCAAAGTTGAAGAAATCCTACTTCATGAGATGTATTGAATGAGGACCTTGTAGCAATGATTGAAAATGAAAACTTCTATGCAGACTCTGCCCCAGTCGATTTTTCACAAAAGACTGAAAATGTCATGAACATGAACCGCTAGAAAGCCTACTTTTAATAACGATGTCATGGTATGTACTGTTTACAGATGTTTGATACAATTATTAAAGGTTACGTGTTTTTAACTTTCAGTTTATCTGTACCTGTATTGTGTATGAAGAAAATTGTCCAATCTAGTCTCAAGCCAGCACGATTTGCAAACGTATTCTTAGACAAAGAAAAATCAAAAGTTTATTTCTCATCCTCGCGGGCGTCTATTCAAACTCGCCGCGTCAACCTGTTTTCTGTTTATAACGAAATAAGATAAAAAAATAAATGCAAAACACCCGCGACGATAGTGCATAACACAGTGCTGTATAAAATATAACTGTACACAAAATAAGACACTAACATTCCATTCAAAACTATGTCATGACTGTGCTTAGCTGCACTAAAAGTCAAACCGCAGAACTGTTGCTATACACAAATATCAAAGCAACAGTGCTGTGCATTTATCTCTGCGTGGATTTCTATGTTGTTTTCATGATTGAAGAATAAAAAAAAATAGAAGAAAAAACCCGGCGTCACCGCATCATTTTTGCAGTATGTCTGGGATGAGAAACAAACTTTTTAGTTTCTTGGCCTTTGCTAGTCTACACAAACGAACACAATTTATGCCTCCTCTGTGTCAATCACCTTTATACAGACAGCAAACACCACTTTCACCCAATGCGAGACCACATCCATAACAGCTCCTCGTCACGGGTCTTTAACCGCCGGCTAACTACCTCCGAGGCGATCGATAGGCGGCGACAGCGCTTAGATATATATTCGGCGTCTGTCTGTGTCGGTCGTCAGCGAACTTGTCCAATGAATGATTGTAGGGCAAAGGTTAATGGGCTTCAGCTCACATACTCCCGTAGTCAAAACTTCGCGTGCATATCCTCTGGATATGTCTGTGCGCACCCCAGTTTGAAATAAAAAGTTTGTATTTCGAATTCGTATCGATTTGGCTCCTTGTTGAGTTTACTTTGTTCGTTTGATATTGCTTTAATGTGTGTGATAAAACCGTCGCTTCTGTCTGTTTATATTTTCGTCTCTTTTTGCTGCCTGCCTGTCTGCCTGTTCGTCTATATCTGGCTTTTCATTCCGTCTGTCAATATATGTCATCTTTCACTGTGACTGATGTTACAAGAATCCTGACCACATTAAAATCTTGTGCTATAATTGTGGCACTACGGTACAAATTTTAATCTTCAGACGCGATTCAGACCAATGGGCGTATTTAGCGATGAGATTAATTTGCATATTAGTATTTCCTCACCTGTTTTTTTCGAAGATAACAATTCAAGTCGCAAAAAGAAACTTGCTGAAAGTTTCAAGGGGATGCCATAACTATGGGAGTTAAATACATGTATCACCCACGGGAAAACAACAGTTCTTCTCTAATGCTATTAAACGGTGTGAAAAAACTAGTTATGGTTGATTTCTTACATTTACCATTTCAAGTCATAAGGCATTTCAACTAACAATTGCTAAAATATACGTCTTTCTCCGATGTTTGATTCTCTTCTTAACTTTTTATCGAAGCGCAAAAAGACAAAAAACGAATTCTCCAGGAAGTGATACATGTTATGGAAGTGAAACGCATACTACGTTCACACTACAGAGTTTAGGTCACCTCTGAGGCAGCCCTGATTTAAAAAAGACACGCAGGCGCTGCGTCGCCTCTGGATCTGCCTAATTTATGTCGGAGATGGGCTCAGAGTTTACAAACATTTTTGACCTTGTCCAATTTGTGTGTATGAACGGGTTAGGTCGGTCCTAGGGCCTGTTGACGCCTTAGCAACTGGCAGTCGGCCTACAGCGAGGTCCATAGGTGACTGAGAGGCGAAAGATTCAAATATAGTGTGAATGTTTCTTATCTTATCACAATCTCTTGCCAGGCCCAAAGAAAGGAAAGCAAGAGAAGGGCTTGTTTCTCATCTTCCCGCGCGTCAATCTGGAACAGCCGCGTCAGCATTTTTATTTGATACTCACTTGAAAACTTTCTCGTAAAAAACGAGAGTGTGTAACGTTCGCCAGAAAATGTGACATTCATTCTCTGTTGAATCACACATACATACAATGCATAGTCCTGAACGGTTCAGTTACTACCGTCTCAATGCTGGATATCAGAATAACCCCTGTAGGTAAATATTCTTGATTTTTTATGTCGGTAGTTGGACCTTATGAGCTCAACCCTTCCAAAAAAAAAATCTCAAAAATCCGAAAAGAAAGGAAAAATGGACAAAAACCGAGTCGCCGCATCATTTTGGTGAGAGATCTTGTTCGAGATACAAACCCATTATTTTTTGTCTTAAAACTAATACAAACGACAACAAGAATATGTGCAATGGTGATTTTTTTTTCTGCCAGCGATTTAATATTGGGTGTTTCATTCTTTACATTTGACGATAAGGCATTGGTTGAGAGGCAGAGTGTAGAGGAAATCTGTGGTTACACAGTATGCCATGTACCAAGTTTCCTTTGGCGATATTCGCGAAGAATCTCTATGGGCTAACGAGTAAAATTCGATGGAATATGTGTGATCTTTTCTTGCTATTTTCTGGGTGAACACCGGGATTCCCTGACTTCGATAAATGTCTCTGTCTAATGTTGCCAAGGTAACTTCAATTGACTTTATAAGTGACCTCCTGCTGATTTGATGGACGTACGTATATGCGGACCTTGTGACACAATTCCTAGATAACAAATACGCAGACCTTGAGAACACAGACACGACACTTCGAAGATTGCTGTACAGCCTTTATCGCTTAAGCCAAATATAGATATTTCAAGTACTTTCGTTCTCTCGCTGTTAACTGCCGATCAAAAAGCCTATTAGAGATTAACAAAATCTGTAAACAAATTGTTTTTTTTGCCAATAATATAATATCGTATTCCCAATTCCGGTTTCACTGGCCGAATTTACAGTTCAAATAGTAATTCTTAAAAGTTATTCTTGGCTACCGAGAGTTTTAATGATTATATTGGTGCATTACATAATAAAGAGCCGTACTTAATATTATAATTCAACATCAAGCAACAGAAAGAATGCATAATTTTTAATTTTTAATCACCATTAATCGATAAAGCATGAATTGCTCTTTCCTAAATCGTAATGCCATGTAGGCCAAAGATTAGGGCAAATCAATTGGACTGGGTTACAGTCGATGATTAATATGAATGGATAAAGTGAAATATTCACATTTACACGGGAAAATTAAATTCATTTTTGCTGTTTACTCTTTGGCAAGGGTCACTACTCCT
Source organism: Ptychodera flava (assembly GCF_041260155.1). Classification (NCBI taxonomy): domain Eukaryota; kingdom Metazoa; phylum Hemichordata; class Enteropneusta; family Ptychoderidae; genus Ptychodera; species Ptychodera flava. The sequence goes on along the minus strand of NC_091937.1, from coordinate 23,068,565 downwards.
AGGCAGACTTTATTCAATTTAACGAAAAGACTATCAACAAAACTGTCAAAATTATGCAGAGAGTTATTTTTCCAGTTTAATGGCTATTTCGTCTGTTAGTTTTATTCGCCGGAAACGTCTTGGACGAATTAAATTCGATCAGAAAGATAACGTCTGTGCAAACGAGATGCATCACTGCCGACGAATCGAATTCACAGATGATGTAAATGAACGTATATGCAGTGCCCGCAAAAAATCGTGGGCACAAATATGTCAACATTCGTGATAGAAGAATTACCAAGTATTCAATTCACTCCAGGCGTATACCGATAATTGATTTTTGATTGGTTACAATTAAACCTTCTGTATAGAACCTATTTGACCACAGTAATACAATATTTCGAAAAAAAGTGCCCGATTATATTACAGTTTGTATAGTTTGACCCCATTTTGAAATGTCATTCCAAAGGGCCGACAAGATAGCGTAACCACAAGAGCAATCGAGATTTCGAACAGTCAACTCATGACGAATGACGTCATCAGCGAATAAAAATCATCAAATGAAATTGTCTTTACATCAAAGGGTTTCTCTTACGTAAGGAGGGTCATGCGGAGAGGTAAATTTAAACAAGAAGGTCATTGTGTCCCCTACTGTGCATAGGTTCAGGCTTTATGTTGCTCGCTTGGTTTATTGCATCAGCTCAACCTGTTGAGTCGACAAAATCAAATCTTTCTTTACAGAAAAAAGTATACTTTGTCTACAAGTCTACAAGATCAGGTGTTCAGTTCGTGTCTAGCACCTCGTTTCCTTTGAGTTGCGTGTCAACAGCCTCCATTAGAGTTAGTTGATCTTCTTTGAAAGGCTAGGAGCCTTGAATTGAACAGAGAATTTCCTCACTGCTGGCTATGAATCGAACACTTAGTGAAGGATGACGCGAAGGCTAGTCACGCAATAAAGTGACCATGTTTTGGGATTAACTCGCCTCATTCCAAAATCAAGACATTTCCTTGACGTGTTGTTACAAGTAATGAATCGGAAACGGTCGAAAATGTCGCAAACGTGTGGTTACAAATGCTTCCTTGTCACGGAAGCGTGCATCTCTCAAAGTTTCACGAGCAAAAGTTGTCACGGGGTCTCATATACTTAACTCCGCAGGGTGAGGTTTCGTAAAATTACAATTTAACATCCTGCGGTAACCATAACTATACAATTGTAAGCTAGGTCATGAAAAAGGACGAAACCGGACGACGACGTGATGAATAAAATATTACGAAAACGATTATTACTTTCAAAAATGTTCCATTTCAAAACGCTATTATAAAAGTGGAAGGTCTCAATAACAACAATAACATACGACAATCATGTTGGCAAGGTATCGCTTTGTTAGCAATATAGAATTAACCTTGTGAGACCTTGTGTATTTCCAATCAATATTTAACACAGAAACACAGAAATCACGTGTACATGTTTTGTAAGATTCAGATATTGACGGGGTCTAGCGTTCATTTTATCGAAGTCATGATTATCAGACAGTAACGCCGACACGAGTAATCCAGACAGAATTAAATTAATTGTTTTTTTCAGAATCGATGGTGTCATATTTTGTTATGTAAATACCACAAAGTCTGCCACAAATACTCCGACATTCCGACTTTTAGCAGAACATAAGTACTTCCTTATCTTCATCACATAGAGAATAGATTCGCTGAAAACAATATTTCACGTTCGTTACTATCCTACGATTTCCTGTAATTGCAGTTCAGGTCTGTGTGTCTGAGTGTCTGTCTGAGTGTCTGTCTGAGTGTCTGTCTGTATCTATCGATCCATCAATCCATGCACCCATCCGTCCATCCATCCGACCATCCATCCATCCATCCATCCATCCATCCGTCCGTCCATCCATCTATAAATCTATCTATCTATCTATCTATCTATCTACCTATCTATCTATCTATCTATCTATCTATCTATCTATCTATCTATCTATCTATCTATCTATCTATCTATCTATCTATCTATCTATCTATCTATCTATCTATCTATCTATCTATCTATCTATCTATCTATCTATCTATCTATCTATCTATCTATCTATCTGTCTATCTATCTGTCTGTCTGTCTGTCTGTCTGTCTGTCTGTCTGTCTGTCTGTCTGTGCATCGTTTGTGATGTGAATATCGATGTGATCATATTTGTGAAAGTCAGTTTCTTAACCGTCAAGACTAGAAGTTTTGACAATTCTCATCTGTTACTACAGCCAGCTGCTGTTTTCTTTGACCGTCTTGTCAGTAATGGTTTATAAGCTTATCGGCAGCTATTTTCACTTGCCCGGTAGCGCGGGAATATTCAGGTAAAAGTTTGATAAAGTTTTTCAGAGTAAAGTGCAAAATGCTGTTACAGCACTAAATTGATAGATGATCAACTATAACGTGAGTCGAACGCTGACATTCCATTTATATTGCCTTCTGGGAATTTCTAAAAACAGACTTTGAAGAGGAAGTTCAGGTGGGGCAGTATTCAAAATCGTTGAGCAAAAAGCGCGCCCTTTTGTACTGCCGCACAATGTCATTATCGCGGCCATAGCCAATTCCGAGGTGCAATTACGATCGCAATAATTGATTTGGGAACGCAAATGTCACTGGAGACAGCAAAAATACGCATTTAATGAATCGGGGAAACGTGAAACTGGCAAACGGATCCTCCGATTTCTTGGTGAGACGACGTATGCGCTGAACCATTTTGTGCCAACTCGTAAATATCTCGAATAATTTGATGATCCTGAATGCCTATACGCTACAGACAGACAGACACACAGACAGACACACAGACAGACACTCAGACAGACAGGCAGAGAAGCAGGCAGGCACGCAGGCTGGAAAGTATTATTCGTTACAATTTACCGGTCATATTTTTAAGTGTATACCATGCGTTGTCAGTTAACCGGATGTTCTCGATGTCATAGACCCTACCCAGCGATTTAACTGTGTAGATCGTATAGCGTTTCTTTAAGGTTGAAAATATGACTTTTGTTTAAGCTGCAGTTACATTACGTTCTGAAGGAAAAAAAGACACTAACCTAATGACCAAGAAAAGGAAAAAGAGCGACATTCATGACATTTTGAAGTATTGTAGCATCAAAAACAACGGAAAATATCTTAATGGACGAGTGTCATACGGAGGAAAAGCAAAGAATGGAAACACCACACTAGTACAAATGAAATGTCCACACAGCAACGACTGAAGGTGTGTAAACCACGACGCAAATGGAAAAGTAATTGAAAACGTACGGCCACGTGTGAAGTCATATTACTCCATGCATAAGTCCTGATGTCATCGATACCATCGACAGGAACAAGACTAATAGCTGACCGATTGAAATAATTACGCTATCCATTACATTACATCTTGTGTGCGAATTGACGGGGAATTTTTAAAAGTCCTGCTTCCGCTCCATGGTGGAGAATCCACTCACAGTAATTGTATTTCCTCAGACATCCTGCCTGGCAAACTACTAGGAGCAAACCATTTGAAAAATGTTGAATACTGACATTTGGCTGCGTCTACCTTACATTTGCCAGTTATCAAGGCAACCTAATTTTCACCAACATCGAAGAAAATATTGGTATTAGTGATGTGAACAATTTTAATATTGACTTTTTATAATCTGAATTTTGAAATTTAATGACGAAAATCTGAAATGTTTACCTTTCGTCAAAAAAATATTATCCCCGCCGTACTAGTAGCCACTTTAAATGGAATCTTCAAAAGGAAATCATTTCTGGCGAGCCGAGAGAGAATAAATTTCAAGCAACTGAATTGGTGTCCCGCTGCGTCGGTGGCATTTGAGGGCACACTCCCTGCATACCGTCAAATACCTTATGTTAAAGAAGTGCAGATGTCAAGAGTACTTTTGAATCACCTGGAAACTATGTGGGGCGACCAAATAATTGCAGTCCTCATAGGGCTAGTAGGCGCTTGTAATGGTTTAGGCTTCCTCGGTGTATTTTGAGTGACAAGTTTGTGAAAGTGAATTAATAAGTATAAGTGTGAACTGCTTGCTATAGATATATCCGGCAAAGCTCCAGTCAAAATTGGTGAAAACAAATCGGGCTGGCCGAGATGACGTCACGCAAGTGAGATTAATCTCTTCGTCAGCTGGTGTTGAATTTTTGGAAGTGTTATGTGTGGCCGGATATGACGCAATCGGGCTAGTTTATGCTTGACACGGTACGTTTCTAGATTTTTAATGAAAAACCAGCTCAATTTAAAGGTTATTTTTGTTCTCTTTTTTACACCGACTAACGTTTTGCTTGTCTGTCTTGCACAGTCCACATGGGGACTTCTTTTCGATGGCGTAGGATTCTCTTCGAATAATAAAACCCTTTGGCAATTTAACATACCATGGCCTCACATTTTTTGTGAGTAGAAATCGCAGTATACCTTGAGACCGCAACCTATCTTACACTAACGGAGGTTTATCGTGAGCCACATGTATCCCTCTGTCTTAGAAATTTGTGTTTTAACGGTCATAATGAGGCATACATTCATACATGTGCGGCATACATGTTCTTTTATTCACCAGCAACAAAGTCACTACTGCGTATAGCTACGTGAGAGCGGAGATAGCAGACTTTCACTTTTTGTTACGTATATTTAATGTGCCATTCTCTCTAGTGGCACTCTTTAATTAAAATCCAGGCTAAGTTTTAAACGAGGAGAGTGGTGATTTACAGCGCCGAATGTAAACGCGAGGGCAAACATCCGATTTAAAATACTAGCGTATCTGGCAAATGTTTATCGTAGGATTACAACAATCACGGTTGATATTAACAGAGCCATCAATTATCTTCAACTTAAAGAGCCGTTGAGACGGAGAGTGATAATCAGCGCTACAGCGGCGTCAAACCACTCCATTTAGGAAACCTGTATCTGCTCTCAACGCGGCGATATTGCTTCCGCTAAGCCCCTCAGCATATTCAAAAGGTAAACTGACAGTCCGGTAAGGCTTGAAATACTTACAAAGGGTGGAAATCTTCCAGAGTCGTCTGAGTACATGAAATGTATGATCAAGAAGAGTAATTTTCCGATCTGCATTTTCCATTATGGTAATGTTATTATTTTAAGAAGCACACTCACACTCTTTTAACGCCAGTTCCGTATATAAGTTAGGTTTTGTTTATTTGAGAATCGTGGTATGTCAATTCATCGCAGGCTACAGCACTACCGTGAGTCTGCTTGAAGACATGACAAATATTATAGCCCAAGTTATCTGCGCTAAAATTTTCCCCATTATATTTAATGTACCAACCAAACTTATTGATGTTTTGTGTACTCTCTATATTAAAGCATGGGGAATTCAAAATATTTGAAATTTCGATAGAACCTTTATGTATAAGATACACTATTAATTGCCATTGGGATGCTGGTCCGGACCAGAATTCAACCGTCAATGCCGACAATACACCTTACACGTGCGGACAATGTGTTGATAAGTTAACATTTTAATATTCGAAATATATCAGTATATAAGTAGATCTTAGGCAAAAAAAAATTGATGACAGTACTCAGAAAAGGTCAGAGTCAATGTCAGCATAATTGAGACTGTGAGGTATGGTATTTTGGCTGTATACTATAAATCACGTAGATGGAATATTGTAGTGTGGTGTCCATAGACAGGGCTTGCCGAGACATTCGACCGCCCACAAATCATCACATGTCAGGCAGAAGAAAAACAAATCACCAATCAAGTGTAGAAAATGACCAGTGTGATATTACCACGATACAGCCACCTAATGTAAATAACGGCAGCCAGAGAGTTATCGACTCCCTCCGAGGGAATTCATCTCCTGTCGTAGCTCTACCGATTCGTAAATTTAATCCAGCGATGAAAAAGTGACAGATATTCAAAATACGAGCAACGACCCCCTTGAAGAAACGTTGAGATGACCATAACGATTTTGACAGAAACGATAAATATTGACTGTAAGTAAGGAATTTAACAAATGTTCTTACTTGTCGACTGACGACGACACCGGAACTGAGACACACAGACATTTTATCACTGAAATAAAAAATCGAACACGAGAAGAAAAGAGTTTCACTGCGATCTTTCCAAATGTAATTTTACGACAATATTAATTAATTTTTCGCTTGTAGTTTTCTAAAATAAACGTAACTTGATTTTAGCGACGAAACGGGAAGTACATGCATAAGACGGTGTACAGTTTCGTGGAAGCATTCTTGGCTCGACGACAAAAGTTCAATTAATTGTTAACTTCATCACACACCGGTATCAATGAGTGTTGTCAGTGACAGCCGAAGGGTATCGGTGTCGTCAGAATACGATGAAAAGTAAACCGCCTCTGGAGATCTCAATTTAACTTAAGTAAGATCGAGGTAAAATGCTGAAATTGAAGTTATCGCCTTCAGCATGAATATATAAGACAGCCTCCTACCACTAAATATAATTGTCTTGTTATAGTTTCATTACAGCTTCATGGCGATGACTTTACAATCTACAATGATTCCCTTCAACACTTATGTTTCACCAAGTGAAGAAGATTTCTTACCCTGTTTCAAGAGACACAGTCGTTCTCCTTGGTAGTTTGTTTCAGTCAAGGACAAATAAATACAGAATTTGTTCCTTTAAATCAGCCGTGAACTCGTGTTGATGAACGCGCGCTGAGAGTCCAATACGTGTTATTTTACGATCAAGTGTAATTTATTTAAATATGAAGTTGAAGAGAACGAAGATTAGTTTTTACCTTTTGAAAGCAAGCGCAGAAAACGACAATATCTATCATTTCACATCGATGCATCATTGCCCCTACATGGAGATTGCACTCAATCAAACGGTTCTGAAGACGTATTTAAGAAATATCGAAGAGTGATAAAGACATCATTTTGGAAAGCGCGGGAAATATAACATAGTCGACAAATACCCTCGCCTACGGACGACAGCGGACTATAATGGACGTTGAAGAAATAGGCTGTCTTTTTAAAACATTTACTCGTTGCTGACAGCGGAATAGAAAATTTAAACACTTTGAGGGTTATATTCCTTCAAATGATTAATTCTGTACTTAAATGGAAACCACTTGCTACAAAGTATCAATTTGTCATAGAATACTGCATAACTTATAAAATGTATACAACTCATTTAAATATTCATTTTGATAGCCAGTAAGAATCTGAATAAGATTGGCTCGTCAGCTTTAAAAGTCGAAAATTATTGCGCGCTTCCTCCGCTAAGTGACAAACAGGTGCGGAATATTACAACTAAAACTGAGTCACCATAGTAGTGTTGCGGATACTCATAGTGAGAAATATTGGCTAAACTCACATCTGGCTTCAAGTACCTTTAATAATTTAATTTTGCTGAAATGGACTCTGCGCAATTTAAGCGCACTCTTGTTGGTTTTAGTGATGCTGACACCCGCAAAGTCTTCAGCTTTTGCCAAATGGTTGTAATAAATTTGAGTCCACTTTCTTGGACTTGTAAATATCGCTATAAGGCTTACGCAAGTATTTCATGTTGAAGCTGATCAAAGGTCTGTGTTGTTAAATATGCATCTATTCAGACGCCAAATGAATGAAATCTAATCAATGAAATGAGATTAATAAATTATGTATTACAGGTACTGAATTTAAAATTCCTAAAGTCACTTATTTCTTATCCCTTTATTTTAAGTTAGTGTGAAAATGAAATTTCTGTGACTATAAATGAGAGATGTGTCACGATATAAAAGACGATGCTCTATAGATAGACTAAGTGTGTCCCCTTGAGTGCTGTAATTTTTTCCGCCAAAATTTTAGTGCAACATTGTACCATTTTTTTTTCATTTTTCTGTAATTCTTTTGAGAATTTTTGACGAAATGGATATCATATTTCATTGGTTAACATTTTGTATCAAAATTATTTTTTTTCATTTTTCTGTAATTCTTTTGAGAATTTTTGACAAAATGGCTATCATATTTCATTGGTTAACATTTTGTATCAAAATTATGTCAAAAATCTGTAAAAGAAATTGACTGGGTATGTTTCATAAACGTGACAAAAATAATTTTTGCGCTCAAAGAGTTAAGATACTTTATGTAATATGCATTTAAAATTTCCGAAGCAAGCGTTGAAGTCTGAAGTCCAAGTAACTTCGTTCTTTTCACAGTAAGTGTCTTTAATTGCGATATTGGACGGGATGTTCATCCGTGTTTTGTCAGTCGATTGGCAAAATATGCTTTTTGATCCAAATTTGCAATTTTTCACGTCAAGTGACAGTCAACTTTTCCAAAAAAAATCTGTGAAATACTTGAAACACGATCGGAACTAAATTGGGAGAATAGGATATTGTAAAATTAATAATTGATTGCAAATACCCTTATTTCATCACGTTTTCATATCTGGGGCTATTCTCAGTGCGAAATTCAGAATATATCTTTATATATAATTTTATGTTATGATTTGTATCGTGAAATCATAACACAAACCCCTGCAGTAATCTGAATTTCTCCTAGTAGCGTTACCACTCTCTTGTTCACCCAATATATATAGCACGCGACCCTTTAAATCTTGTTGAGAAGGTTTATTTAAACCAAACCTGAGCCATAAAATCAGTTAATATATTACCCGCGCGTTGACGTGTGTATTAAGTGCCAATACGACGCCATGTTGGTTAACCATAATTTATGTAATTGTTGGTATACAGAACGCACTTATTTGATCGGAGGCGTGTGGCCATTATTGCTGAGGACAGGCAATTGTGACATCATCACTTTTCAAGCGTACACGTGCTTCCTATTGAAGTAAGTTTACTTTTCAAAGGTCATGGATGTATCGCTTACACAGAGAGTGTGTTTCTCTTTTCTCCTTTACTGGGGAAAACTGCGATAGGAAGTGGATACACACGTACAGTTGTTTTGACACCCTTTTCGCCTCATGCAGAACATTTTGATTAAATGGAAACTTTTTTGCCCCGCTTTTTGCCTCAAGAAACGATTTGATCAATCGTTTTGTAGAGAAAGTGGAGTTTCACGCTCGTATTCGGGCTAAAATGAACTGTTGTTATGGAAATTCAGTTTGTGCTTTGCAGTTCGAACTGTTCAGGGTGCATCTGCATCCAAATCGGGGTGAGTGCTCCCCGGAAATTCGCTGGCGATAATTACAGTATGCTGGGACAGTTACTGCTGCACCCCTGTTTTTGTTTACATGTCGAGATATCTGTTTGATTACTTTTGTATGCGTAGTCTCTCTTTATACACACCGTGTTATTTTTCAGTCAGTCAATCGATCAGTTGGTCTATTATATATTCATCAATCTATCAATTTATCTATGTCATCAGTGTATGTATGTATGTATGTATGTATGTATGTATGTATGTATGTATGTATGTATGTATGTATGTATGTATGTATGTATGTATGTATGTATGTATGTATCTATGTATGTAGTATATTGTTCTGACGATAAAGCTGACTATAGAGTCGAAACTTGATTTCATAAATGTGGTAAAACTTTTTTCTGACTGTAGTCGTTCCAATTTTTAGGAGTCAATTTGACGAAAGCGAAGGAGTTGAATGTTTATTTACATAATTATCAACCAAATAATCCGGTTTGTATCGGTGGAGTTCCCATTGAACAGGTTGTGTTCTTCTGATATCTCTCTTTTATTTGATAACAAACTCTCATTTTATCATCATACATTAGCTGATCAAGACAAATTTAATCAAAGGTTGCGCATGTTCGGAAGATTATAGTATTTTAAGTCGGTTCAGATCTGATACTGAAGCTATATCGTAACATTGATGAACGTCTCTTGGCTGATTCTAATATCTGTGAATTCTCGTTTCTGTCTGCCACGACTCGTAACAAATCTATCGTAAACCTGCTGCATCGCCATGGCAGTTATCAGAAAACACCAACCAATCTTCCGTCCTCCTTGGCGATGCAATAAAGCACAAACCACGGGCAATGAACTCAATGCCGATGCAAATCATCCCTTACACACCTATTTTGAAATCTTACCGGCGTCCGGGCGTTAGATATCGCCATCTCAAATGTTAGAAGATGCGAATTAGCAAGTCTCCTATCACCGGCCGTCAAGACACTCAACCTCCAGCTTGTATTCCACTTTTTATTAGCTTTTTAACTGTTGTATATTGTTTCGTGTTCTAGTTTAACACGATTGGAACTAATTCGGGATAATTGGATGGTGAACGAAGGTCGTTTTAACCTTGAAATGTAAGCTCATCTGCTTTTCTTTTTAAGTTACACGCGTGGTTTTTATGAGAAATTTGTCACGGTAAAATCGCAACATTCAGCTATATGGCACAAAACACTTTTGAGAAATTTGAAAAATATGAAGATCCAATTATCCCAAATTAGTTCCAATCGTGTTGTTTGTTTTTTATCTATTTACCTTCCCTGGGTTGTTCCATGACCATCCTTTTGGACAATTAATTATAGAAATATTCCTTCCTATTTGTAACCCTTAAGTTCAAGAGTTTGTTCTCATATACCAAGCGTGCGTTCTGTCGTGTTTAAATCAGGTTAGGAAAGGATATTATAAAGGAAAACATGTCATTATTTCTATCAATCATCCAACTAGATGAGGCAACAGTGCCCCTGTGTCAAGGAAGAGGGCACATCATAATTACAGTGTGTGTGCAAGACAAGACAAAAAGCGGAGAAGGAAAGCGAAGGAGAGTGCTACGCTCAAGGGCAAAACACCGCGGTCGTGCTCTGATCTAGATAGCGAAAACAAATATCCTGGTTACAGCGCCCCGTGCTTCCGTATACAAGGCATAAAATTGGACACACAAAACAGAAATACCTGAACAAACAGTACCGTGTAATTATCGTCAACTTTGGTTATGATTATTTTCAAACCTTGGATGGCAGAAGCGATTTTTACGCCACGTTCATCGCTCCAGTGACCGACATTACGCCCGAGAAAGCAACGTTTGAATCATTTTAAAGTACCTTCCCATGTGCGTAAAACTAATATCTGACCAACTAGTAGGGAAAAAAGTATAGTGTGCAAAATGGCAAGAAATGCAAGCATTACAGGCTGAATAATGGCTCACCGCGGTTTGAAATGTCAAATGTGGAGCCAAAATTACATCAGATTGACATTGCAGTTCGAAATTTCGAAATGTAACACGTGGAGCCAATTTCCCGACCGTCATACATGTAATTTGCGCGATGATAGAGCAAATATATTATATAGGAAATGCGAGTGTTTCCATATGTGTGAAAAATCTAATGGTCTACTAGTAATTTGCATTCAATCAGTGTTAATCAGTCTTTGAAAACGCGACGGCAAACGCGTCCACTAGTGTGTGTCGACATTTGTGATCTCTATCGCTCGCTTAGCTTTCAACAGTCATTTATGGTTTTTTTCCTATTCAGATCGAATACTGATGGGCTGAGCACCCCCGGAGATTAAATTATCCAGCCATAAAAGAACAGGTGGCGGTCGGCGCTTCATGTCTTGTGCTGCTCGCGTAGAGCGTAGTAATGAGACCGCTTGCTCCGCGCTATCTTATCGTCAGGGGATTGTAGAGGGAAACATCAGAAGCAGCGGTGTGCATAGATTTCAAATGCCGTGAAGTCTTTTCTACGCGTCTTGCTTTTCTCTTGTAAGTGATATGCTTAGGAAGTATTACGGGCGACCTAAGTCCGACTGAATTTCAAATTTGACGCTATGTTGTTAGATACACTGACGGTTTGGATTCGTTTCGACCAGCGTTGACGGACGGGCAATTTCCATCGGTTAGGAAGTCCTCGTATTGTATACTAGGCACACGCGTTCTGTTTTGCAGCGGCAAAGACATGATGAATTTTAGTGTTAAGGAGTTCAGTAATGACTCGGAGGGTCTTGGTGTCGACCCGCTGTCATCCGTTATCTGGTGGAGGACGGTGTTCATCCCGGTTATCATCTGCATCATCTGCATCAGTGGTCTCCTAGGCAATGGCATCGTTGTCTGCGTGCTGGTGCGCTACTCGGACATGAAGACGGTGCCGAACGTGTACATCATGAACCTGGCCTCGGCCGATCTGCTCTTCATGCTGGGGATCCCGTTCCTGGCCTACCAGTACACTGGTAAGACTTGGATTTTCGGGAAGGCCATGTGCAAGCTTGTCATGGGTATCGACGGCATCAACATGTTTGCCGGTATCTTCACTCTGACTGCGATGTGTATTGATCGATATCTGGCCATAGTGAACGCCATAGAATCTATGACCTACCGTACGGTGAATTCTGCCAGAATCACATGCATATTCATATGGATTCTTTCGGTTCTCGCTACGTTGCCGCTATGGCTGTACGCCGACGCTAGACCGGACCCAACTCCTGACTCGGATAAAATCAAATGCGACATTTATTACTCTCATCAGCTTCACATTACGTTCATCATCTATGCATTTGTCATTAATTTCGGTCTACCGCTTCTCATCATCTCCCTTTGCTATTTTCGGATTCTACTGTACCTCCGTAAAGGATCGCGCTCGAGCCACAGGACAAACAGGCGCTCGTCGCTCGGCCGCGCCGGTCTTATAGTCATGCTGGCCGTGGCGCTTTTCACTGTGTGCTGGTTGCCGTTCTGGGTGGTGCAGTTCACTATGGCGTTCAACCCACCAAGTTCTTGGCGCACTCTAGAGTTCATCATAGCCTACTACTGCTCCATGTGCCTAAGCTACGCCAACAGCTGCCTGAATCCCATCATATACACGTGTGCGGGGGAGAACTTCCGACAGAAGCTAGCGAAGATGTGCTCCTGCAGGAAGAGGGAGCCCGAGTACACCCTCAGTATGGGGAGCTACTACCGTCGCTCAAGTGCCTGTTATGAAGATGTCTGCGAAATGCCCACAATGACCACCACCATGTCATCTAACCAGATGGTTCTCATTGGCTGTCACAATGACGTTGACGAAATGGACAATTCCATGTAAAAAAACTGCTCTACTGTTGGGAGATAAGAATCGTTTCGAATTCAAGATTGAACCATGTGTTTTTCAAAAAAAACTGCTTTAATGCAGTTTTACTCCCACTATGGGAATAGCTTCAGCTGCCCATGCCCTCAAGGAGAACTTATATATCGCCCTGCACAAATTTAGCCTGAACTTTTTATAGTCGGAGTACATTACGATATTGTTTAAATGTCACGGTGGAATACTTAAAGTATAGCAATAGAACGAGAGAGCATTTGCCTCGCCGCGCAAAGAGCGAGTAAAGGTGGCCATTTCGCTGATTAATTGGTGATCGTTGTTGGAGAAATTCACGCTGTTCCACTCTCGTTTGGTGCGGCTCATTCGTGGCTGACTTAGAGTACTAAGTAGGGATGTGTTGGCATTCGTTATGTACACAGCGCTGAATTCTACTTCGGGGCTTTTCTTTACACCCATTCACCTATACAGCAATACGTTATGGTAGTAAACTTTGCTGGCAATCGTTTCAATCATTAAGCCCGGCTATAGGCAAAGCTCTGTTTTTGAGTATATACATATTGTAGAGCTGTGGATCTTGTATTGGCTAACAAAAACGATTTCACTTAGATGTATGCCATTCCACGCTGCACAGCAGTGTCAACTTTGGAACATTGAAATCTTTCCTGTCGGTTCACTAACGAATGAACGAGGATTTTTGCGCGGTATGAACAGATAATTTTGTTACCTCTTTATCAAGAGTGCCGCTTTCATTGCGTTCTCAAGTCAGGGGGCCCGATGAAATAGAGTAATCATAACACCAAGTCTGGATGGAAATGAAACTGCCGCTTTGCATGGTTGGGAAAAAAATTGAGTTATTCGCTTTGTTATCGCTAATGGGAATCAATCGACCGTGTACACATGCACGACGAACGTTTTCAGGAGACCACGCATCGCTCGTCTAAAGAGTCACTCGCAAAGAAATTGCTGAAACCGACTGTTGTACAAGTACTGATTAGAAACCTCAGTGAAACTGCAGAGATGCGTGACATATCTGAGTAGGGATGAGATTATCATTCAATTCCGTCAGTATTATTCCTTTATCTGGTGTTTTCTCAATGCTAACTTGTCTCTTCTAAGACTTGTATTTCACACTTGTGATTGTATGACCGTGAATTGAATTGGTTTGACACAAACGGACATATGGACGTTTACAAATAAACCCATATCGCGCAACCGGACTGTTTTTGTTATCGAAACAGACAACATTCCACTAGTCTATCATACTTTTGTTATTTTATAATCACTCGATATTGAAACAGATACGTCGGTCTTCGACAAAAAAAACTGTGTTTGTTTTAGAATGATTGTATAAGATTTATTCATGCAAACGTCGAGACTTAATTTTTTTCAGTGTTCTTCACATGTGTTATTTCGGGTTGTTGGACGTATGTCTTTCCTGACTAAATAATATACTGGGATACAAATGTTATGTAATTTTGTGTCATTCTTTATCGCTTGAACGTTATCGGTGATCAAATTCTCACTGTGTTTCATACTATGAAAACCGCGTTTTTGAAAGGGAGGCAAGATTCGAGACTACCTCCGAATAACGATACTCATTATTTAGCGCGCTGCTGGCGGACTATAGTTCGTCTCCAGGGCGACCGACAGAGTCGGATTAGGATATCAGGAGACCCTGAAAAACTTTGGCGCGTTTCGTGCCATCTTAGGCATCTCGGTGTCTGAATAAACTTCGTCAACAAGTCTCATCAGAGATTGCTAAAGAATACCGCAAGGTTCATACACAAATGGCATCGGTAAATGCCGCGGCTGCGCACCTCGCTCTGCAGAGCTGTGTTCATTGCCAACATCACCCGTTGTTAGAACGAATGATCCTTCTTTCAACGGATCAAAGTTTATTTATGTTTGGGTCAAAGGTCAGTGCCCGAGGTCACGTTTCGGATGACCAACATAATATGGGCATTTTGTCGACGTGACCAAGTTTTGTTTTCAAGCAATGTAATTTAGAATCTGTGTCAACTATATGTTAAATGCGATATTTGCAATATGCTGTAGCTCTCCAAAGCGTTGTGCAATTGTAACATTTTGTGTTCGTACTTTTTAACAGCTTCACTTTACCTATAGTAGTTGAAATCGAAGCAAAGTTCACTCATGTATCCATTACAAATCCCCGTTGATTTTTTTTCTGACAAATTTTACATCTGGACGACATATTGTCATGCTTTCCACGTTGCGGCGTGACGTTAAATGAGTGGCGCTTGGCCTGAATGCAGAAATATGCCTTTTTCAACACTTTGACAAAGTAACGTTCGCCGTCGTTGGCACGGCAGCTGTGCAGCTGAACAAATCTTTTCAGAAAAAAAAATATTAATTCGCGATTTATATAGTTTAAAGCTCTTACAAGAAACGGTATACCTTAATTGCAAAATGTCATAAACTGACAATAGAGGAATAAAACTCCGTTTTTGTAAAAAGGTATTTTAGGCACACTGATTTGACTTTTTTGAAAAATTAGACAGACGTAAAATTTGCTCGCTTTATGGAAATATTTATACTCAGTAAAGACGTGCAGTGGTCGAAATGCCTTTTTGCCGTTCATGGCAGATGACCGTGTTTCTAAACCAATGTAACACAACATACGGTGTCTGCAGCATTCCTCTCTTCGTACACCGTACCCCTTGTGTATACGTGTGTATGAATAGGAATTTGAGAATGATCGTGACTTCATTCCTCGGACTGATTTTACCGTTGCATACGAATATGCGAATTCAGTGTTATGCATGTTTCAATCAATAAATTCCATACATTGTATCAGAAATGAAACAATTCAAGTTTTTTTTAGTCTGCTTTCTTTGTCGACGACAGCTTATATGATGCACCCTTTTGCGGCGTGCCGCAAAGGAAGTATCGTTTCGTCATTTTGTGCCATATCAAATATTGCATTCGATAACAAAATGTTTATTATTAATAAGTCTTTTGTAATCGCTTCACTGATAAACTTCCTTAGATAATTTTCTTTTGATTTATTATATGTACTTTGGTGATCGGCTAGTGAATCTATACATGCAGGTCTCCCGGAGGCAAATTCGCTGTTTGATCACTCATCAAAGTGGTTTCGAAAGATATGCCCACTTCAGCAGATATAGCTGTCGGATTCCATGAAACAGCTGCACAAGATAATGATTTTCTCATCCTCTGGTAGTCTACATGGAACAACCCATATTTTGCGTGGCTGTCCACAACATCAAAAGTTGCCGATTGCTGGTTTGGTTTTAGACTACCGCTGGATATAAGGGGGGCGCACTGTTTGTCCCTCGGAGACTGCCATTTACGTCTACTCTCGAGGAGAAAGGCAGTAATCTTTTCCTTATCGGGGAAAGTGCTCTCGCAGTCTTGATTACGTCGCTTTTGTGTGGTTCGTGGCTAAAGGGTTTCCCGCGGATTTGCTCACCTGGCGACGTGCATCTTGTAGTACAAAAGATCACGTACTGAGCCTACCTGTAAAGGCTCATTTGCATATGAGGGGAAGGCAGCGAGTGATTGATCGAAGTGGGTTTTGCATAAATGAAAATTGACAAGTGTAAACAGGGGGATTGATGGGTCTGGCTGATTTGATTTTTATACAGCATGTATTCATTTGCTCTCAATAAACAGAAAAAGAAAGGGTTAATATTATATGCATGTTTAGGGATATCGAATGCAGAAATGAGAATGGTGGATACTGAATGTGTCTTTTGAAAACAATAATTAAACATGCCCACCAAGGTACCGAATTAAGATATGTAAGTCACAGTAGATCAAGGGCCATTGCGTTGTAATACTTACATTGTACACACGCACTTTGACGTCGCCAGCGTACTGGTTTCTTGCCCACAATTGTATCAGTAGACATATATTAACTCTTCAGCGATGCAGGTCATTTTTGGTGGCGTAGCTGTCCAGTTTAGTTTTTTTCGCACGCCAAGTCATTCTGATCAGTAGGCTAGCAGGCAACCTGCGTACATTCCCCAGCTTTCGCAGTAAACTAAGCAGCAATAATATGTGATGGACATAATATCATACAGAGGTAACAGAATTGATTCATAAAGTGATTTGGCGTATTTTTAGCTCGTTAATTGGTCCCTTAAAACGTAGATGTTACGAAATGTTAATTGCGGAGTATATTCAGGCTTTGAAATGATTGCTTCGTGACAATATGAGAGATAATACCGTGTCGCAAGCAATTATATGTGATAATGTCATATTCAAATTTCATAATGTAAGAAAGGAATTCATGTATGAGTGTCGCTCAGCAAACACAGATTGCCGCGGGTTACGTCATCGGTCCCCTGCAGCTGACGTTCTGGTTCAAATATAACAGGAGCGTGATAGATTCACTCTCACCGGTGTATCTCGTTAGTTGTTATTTGAACACATTATCCCAAATCATAAAAATTCGGTTTGAGGCGAGCAACAAAATGGAAAATATCATATTTGCGCACTCATGTGTTCTTGTGGAACGAATTGGTGCTTTTCCTTTGTAATTCTGTCATTAAGAGCGTTGCAGAAATAAACTGTTCCTAAATTTGCTTTAATGAAGGAATGTTGAAAAACATTGCGCAAATATCAAGCATATGTGCTCTTCTCAGTACAAGGAATTTCCCAACTTCCTGACAATATCGATTTTATTCTCTTAAAACTGTATCAATTTCTTCCGATACTTAACTTGAATATTAGACATCAACGTTGACATATCTATTTATTAAAAACTGGACTGCAATGCAACTCGATGTTTCTTCTTTGATTGTCCGACTACCATAGACTGTCCATGAATATACCAAATAACCGACACATAGAGGTTGCAATGTGACTCCCTAGAATATTGCAGACTGTTGCAAAACTGATCTCTATGTTATTAAGACACGTTATTTCGTCTCGATTGTATGAACACGTTATATGGGAGGATTAGAGTCACTGAAAGATGCTCTCAAGGAGATGAAACCGATAATGTTGTCTGACCCAATAAAAGATGTATTACGCCGAAATGCTTGCGCAGTAGCGAGCGATAGTGTATCTAATTCTGGATCCGCGCAATGCGGAGTTATACGAGGAAAGTGACGAAATGGAAAATTGCCGGCGTACCAGGGAGGACCCGTGCCATTAACAGCTGTGTCTATAAGCTGTCGGTGATGCCGGAGGATGACTTTACATTACAAGTGGAAAGTTTTTCTTCCTCCCCAAATCAAACATTGAATGCGAGGAAACATGGAAAAACGGTAACACGAAATCTAATGCATCGAGGAGCAAAAGGTTACGAGGAAAGTTATTTGGAGAAAGCGTACACTGTCTCGGCAGGAGTGAACACATTTGCTCTGCGCATTTTGGCCCACTCTCCTGTAAGTGCTTTCGTTGTATTCAAATGTTTCCGCCCGCGACGTGCAAACAAACGAAAGCGGCTGTTGCCGTGGTAACTTGGGTTTCAACGCGGCACGCTATGCGTCACCGGAGTGTGAAATACGGCGGCTTTCGTTTGATTGGGGTGTGTATCTTTTGAACGCTCCAATCTGCGCATACTGTGTAGCAATTTCATGGAGATTTTGACCACTTACCGATTGTTGGCTGAAGGAAGAAGTCATCAAAACACGCATACAAACTGATGTCAGTTTGCGTTTCCTTTGAGAAAAACATATTTCGCATAATTGCCAAACCCGCTGGAGCCCTGGGCCCTCCATCAGTATAATCAACCATCTGTATTTTGCAGGTTGCAAAATGCAACATCGGCTAACACACTTTTTCTCACACATTTGCGGCAACAAACTCGAGCTGTTGATGGTTTAAATACAGTCATACTGTGCATGGACTAGTCCATGATACTTCTCCATAAATCATGTTCTAATGTTTAGTATAAAGCCATTCAAATCTAGGCTTCAAAGCTTACATGGGTTAAAGCGTTGACACTCTCGCGAAACATTGGTTTTTAAGTAAGTCGAATATCATTGGTTAGATAAAACAGAGAAATGAAATCTTCCTCAACAGTTTGTGCTGAATAAGGACTTTTTGCATCACACACGCATCGCCATTGCAGTTCAATATGACGAGGAAGACGTTCAGTTTGCGCTTCAAACATATTCTCTTACAATGTGAACAAAGAACACGCGGACCTTTTGGAACCCTCAAACTCCAAATAATTCGTGTTACCCGCACAACATGCATTTCGGAACCAGATTTACGGAATGCAGCTTATATGAAGAGTTAATATTACCGAAGATTTTCGTCATTATTATGTCGTTAATGCTGTCAATATTTCACAGCCATGGGCAGCTTATTATTGTATCGTGTAAGTTAAAGGAAATTATAATATGTTGTTGGTTGAAATCTGCAATGAAATATTCTAAAATGTGCATTTTCTTCAAGCGTATGTATTGCTTTTCGAATTCGGCTCTTAAAATGTTATTCTAAATACCTTCCATGCTCGTGGCTGGAACCAAATCTTCAGAACTAAAAACCCTCATGCCGCGATTATTTTCTTTCCAGATCATAAGCCGACCGAGATCAGATGAAATGGTATGCTTTATCATTTCAAAGAAAACTATCACAGCGTGGTTGTTTCTAGTGCTGAAGATTTGATTCTGGCCAAGAGAACGGATGTTACAATTAATGTATCATCGGTCTTGAAATCACACGTACACACAAATTGTTCTTTGTGGGAATATTTAAATGCTGCAATGTGGTAATATGTAAGCACATGAAGGGAAGAACAGCTTGAATTTTCTTTGTGTCGGTAAAACACATCCAAATTATGATCATAGATATCATTATAAAAAAATCCATAGATATGAAATCGCCGACTGAACCTTGTAGTAAAGTTCGATTCGCCAGATCAGCGGCAAAAGCGATAGTTCTGAAAGCAATTGGCACACGTCTTGTCATCAGCACACGTTTGCCATCAGAATCCGATCATATTTGTACGTGCATTGTCGTCAACAATCCTTATCCGACCACCCATTATGCCAATTTCGATAGTATGAATAGCTCCACTATCATTGAATACAGCGATATCGTGAATTCCTTCAGGTTTAAGCCCTAAATACGCTGGAAAATCCCTTCTCAAATTTGAAATTTCCTTGAATCGGCGTGCATTACAAAGGTCATCAGGGGAAAAAAGACCCTAAGCCGACTGGTTTCATTTTTATTCATTTTACTGTTAGAGGGTATTTGCATGGTTAAGCCTAGAAAACGAACACCGAAAGTGTCCAAATTAGTCTACTTAGCTTGTGCAACTACAGCTTAACACATTCCCTATAGATACGCCAAAACGTCGTCAATCACTGACATCAACGTAACTATACGTGCAGGAGTGAGTTACACAGAGTAGTATAACAGTGTTTGATTGGAGGCTTTCGAATAATTTTACAATCTTCTTTCATAAAATGTTGCCCGGTATATCAATTGTCAGGAATTTCGGTTTTCCTATCGTTTTTTCCGAGATTGATATTTATATTACCAGCACTTTTCACCATTCACCACAAAGTTTTCCTTTGATCTATTATCATTTTGATTCATATGATTTATAAAACGATGACTTTTGATTCTTCTCCGTGATTGTTGTCTGCTGAAAAGATATGCCGTTGAATAGTAATAGTTGAGCTGTCCAAAGGATCGTTTTTCGGTCTGTAAATTCTGTCACCCTTTTCATTCTTGTTGCAGTTTAGGCTAGCCTTTCGTAGTGCAATTGTGTAAAAAACACCTCAATATATTCAAATCTGCGTTATTGGTAGCCTGTACGCATGAGACGATTTGCTGGGCTGCATATTCACACGTCTGTTGACGAAATTCAAGCTAAATTTACTTGACTTTACGTCAAATTGAGCTCCATGGAGTCAAAACTTTCTTATTTATTTGACGTAGTCCAGAGGGGTGTTGTAGATGAAGATTGATACTTTTTGCTTATCTACCATGTTCTATCACACCAGGGGAACCCACAAAACTTGCTGCTCTAGAGTGTATGCATTGCCAAATCTGCCACTAGCAAATATGCGCTCGATATTTTTTCCATTGTGATCATGCTGAATACCGCTTATTGCGCTTGACTGAATACAGGGTCATGCGTAACGCTTTCACCCGTTCATGATATTGAAAAAACACAAGGGGCCGTGTGACTATGATATCGAAAGACGCTCGCCCACGCAATTGTCAAATTATTCATATTCGGGCCGTTTCTTGATTCATTCTGTGTCGCATAATGGATGCACAGATGGGATCCAATACACACATGATACAATGCAAAACAATGAAATCTTATCCACAATGAAATAAACTTTATCTTTGAGGCAGGTAAATGAACAAGGATGTATAGGAAGTACGGAGATAAACTTTGTGCAATATAATTTCAGCGTAGATAATGTTACTTACAAAATCCTCTTCTGATCAGTGGCATGAACACCCCTCATGAAAGATATGTAATTTTAAAGAAATACCCTGATCTGTGTACGGCCCCATAGAGAGAGGACGTTGAACCAATTAGAATGCTAAGAGAGCCCCTTCATGATATTCTTTCTTTTGAAAATGTTGAACAAACTCATAAGCAATCCGATGTGCTTTGTCTGTTGACTTTAACACTGCAAGAGCCGATATATTCTATTGAATGGAGTGTAAAACTAGCGTCGTACCAGAGATCACGATCACGATGTCCATGGCCTTATAATGAACATGAACTTATTACGTCGGCCATCCCGACTATACGAAGGGCGACTAAGGACATTTGTATGAAACGAGGTCGGGTTTGTTGAGTTCACATGAGCGTCGAATTCCTATTTTGCGCTCATGCTACCGCGAATAAGCCTGCTTGAATATATCATTTATTTGGAGGTTGACATGAAATTACTATCCTTTGTACATGGGGTATAAACAGTATACAAAATAATGCCGTGACGTATTCCTATTTAAACTTACGTAACACCACCATGCAAGGGCAACTGGGAAAAAACGACGTAATTATTGTTCGCCTTTTCAATTAAACGTCTATGTAAATGGAGCGATATTAAAAACGGTTTCACTGATAAAATGAAAAACAGAAATTGAAATATACTCGGCATCACAAAACGGTCCTGTAGTCCCACTGTACGTGACGGACTGAAACAAAATAGCGACCTGGGATATTGACCCACTGTTCACTTGAGGAAATTCAATAGAGCAACGTTTCAAGTCAATTACAGCACTCAAAATAGTGGCAAAATCGGTATACATTTGCGGCGAGAAAAGGCAGTGATCCATTTCTGTGTTTCTGAACATTTGGCATTTTAACTTTGATTGTAGTAAAGAAATTTATTCTAAATATTTTCATGCGACTGTGAGGTCCTTGAAATATTTTGAAATGCCGAAGCCAACACGCCTTGTATCTCAGACTCAGATAGGGAATTGCACACGAGGGCAGTTTTTCGCCTGTAAATATTTAAGCTGCCTTTTAAATGATAGAAACACCTGACTAGGATTTGAATAGCATAAGCATAAACACTGACGACAGTTATCGTGACCAAACTGTTGTATGCGTAAAGACATATCAAACACTGTGAACTTACATGTATAATCAGATTACAAAGCTCAAAAATAAAACTTTAAATTAGACAGCAAAGTGTTGAGCATAATTCTGAACGAGAAAATGTGATTATTTGACAGGCTTCGTTGAAATAGAAATTAAACATTTGCATCAGCTGCATTGACAACCTTCAAACATAGACCGTGCCAAGGTAGTGACCTGAGTAAGTACTTTTATCGAATACGTTTCAATAACGAAGTGGAATGATGACAGTCGAGGTCACGTGATGGCCTGATGTAATGGGAGAGATTGACTAAAAACTTATGTTCAAAGTTAGTTTAGAACAAAAAAAACAAAAAACAAAAAAAAGAGTTGCTTCAGGTGATCGAGGGCATTAATCCGAAAACCAAGCATCAATTCTTCTTTTTTTTCTTTTTTTCAAAAGTGTTTTCAAAACAATCATGCTAGAAATTCCTTTCCGAAGCAAACAACTTACACTCAAACGTAGATGATTCTCGATATCGTATCAGAAAGAGAAAATCGACTGAAGAGACTCTGTTTGTGAGGGTTTTCCTCTTCAAACTAATCAAGTGCTGAAAAGGGAAATTTACCATTTTCCAGTTTACACACTTCTGGCTTGCTATAAACTCATACCAAAGTGGCTCGATAAAAGACAAAAAATCACAAAATTTTTGTTGAACTGCAAGGGCCAGTAACAAATAATTTTTCTTCTTAGCCTAAAATGGATGAAAATATAAGTTTAAACTTTCTTCAGTGACTCAAGTCTTCTTTTATAGTAGAATGCTGGCGCCCGAAGAAAAGTTGTCAAATCGCAAAATCTTCAGTATATATTTTTTCCAATATACAATTATCTTCAAACCTATATACAAAGTTTTCCTACCTTGAAATTGTAAGAATTGAGTTATTTCTTTCCAATCAAAACAAACTTTTACCATTTAAAATCCAAAATACCTGTGAACCTGAGTTTTTGACTGTTTTGATGAAAATTTGCGTTATCTTTGGTCCTTAATGTTTATTCTGAATCATGAGAAATACAGACTTGAGTTTTTTGCTGCGATGTATAAACAAATTCGTGGACTGCGCGCGGTTCGGAGCGCAACTTTTTCAATTTAAGGCGTATACTTTACAATCCGTGCATACGATAAATCAGCGACGAGGAAGGTTTGTCGGCAATGCCACTATTGATGACCTGTTTTGACTATCGATGACCTGTTTTTGACTATCGAGGCAAAACTATCAGCAGGTGATCTCCCAGAAGGAATACAACATTTCTAGGAAGTGAAGAGGGCAAGGGATGCTGGGAAGGCAGGATTGGCAGAGTGCGACAACAGGGGACAAACAATCACTGCAGCTATGACATATTGCGATGTTGCCACGATATGACAGTCTTTAGGGAGGGTGATAAAGATATGGAAAGAGACACGCTATCTTTGAGGAGCTAACATGTGTTGCGGGTAGTAAGTCATATTAACGCATTCGACTTGGAAAAAAATATTGGCGTGCGGAGTCAATATTAAACATCTTTTTAATGGATCTTCGTACGACTAGGTGACGCGCAAAAGTGACAATATGTTGTATCCATGCGAACGTAAACCTAAGGGAAGGTAAATATGATACGGGTGTCCGCATTTTACACAACATAACGACATTAAACACTTCCATACGTTCAATCTCCTGTATGAGATCCGACATCTCCCAGGTGAGCACTTGATAGCATTATTACGATGCCAATGACATTGAAAATGGTAGGTTGATACTCCAGGGGTGTACTGAAAAAAGAATATATATATATATATATATATATATATATATATATATATATATATATATATATATATATCGAAGTATACAGATGTCCTCGAGGGAAATTACAGTGCTCAATGCAAAAAACAGATTACTTCAAGTACAAAGTAATGAAATCTATTACTTAAGTTTCATGAAATCCTTTCACTCTATCTGAGGATTGCAAGATGCATGAAACTTAAGTAATAGATTTCATTACTTTGTACTTGAAGTAATCTGTTTATATATATATATATATATATATATATATATATATATATATATATATATATATATATATATATATATATACACTAATACACATAAAGGTGAGAACACATCAAGTGTGTTTTGGTACTTATTACTCGAGTTTCACGGCGCATACACGCGATGGTCAGATAGGTAAATTTACTTGTATGAAATTCGCTTCAGGTGCTTACATGTAAGTATTGAGTAGGGTCAAACATTTGTTGTTGTCGGTTGGATGGATATATATATATATATATATATATATATATATATATATATATATATATATATATATATATATAAATATATATATATATATATATATATATATATATATATATATATATATATATATATATATATATATTATATATATATATATATATATATGAAGTGCACACGATACGTACGCTAACTTTATTGCCTTTATAGACAAGGTACATAAGAAATTGTCTTGCTGTCTTCACATACAACAACACAACATCAAAAATCATATGACAATAAAACCCAAGGAGACACGAGTAGAAATTAAGAATATACAATTGCATGGATGCAGGTGGTCGGAAACAAAATACAGCAGCAAATTAAAAATTACGATCTGATAGTATATGAACAGCGCGTGGATAAAAACTATTGCTAAAACGTCCAGTACTAACTTTAAAAGACCGATAGCGCCGCACGTTCAGAGCGGAGTAATTGAAACAAATCGTAAACTGGATTGGTGCTGTCTTTAATGATGTGTGAAGCACT